>NC_056731.1:1271191613-1271491613 GCF_019279795.1 Protopterus annectens | reverse complement strand
ATTCACTTTTTCTGACATCCGTTAAATACTGAGGCAAGAAAAACAAAATATTCCCAACGGGTACTTAGCCAACTTTGATTCGGTCTGAAACTCCGACTTCAGAAAATTTCAGAACGCCAACCTGCACTCGCAAAACTGCTTCTGCATCGGACCATGCGGCAAAAAAGACTGAGGATATGACGTCAGTCATGCGCATTTGTACCCTGACGTCCTGACGTCAGACTAATGCGCCTTGACCGACGTCAGCCATATACTTTGGTATTCGGGCCGACTGGGACAGCAAACTACCCAAGTGTTAGGACTGCAGCAATGTGGGATGAAGAACATTATCTCTGTTCTGAAGAGGAATCAGAAGAAATAGAAACCTGATCAGAGGAGTCATACTCAGTGTCTTGCCAAGGCCTTTTATCAGGAGGGAGATGGGAACCCCTGATCAAAGTAATTAGGTCCTCGGTCATTTTAAGCATCTGTTTCTTTGGCATGGATGACTGTCCAGGAGAATGCTGTACTTGTTTGTCTTTAAAGGTGTTTTAGACTTTGCCTTGGCTGCTGAAGTGGCCTTGATAGTAAGCTGTGTAGGTCTGAAAACACCCTCAGAAGTCGATGCCTGCTCAACGGCTCCAGACCCATCTGAGGGAAAAGTTTCCGTAGGCCCAATACCTTGAGTTTCCAGAGGCCTAGTTGTTTTCACGTGGGAGTCTGAGGTGGCCTGTGGCTCTGAGGTAGCGGGTGTCAGGGGCTGTGAAAGCACCTCACTGAGAACCGGCCTAGAAGAGGCTTCGTCTGTTTTGGACCTCAGATACCTGTCCTTTTCTTTGTCCTTGCACTTTTTATGAACTCCGGTCGTCAGTTGTTCTGACGGTATTATATAGTTAAACCTTCAGCCAAAGTAATGTAAAGCAAAATTGAACCGAAGCTTAACAGTGCGTTGGTTGAATCTAGCACAAACCCAACAACTAGCAACGTCATGTTCAGGGCCTAGGCAAGGAATACAGTAAGAATGAAAATCCTTATGAGGTATTTGCTTTCCACAAGAAATGCAATTAACTTTTACCGACATCGGTCTGGAGCAAGAAAAAGTTTCCCCAACGGGGTACTTAGCATTACTGAAGACTTCGGATCTGAAATTCAATTTCGAACATCTCAGGAGTCTGCCGACCGGCACTTGCGAACTGCTTTTGTTTCGGGCACCGCGCGGCAAGAAAGACTGAAGAAAATGACATCTGCTGCATCTTATATACCCCCCTGGCGCACTGACGTCAGGGAAGAGGCAACAGCAACCAACGCCGGACCAGGACTTTGGAATTCAGGATGACTACAGGTAGCCTGCCAGCAGGATAACCCAAGTGTAATGACTGCAACAGTGAAACATGATGAACATCCAGGACTGCAAAAGTGAATACACTGAAACATCTACATTTATGGTAAGCGTACACAACTGTACTATGTTCTTCGTGTTTCACTGTTGCAGTCATTACATTTGGGTAGATTCCCAAAGCTAAGGTTGGGAGGATGGTTTTATACAGCATTAGGATCAGCTATAACGCCCTGCAGGACAGCAGTGGCAAAGCCAGCTCTGGATTTAGAGAAGAAAGGTAAGTGGTAATGCCTGGTGAACGTATGAACTGAGCTCCAGGTAGCAGCTTCTAGAATGTCTCTGGTAGGAACACCTCTGAGAAAGGCAGTAGAAGTATATGCAGCCCTGGTGGAATGAAATCTAATCCCCTGGGGGATAGTTTTACCTTAGTGCATTTAGCAGAAACAAATACAATGGCTTATACATTTGGAAATAGTCTGCTTTGAAATGGCCTTTCTCTATGCCCATGCAGCAAATGCCACCAGTAGTTCTGATTTTCTTAGAAATTTTGTCCTGTTTAAGTAAAATCTAAGTTGTCTGTGTACATCCAAGGAATGTAGAATTCGCTCCCCCTTGTTCTGTAGATTGGGAAAGAAAGTTGGCAAATGAATGTTCTGATTAAGAGCCACGCTGGATACCACCTTAGGCATGAAGGATGGATTGGTCCTGAGAACCATCCTGTCCGCATGAAAAATAATGAAAGGCTGCATTGCCATGACAGCCTGTAATTCAGAAATCCTTCTAGCTGAAGTGACTGCTAAAAGGAAAGCAGTTTTCCAGGAGAGAAATTTTAAGTCTGCAGTAGCAGCTGGCTCAAAAGGAGGGAGAGTGAGTTTTTTCCAATACAAAATTGAGGTCCCAGGCAGGGTTTGGAGCCCTCCTGGGTGGTCTTAAGTTTTTGGCCCCTCTGAGATACTGCTTTAGCAGTGGATGAGAGAAGAGGGGAGGTTCTGTGTTGTAATGAGCCAAAATGGCAGAGGCATGGATTTTTATGGAAGAAAAGGACAGGCCTTTGTGAAGCATCTCAGTTAAGTGTTGTAAAATCTGAGGAATACTGGCGCTACTGTGCTTATTCCTTGTGACTGGTTCCAGGCACAGAATCTTTTCCATTTGTCAGCATAAGATTTTCTAGTACTAGGCCTTCTCACCTCCAAGATGACATCCATCACAGGTTTGCCGAGGGATGGTAAAGGTGAATTTAGGTGATTAGCCATGCTGCAAGATTCAAAGTTTGAAAATGAGTGTGCAGAATTTGGTAGTTCTGCTGAGACAGTAAGTAAGGGGTCTGAGGCAGGTGCCACGGTGGAAGGTGTGGACACATTGCGCAAGAGTGGGCACCAGTGTTGGAGAGGCCAGTCTGGAGCAATCAGAATCATTTTTGGTTTGTCTTGTTTGACTTTTAGTAGAACTTTGGAGAGCAGAGGCAGGGGGGAAAAGCATAAACTGATAGGTTTTTCCAGCTGAATGATACAGCATCCACTTTCCAAGCTTTTTGTGATGAGTTCTTGTGCAGAATTTGTCCAACTGATAGTTCTGGGGTCAGGCAAAAAGATCTATGTTTGGACTCCCCCCATTTGCGTGTCAGCATGTTGAAATTCCATGGTTCCAGTTTCCATTTGTGTGGGTCCATGAGATTTCTGCTTAGTTTGTCTGCCAGAGTATTCAGCTTTCCTGGCAGGTATTGAGCTTGTAGTTGTATTTGGTAGGTCAAGGCAGTGTTCCACAATGCCATGGCTAGTCTGCATAGAGGGTAGGAATGTGTACCCCCCCTGCTTGTTTATATACCACATAACTGTGGTGTTGTCTGTCTATTATTAATTGTCCTGGATGAAGGTAGCCCTTGAAGGCCATCGGTGCATTCTGTACAGCTAGCATCTCCTTCTGATTATATGAAGGTGCATTTGATTTGGGCTCCATTTGCCCTGAATGCACTTCCCTGCCAGATGAGCCCCCCAAGCATAGTCTGATGCGTCTGTAGTTAGGGTTTGGGCAGCAGGGCGTGGAGTGAATGGCAGTCCCTTGTTTTGGTGGCAGGCCTCTGCCCACCATAGGAACTCTAGTTTCAGGCAAGGTATGATGAGAATCATTGTTTCTAGAATGTGACAATGTTGACTCCATAAACTGTTTACGTACCACTGAAGTTTCCTCATATGCAGTCTTGAATATGGAATTAGAAGAATGCAGTAGGTCATGAACCCCAAGGCTTGCAGACTTTGTCTTGCAGATAGCAAGGTTTTTGTGGCCACCTGTTTGAAGTAAGTTACCAAATGAATGTGCTTTTCTGGCGTAAGGTAAGCCCATCTGGGCAGTTGTATTCAAGCTTGCACCCAGGAATGTAATTGTTTGAGAGTGTACCTGTTGTGATTTCTTTTCGTTTATGGTGTACCCTAGACAAGTTAGAACCCTTTTTGCAAATGCCAGATGCTTTAGAAGAATGTCCTTGTTTTCTGCCTGAATTAGACAATCGTCCAGGTATGAATATATTTGAATATTTCTTTGCCTGCAAAATGCAATTACTGTAGCCAGGCACTTTGTGAAGACCCTGGGCACAGTAGATAAGCCAAAGGGCAGTCCATAGAATTGGTAAGGCAAACAGCCTGCTTTGAAGCGGAGGTATCTTCTGCAAAATTCCCTGATTGGGATATGCAGGTAAGCCTCTTTTAGGTCTAGAGTTAACCAACTAGGCATCTTTGCCTAGCATAGGAAGTAACTGTTGAAGCATCAGCATCCTGAATTTTGGACTGTCCAGAAATGTGTTAGATAAGTCCAGGATTGGACGCCATAATTTGTCTTTTCTGGGTACCAGGAAAAGTCTTGAATAGAAACCTTGTCCCTTTTCCTCTTCTGGTACTGGATGAATAGCCCCCATGTTCATGAGGGACAGTACTTGTTTCTGGGCCTCTGCTCACTGACTTTGGGGCAGGTCTGGCCATCCGTTTGGGATTGGCAACGTGTGGAAATGAAATCTGCATCCCTGGGATACTATATTTAAAACCCATTTGTCCTGGGTTATAAGTTGCCAGTTTCTTGCATGAAGTGCCAGCTTTCCCCCAAAGGGGTGGCTAAAAGATAAGTGCTTGGTGAGTGCAGAGAGAAGTCATTGAGACTGTTTACCATAGGGAGGTGCCTTGTTGGTTCCAGAGGTGGAGGCACCCCATTGTTTTGTTCTAAAGGTCCCTTGTGACTGAAACCTGGAGCCTTTGGAATGTCTGGGTTTGACTTGAGTGGCTCTCTAAGGAACTGGAAAGGACCAGTTCTCAGTAGGCCAGTGCCTACTAAATCTTGGAGGTTGCACTTGTAAGAAGTATTTCACAGGTTGAATAGGTTTAGCTTTATCTTCCATCTTTTTTTAAAACTTCTTCAGCCTTATTACCAAAAAAGACGGTCCTGTTGTAAAGGAGCATCCAACAATTTTGCTTTAACATAACCAGGCAGAGTTTGCTCTTTGAGCTATGCATGCCTTAACACAGATCCAGTTACAGCAGCCCTACAGGAGGCCTCCAAAGAATCAAAACCACACTGCAAAGTATGCTTTCCAACTTGTTCAGCTGAATGCAATAAATCCTGTAAATCTTTATTTTCACACAGTCAGAAATTAACATCATTTTCTGTTTAAGCAGTCTCATAATATGCTGTTAATATTTAAGCATATGAAATTGACAGTTTAAAGCCCTGATTGCCAAAGTTGCAGAAGTGTAAATCACCTTTCCCCATCTATCCAGCGCCCTGGAATCTCTATCAGAAGGGGTAGAATTTTTAGTACAGGCCTTAATGCCCGTGGGACCCTGAGAAATAGTTTCAGGATCTGCAATAGGATTTTTGAAAAGGAATTTGTGGGAGTCGGGAACCCTATAGTATCTGTCTGGCTTACAAGGAGGTGGAGAATCAGGAGCCATACTAGATTCTGAAAAAACAACAATGTCAAGAACAGGAGGTATAGCCAAAGACCTATGCTGAGGAGGAAGAAGAAAATCCCTAAGTTTCTTTTTAGATTCAGAGAAATCCTGACTCTCCAGTAAAAATGTTCCCTTAAGGTATGTAAAGTTTCCCCAAAAGAAAAATCCTCAGGGGGAGAAGAGGAAGGAATGGAATCTTCTGCATCAGAGACCTCATAAGTAGGTATTGACAAATCCTGTTCATTAGAAGAGTCGGAAGAAATAGAATCCTGTTCAGAAGATTCATAATCAAAGTCTTGCCTAGGCCTCTTAGGAGGGGGTTGGCTATCCCTGGTCAGAGTAATTAAATCTTGAGCCATTTTGATCACTTGTTTTTTAGGCATAGGGTCCTGCACATATGGCCCAGGCGTTGGTTTTTTAGACATAGATTTAGATTTTTGGCCTTAGTTTTGAAGATGGCGTCGGTCTAATATACAAATCGGTAGGCCTGAAAACACCCTCAGAAGCCAGTGCCTGCACAGCGGCTCCAGACCCATCTAAGGTAGAGACATCCGCGTGTTCCATAATTGAAGCATCTCGTGGCATACCGGACTTCACATGGGTCTCAGTAGAGGCCTGCGAATCAGAAGTAGTGCGCATCAGAGGCTGCGAATGCACCTCACTGAGTACTGGCGAACTGATGACTGGCTTAGGAGAAGCTTCATCAGTTTTGGACCTCGACTATGTGTCTCTATGTGTCTCTGTCTTTTTCTTTGCGTTTTTTAGGTATTTGGGCAGTCGGATTGCTAACAGACGACATTTCTGCATAACTAAACCGTGAGCCAAAACATTTAGAAGCAAAAATATACAGACGTTTAATAGTGCGTTGATTAAATTTAGCACAAAACAGACAGCGAGGTACGCTGTGGTCAGGGCCTAGGCAAGGAATACAATACAAATGAAAATCCTTATGAGGTATTTGCTTCCCCACAAGTAATCCAATTATTAACTTTTACTGACATCGGTAAGGAGCAAGAAAAAGTTTACCCAATGGGGTACTTAGCTTTTAGTTTAAGACTTCAGTTCTGAAACTCGAAAACAAAAATTTCAGGAGTCGACCGACCAGCACTTGCGAACTGCTTCTGCTTCGGGCACCGTGCGGCAAGAAAGACTGATGCAATGGTGTCGGCTGCATGTTTTATACCCCTGACGACTGGACGTCATGGAAGAAGGGACAGCAACCGACGCAGGACCCAAGACTTTGTTAATCAGGCCGACTGAGGGCAACCTGCCAGCAGATTACCTAAATGTAATGACTGCAACAGTAAGCACGAAGAACACTGGGTGGTGTCATAGGCTGGCTCAGACACCAGAGTGGCTTAGAAATTACAGTTGTGTACACTTACCATAAATGTAGATGTTAGAGTGTATTCACTGTTGCAGTCATTACATTTGGGTAAGCTGCTGGCAGGTTGTCCTCAGTCTGCCTGAATTCCAAAGTCTTGGGTCCTGCGTCGGTTGCTGTCTTCTCTTCCATGACATCAGGGGTATAAAACATGCAGCTGACGCCATTTTCTTTAGTTTTTCTTGCCCCCGATGTCAGGTGCCCCCAAAAAGGGAGCAAAATTATATATATATATATATATATATATATATATATATATATATATATATATATATATAGATACATATATATAGATATATATATATATATATATAGATATATATATATATATATATATATAGATACATATATATATATATATATATAGATATATATATATATATATATATATATATATATATATACATATAGATATATATATATATATATATATACACATATAGATATATATATATATATATATATATACACATTATCTACACATGCATCAATATAAACTTTACCTTCATCTACAAGCAAATACACCACATAGATTGTAGAAGATAGAGAAGGAAAGATAAACTTCAGAATGACAGGGGGATGGCGGGAGGGTAACCTGGACTGGAACAGTAATTGCTCAGTTTTTTTTTTTGAGCTTTTGTCCTGCTCAAGTAGAATCTTAGCAGTCTGTGTACGTCCAAGGAATGCAGAATTCTCTTCCCCTTGTTCTGTGGATTTGGATAAAAAGTTGGCAGTTGAATTCTTTGGTTAAGAGCCACACTGGAAACCACCTTAGGCATAAAAGTAGGATTTGTCCTCAGACACCCTCTGTCTGGGTAAAATATGATAAATGGCTCTACAGCCATATGGGCCTGTAGCTCTGAAACTCTTCTTGCTGAAGTAATTGCTAGTAGTAGAGCTGTTTTCCATGATAAGAACTTTAGATCAGCGGTAGCAGCTGGTTCAAATGGAGGCAGGGTGAGCTTTTCCAACACATAATTGAGGTACCAACTAGGTAATGGTGATCTTCTAGGAGGCCTTAAATTTTTGGCTCCTCTAAGATACTGCTTTAGTAAAGGATGAGAAAAGATTGGTGGCTCTGAATTGTAATGAGCCAAAATGGCAGAAGCATGGATTTTGATTGATGAGAAAGATAGGCCTTTGTCAAGCATCTCAGTTAAGTATTATAATATCTGAGGAATATTCGGTTCTGCTGTATCAGTTCCTTGCGCTTGATTCCAAGCACAGAATATCTTCCATTTATCAGCATAAGATTTTCTAGTACTAGGCCTTCTGGCTTCCAAAACGACATCCATCACAGCTTTACTGAGAGGTGGTGTTTGTATGACTACCTGATTAGCCATGCTGCCAGGTTCAGAGTCTGTAGTTGATTGTGCAGGATCTGATTGTTTTGCTGGGACAGTAGTTGTGGTCTTTGAGGCAAGGTTCAAGCGTTCCTTAGGACTGGGTACCAATATTGGTGGGGCCAGTCCGGGGCAATTAATATCATCTTTGGCTTCTCTTGTCTGACTTTTAGGAAGACCTTGGGGAGAAGAGGCAGAGGAGGAAAGGCGTAAAGTGATGTTTTTTTCCAACTGAAGGATAGGGTGTCCATTTTCCATGCTTGACTGTGATAAGTCCTTGTGCAGAATCTTTTCAATTGATAATTTTGAGGAGAGGCAAATAGATCTATGTCTGGTCTCCCCCATTTCTCTGTTATCATGCTGAAGACTTGTGGATTTAGTTTCCACTTGTGAGGATCCATAAGGTTTCTGCTCAAATCAACTGCCAGACTGCTTTGTTTTCCTGGCAAGAATTGAGCTTGAAGATGTATTTGGTAGGCCAAGGCTGTGTCCCACAGTGCCATGGCTAATCTGCAAAGGGGATATTGAGTGTGTGGCCCCTTGCTCGTTTATATACCACATGACTGTGGTGTTGTCCATCTTTATCAGTAGTTGTCCTGGATGAAGTCAGTCCTTGAAGGCTGTTAGGGCATTTTAAACGGCTAGCATCTCTTTCTGGTTGATATGTAGATGCATTTGTTTTGGTGTCCATAAGCCCTGAATGCATCTTCCTGCCATGTGGGCCCCCCCAGGCATAATCTGATGTGTCGGTTAACGTTTAGCTGGCAGGGGGTAGAGTGAAGGGCCGTCCCATGTTTTGGTAACATGCCTTTGCCCACCATAGAAACTCCTGTTGCAGGCAAAGAATGAGAGGAATCGTTGTTTCCAGACAGTGTGAATGTTGACTCCATAAATTTTTTTAGATACTATTGAAGTTTCCTAATATGCAGTCTTGCATATGGAATTAGTAGGATGCAGGATGCCACGAAGCCCAGAGCCTGCAGAATTTGCCTTGCAGAAGACTGGGTTTTTGTTGCCATCAGTTTGAAGTAAGCAGTCAGTTGCCTTTGCTTGTCTGGCATAAGGTAAGCCATCTGGGCAGTTGCAGCCAAGCTTGCACCCAGGAATGTTATCTTTTGAGAGGGTACCAGTTGTGATTTCTTTAAGTTTACTGTGTACCCTAAAAGCATGTTAGAAACCTTTTCACAAACGCCAGGTGTCGAAGAAGTGTGTCCTTGTTCTCTGCTTGAATGAGACAGTCGTCCAAGTAAAGATATATTTCTATACTTCTTTGTCTGCAAAAAGTAATTACTGGTGCCAGGCACTTGGTAAAGACTCTGGGCGCAGTAGATAAGCCTAAGGGCAGTGCAGAGAATTGGTAATGCATTAAGCCAGCCTTGAATCTGAGGTATCTTCTGCACGACTGCCTTATTGGGACATGCAGGTATGCCTCTTTTAGGTCTAAAGTCACCAGCCAAGCATTTTTGCCCAGCATGGGCAGAAGCTGCTGCAAAGTCAGCATTTTGAATTTTGAAATGTCCAGGTGTGTGTTCAAAATTGATAAATCCAGTATTGGCCGCCAGGCCTTGTCCTTTCTAGGTACCAAGAACAGTCAAGTAAAAACCTTGTCCTTTTTCCTGTTCTGGTACTGTCTGAATGGCCCCCATTTCCATGAGGGACGTAACCTGTTTCTGTGCCTCTGCCTATTGATTTTTTGGCAGATCTGGCCAACCATTTGCCATTGGCAGTGTGTGGAAATGGAATCTGTATCCCTGTGATACGATGTTTAGTACCCACTTGTCCTGGGTTATTTAACTGCCAATTTTGAGCAAAAAGTGCTAATTTTCCCCCTATGGGTGCTGCCAAAAGATAAGTGCTTGGTGTAGGCAGAGGGATTTCATTGGGATTGCTTTCTGTAGGTTTGCGCTTTATCTCCTCCAGATTTGGAGGTGGAAGCGCCCCATTGCTTTGACCTGTATGAATCTTGCGCCTGGTATCTGAAACCCTTAGGGCATCTGGATTTGCCCCTTTGAGCTCTGACACAGGAAAGGAACAATTTTTAGTAGGCCAGTGTCTACTGAATCTTGGTGGCTGAACTTATAAGTCGTCTAACAGTTTGCATAGACTTAGCTTTGTCTTCCATTTTCTTTAAAACCTCTTTCCGCCTTAATACCAAACAGAGAATTATGCTGTAATGGTGCATCTAGCAATTTAGCTTTAACATGATCAAGCACATTTTGCTCCTTTAACCAGGTATGCCTCCTAATCACAGATCCAGTAACTGCGGCCCTGCAAGAGGCCTCTAAGGAATCAAAACCACACTGCAAAGTATGCTTTCCAACTTGTTCAGCTGCATGCAATAATTCCTGCAATTCTTTATTTTCTGCACATTCTGAAATCAACATAATTTTCTGTTTCAGCAAACCCATAACATGCTGTTGGTACTTAAGCATATGAAATTGACAGTTTAAGGACCTGATTGCCAAGGTTGCAGATGTTTAAACCTTTTTTTCCCCATCTGCCTAGTGACCTTGAATCTCTGTCAGAGGGGGTAGGATTTTTTGCTGTTGAGGCCTTAACTCCCTTTGGACCCTGTGAAATAGTTTCAGGATCAGCAGCAGGGTTTCTAAATAAAAATTTATGAGAGTCAGGGACCCCGTAATATCTGTCAGGCTTACTGGGAGCCAGAGGTAAGGAGTCAGGGGTCAAGCTTGACTCCAAAAACACATCATCCACAATGTCTAAAACAGGGGGAATGGCTAAAGGCTTGTGCTGAGGGAGAAGGAAATCCCTGAGCCTCTTTTTTGATTTTGAAAAGTCTTGTCTCTCCCAGTGAAAATCCTCCATCAAAGTATGCAAGGTTTCTCCAAATGAATAATCCTCAGGAGGAGATGCAGATGGAATAGACTCCTCAGCATCAGAATCCTCATAGGGAGGTATAGATAATTCCTGATTAGAAGAGGAAACAGAAGAAATAGAAACTGATCTGAAAATTCATAATCAGTGTCTTGCCTAGGCCTCTTATCTGGTGGGGGAATGGGTACCCCTTATCAAGGTAATAAGGTCTTCAGCCATTTTGATCATCTGTTTTTTTAGGCACAGAGGCCTGTGCACGTGGATCATGCATCAGTTTTTTAGTTTTAGAAGTTGCTTTTGTCTTTGGTTTTGCAGCTGTCGTCTGATATAAAAATGTTGAGGTCTGAATACACCCTCAGAAGTCGGTGCCTGCTCAGCGGCTCCGGACCCAACTGAGAGAGATACATTCGTCGGTCCAATACCTTGAGTATCTTGCGGCATGCCGGACTCCACATGGGTGTCGGTAGAGGCCTGCGACTCGAAGGTAGCGGGTATCAGGGGCTGCGAAAGCACCTCACTGAGTACCGGTGAACCGGCGACTGGCTTAGGAGAAACCATCGGTTTTGGATCTCGACTGCCTTTCTCTGTCCTTTTCTTTGCGTTTTTTATGTACTCCGGATGTCTGATTGCTATCAGACGACATTTCTGGATAGTTAAATCTGTTTCCAAAATACTTTGATGCAAAAATATACCGATGCTTAACAGTGCGTTGGTTAAATCTAGCACAAAACCGACAGCCAGGCACGTTGTGATCAGGGTCTAGGCAAGGAATACGGTACAAATGGAAATCCTTATGAGGTATTTGCTTCCCACAAGTAATACAATTATTAACTTTTTCTGACATCGGTAAAAAGCAAGAAAAAAGTTTCCCCAATGGGGTGCTTAGCTTTAGTGAAGGCTTCGGTTCTGAAACTCAAACTCGAATATTTCAGTAGTCGGCCGACCGGCACTTGCGAAATGCTTCTGTTTCGCGCACCACACGGCAAGAAAGACTGAAGAAAATGGCGTCGGCTGCATGTTTTAAAGGATCAAAGTTTCAAAGGATCGCCAACCAAGCATTATTTCCATGAAGCCTGCAGAGGGAGTGCACTCTGGCAGCAAACAATTTGTGAAGCCTTTGGCACCACAACTGTTGCTTTTATGTTTCTCTGCTCATGACACTCAGCAGTTATGGTGTGTCGAAGGTGCCCTGAAAAGTTGAAAGCTGGCTGGCTGTCATACTGTAGGTGTGATATAACGCACACAGCTTGGCTACTACAACAGTGATCTAATACTGAACATTGGAAGCTGCTGTAAAAGTAGAATTCTTAGTACAGCATTTAACATATTGCATGATAACTTAAATAATTGATTAGAGGATGTTAGAAAAGACTGGGAACAGATAATGTAAAGACAATTTACAAAAGATGAATGGGATGACATCTGTATGGCTCCCAAGTGTGCAACAAAATCCATAGTGTATAGGATTTCTGCTTGGAAGTGTCTGCAGATATTTATATCCCAAGCAGACTTTAGACAAATGTTGGACACGTGATGAGATCAACAGAGAAATAATTGGAAACATTTACATGTCTTTATGATAAGTTGGAAAATTTAAAAAATTCTCCATAGATTACTTTGTCAGAAACACTGTGGGAGCAAACAGTTGTAAATAAGGAAAGGATTCTTTTGAGCTGGGACAAGTTCTGAATTATATAGACATAGCAAGTCCTAAGTTTAATGCTACTGGGTGCTAAAAAAAAAAAAAAAAAGCAATTACTACAAGGAAAAAAAAAGGACTCAAAATCTAAACCAAAGTGTAATTAAGTATGGAATACTGTACGGAAAAATAAGGGGGTGGGATCTTTAGAAAAAGGTAAGGAGCAAACTACATACAAAAATAAATACATGCAGAAATATGTTTAGGATGAGGAACTGTATTTAAGGGAAGAAGTGAACCAAGTAATTTATGTAACAGTGGAATGAAAGATAATTAAAAATATAACGTACACTGCACGAAAATAATGAAAATGTCACCTATGGTTTGTTTTCTTTTCGATGAATGTACGTGTACCTATGTCACTGCGTAAACACAGATTTAATAAAGGTGATTAAAAAATCCCAAAAGAGCTGAGAAAGATGGCAAATGAGGGATCTGACCTACTATCAAAATGGAGACCAACATCAGTATTACTAACACTGTCAACAGCAACTTACAGGTCTGCATGGACATATGAGAGACAAAGGTGAGTCTTAGACCAAGTGGCTGCAGCACAAATTTCAATCTAACTCCTGGAAGTGAATGCAGATGATGTAGCCATAGCTCTGGTAGAATGAAACTTGGGTAGTTGGGATAATGGAATACCTTTATGCGAATAGAAGAAAATACAATCCGTAATCCATTTGGCTAAAGTATTCCTAGAAACTGCATGACCTGAATGGTTTGCTGAGAAAGTTACAACAAGCAGATAAGATTTCCTACACTTTTTTGTCCTGTGGAGGTGTGACGACCGTGCCCTGGCCCAGCAATCAAAGAGCCTCAATCCTCACCACTAGCACCAAGGAGGTAGTCACTTAGAAGAGTAAAGGATAACTAATGCACAGTAAAGTACAATTTCCCTTAAGTGCACACAGAGATCACAGTCAGTCTAGGGCTGGTTGCTCCCTTGCTCACCAGGTCCCCAATAAGACACCCCACTGGCACAGCTACAGGGTCCAGGTCTCAGCCTAGCTGGGCAAGCTAAAACCTCCAGTACCCTTTCTGTCTAACCAGTGCTTCGTGTCCCTGCCCAAGTAGCTGACAACACACACACACACTTTAAGAGGTTATACAACCAGAAAGACCCTCCTGGGAAAAGGCTGGCACAGGTTCTCCAGCTGTGCCCCTATTACCCAGACCATACGGTAGTAATTCCTGCCACCACCCAGCTAATAATTATCAGCTACTAAAAGGCCCTTAAAAGGGTGTCCAATTATTACTGTGCAATATTACAGTCCAATGTTAGTATGACTAGACAGTCAAGGCTTCATTTGGATTGACTTGGACAGTAAAATGTGTAAATATGTAATGTACTTTAGAGGTTAAATTATCTCTACATAAACCAGCCACAGGTAAAGGTTTTAAAATATTTAGTAATAAATAATTAAAACACAAGACAAAACTACTACAATACAATGCTACTCAAGTTCAGAGATCACACAGAAACTTAAAACAGTATCTTAGGAAAGATCTGATTTCAAAGAAAAATACTTAGTCTAACTATCTTCTAAGTTTAATTCCCAAGATAAATCGCAGTGCTATAATCCTACTTACATACATAAAGCATAAGCAGTGCTGGGTTAGATATCCAAGATCAAAATGCTTCCACAGTCTCTCACTCAACAATAGTTTTTAAACACTAACCAACAGCTCTCTAAGGCCCTCCCAAATTAGATCATTTTGACACTTAGTATGGAGTTCCCAGGCAACAAACTGCATTATTTAGCAAACTAACACCTGCTCAAGAGACTACAACAATAAAAGGCATTTCATATATACACTCTAGCAGAAACCAGAGCAATAAAGCACATTCCACATATAAATTCTAGCCCTCAACTTAAAAACAACGGGTCTGAAATCTTAATCCAGACTCACTGGAGCCGACTTGTAAAACATCAGAGATTCATAAGATCTTTTCAACTTCAAAAGACACATTTGAAATGCTTGGCTTGCTTTTCCTTACAGCATATGGCAATGTTGCAACAATCTTGAAGTTCACATTTTACAGTGCTTTCTTTCATTTAAAAACACAAGCCTGTATTTTACATTTATTTATGCAATTGATAGAATTATGTATCAAATTTTACTTGACTAGGCTGGCAGCCTTTGCCCATCTTCCTCCAGTCTTCACATCTCTTACCCGCCCCCCGGGGAACTCAAGCAAGTTTTTCAAGTGCCCCTTGAGAAACATCGCTTGAGAGTGTCAGGTCTATCTGGGTGTACCTCACCCCATTCCCTGTCTTGACAGCCCATCTGCATTGGCATTGCTACTCCCACTGCGGTGCTGTACTGACATATGCGCTTGCAACCCCAGGCTCCATCTTAGCAACTTGGCATTTTGCTGACTGGCTCAGTTTAACCATGTTAAAGGGTTGTGATCTGTCATCACAGTGAATTTTCTTCCATACAGATAAGGCTGAAGTTTTTGTAGTGCACACACTATGGCTAGACATTCCTTTTCTACTGCTGCATAGCATTCCTCCCTGGGATGGAGCCTACGACTGAGATAAACCACTGGGTGCTCTTCTCCCTCTGAAGAAATCTGGCAAAGTAGAGCCCTCACCCCACAGTCTGAAGCATCCACCTGCACAACAAATTATTTGCTATAATCTGGACTGGCTAACACAGGGGGGGTCCTCCCCAAAGCTTCCTTAAGCTTCTGAAATGTCGGCTTACATGCTGGGGACCGCACTACCTTATCTGGCCTGTTCTTCCTTGTCGGGTCTGTGAGTGGAGCAGCTATGGTACTATAATTGGGAACGAACTTTCTGTAGTACCCTGCTGTCCCTAAGAATGCCCTCACCTGCTTTTTGGTAACAGGGGCAGGAAATGCCTGAATGGCTTCCACTTAGGCAGGTTCTGGCTTTATCTTACCACTCCCCACTTTATGTCCTAGGTAGGAGACCTATGCCATACCCACCTGACATTTGCTCGGCTTAATGGTCAACCCTACCCTCTGTTGTCTGCCCAGCACCTCCCTGACATGCTGAAGGTGCTCTTGCCAGGAATGGCTGTAGACCGTAAAATCATCCATGTAAGCAAGGGCAAACCCTCCTGATAAGATACGATCTACTAGCCTCTGGAAAGTCGCTGGGGCATTCTTCATCCCAAAGGGAACCTTTGTGAACTCATACACGACAAAAGGAGTCACAAAGGCTTACTTCTCTCTAGCACTGGGAGTCAAAGGCACCTGCCAGTAACCCTTGGTAAGATCAATGGTTGTAAGATACTTAGCCCCACTAAGCTGCTCTAGGGCCTAATCTGTCCTAGACATGGGGTAAGCATCTGCCTCTGTGTGACTATTTAATTTCCTGTAATCCACACAGAACCTGGTGCTGCCATCCTTCTTTGGCACCAGTACCACTGGGGAGAACCAGGGACTGTTGGACTCCTGAATCACCCCTAGTTCCAACATCTCCTGTACTGCTTCCCTCAGAGTCTGTTTGACACTCTTAGGCACCCTATAAAGGGCCTGCCTGCTAGGCCTTTGGGGTCCTGTATCCACCTGGTGCTGCATCAGGTGGGTGCTCCCTGGTTTCCCAGTGAACATGCCCCCAAACTCCTGCAACACTGCTCGGATTTCTCGAACCTGGATAGGAGATAGCTGCTGGGACATTGCTAGCCCTTCCACCGAGGTGTCAGCCCGGGCCTCACTGAGGAGATCAATCACATGATCTCTCTCAGACTCCTCCTGCAATCCACTGCAAATGCTCAGCACAAGGGCCTCCATATCATGGTAAGGCTTCATCATGTTAACATGGTACAATTTGTGCCCCTGCCTTCTGCCTACCAGCTCCACCATGTAGTTAACATCACTTACCTTTCTTACCATCTTGTAGGGTTCCGCCTAAGCTGCTTTCAACTTGTTGTGTCTGACAGGAATGAGAACCATCACCTGCTGCCCTACAGCATACTCTCTAGCTCGAGCATTCCTGTCATACCACACCTTTTTCTGTTGTTGGGCTACTGTCAGGTTCTCCTGGGCCAGGCCCACAAGTTCCCTGAGCCTTGTCCTAAGGTTCACGACATATGCCACAAAAGACTCCTTGTGAGACTCGCACTCATCTTCCCATTCATCTCAAATTAAATAAATAGGTCCCCTCACCCTATGCCCATAGAGCAACTCAAAGGGTGAAAAAACTGAATTCCTGGAAAACATCTCTGTTAGCAAACAAATGGGGCAAATATTTGCCCCACTCCCTCTTAAACTGATAATGCAAATGCCCATAGCATGGACTTGATTGTAGAGTTTAACCTCTCAATAAGACCATTAGCCTGGGGATGGTAGGGGGTGGTCTTCATGTGCTTCACCCCACAGGACTTCCACAGACAAGCCAGCAGGACTGACATAAAATTGGCACCTCTGTCAGACAGTATTTCCTTTGGGAAACCTACCCTGCTGAAAATCTCTAGCAAAGCATTTGTCCCCTTCTCGGCCTCAATGGAGGACAAAGCCACTGCCTCAGGGTATCGTGGAGCATAATCTACAATCACTAGGATATACTTTTTCCGCTGTGAAACTTGGGAGTACTCAGAGGACCCACAATATTCATAGCTACCCTCTGAAATGGCTCCTCAATCACAGGCAAAGGCATCAAAGGAGCTATCACCTTGTCTCCTGCCTAGCCTACCTTTTCGCACTGCTCACAGGTCCTGTAGTACCCAGTTACATCTCTGGAAATTCCAGGCCAATAGAAGTTTTGCATAATACACTGTATGTTTTATGCCAACATGACCTGCAAAGGGAATATCATGGGCTATGGCTAGAAGCGCCAGACGGTAAGCTCTAGGCACTGCCAACTGCTGTACTCTCACACCTTCTAACCCTCCCTCAGGGGTCCACTCCATGTACAGTAACCCTTTGTTCCAGTATACAGATTCCCCCTTCCCTCGAGAATTAGGTGCCTCCCTAGCTACCTGCCTCAGGTCTTGCAATGTAGGGTCTGACAGCTGAGCCTGTCTCAGCTCCCTCCTTGTAACCCTTCCAGCTCCCCTTCCACAGCAAGTCTGGCATCCTCTGACAGTGGTGCCTCACTGTCAGCCTGGGTAGAAAAACTCACCTCTACCTTTGCAGTCACTCTGTCCAAGGGACCATCAGTACCCACAAGCAACCGTGCCTCATACACAGCAGCTCACTCCCTGAAGTAACCACCTCAGCAGTCCTGGCTGCAAGTACGCAGTCAGTCTGGGTCTCCCCCAGGCTACCAGACCCACATGCTCGTCTCCTAGCCTCACTGCATGCAAACTGCATAAGTACATAGTACTGCCTCATCCAAATCTTTCCCCCTCAGGACATCTGCAGGATGGTAGTTCAATAAAACTGTTGTCTCAAGACAACCCACTGTTGGCATTTTGTCTTTCCCACTTACTGGCTCCCTCACCATTGGATCCCCACCTTGCATCTGTGGACACCTGTATGCCACATGGCCCCACTGGTTGCATTCAAAACATTTAACCCTAGCTCCTGGACGTGTATCTGGACTAGGGGCTTCCCCTGCTACTGGCAGATTCTGGTAGGACAGTCTGTGCTGCCCACCACGGGTTCCTTTAGTTACATGAACAGTACTGGGGGTCCCTTTCCTGTGCAGAGCTGCCCTGCTTACTAGATATAGGTCTCCCTTCTTTCCCAACTCCTGTGAAGTAGAACAGTGTCCATCAGCTAACCATGTCCTCAGGCAAAGTGCCAAGGACATGATCCCTTACCAAAAGGTCTGCCAGCCATTCAAAAGTGGTGACCTGACATCCACTCACCCAGCTATGACAATAAGTGCTCAATTCAGCAACATATTCACATATATTTTCATCTGCCTTGCGTCTATGCTCATGAAACTTTTTCCTACACATTTCAGGTGTTAGCTTAAAACATTCCAACAAGTGTCTTTATACAGCAGTATAATCAAAAAGTATAGTTTTGTACATACCATAAATGTAGATGTTAGAGTGTATATACTGCTGCAGTCATCACACTTGGGTTATCCTGCTGTCAGGCAGTCCCGCAGTCAGCCGAATCCCAAAGTCTTGGTCCGGCGTCGGTCGTCATCGCTTCTTTCCTGACGTCAGTGCGACAGGGGGATAAACGAGGCAGCCGACGCCATTTACTTCAGTTTTTCTTGCCTCAGATGTCAGGTCCCCCAACTAGGAAGGCAATACAAATAACTATGCAAAAATACCTTAGTAGATAAACAATAGTACTAGCTGTTAACAAATACACCATATAGACATGCATCCAATAGATTGATGTAAATGGAGTTATAACTAACACCCTGGTATGTAGAGGGGATGGTGGGAGGGTAACCCGGACTGCAGCATTATATACACTCGAACATCTACATTTATGGTAGGTACAAAACTGTACTATGTTCATCGTGTTATACTGCTGCAGTCATCACACTTGGGTTGAAACCCAAAGCTATGGATGGGTGGCTGGTACTAAACTAGGTTAGGTGAGGCTAGGATGCCCTGCAGAACTGCAGTGGCAAAACCAGCTCTGGTTTTTGTGTATAATGGAAGGTGGTAGCGCTTGGTAAAGGTGTGCACTGAACTCCAAGTAGCTGCCTCCAGAATGTCCTTGGTTGGAACCCCCCTGAGAAAGGCTGCTGAGGTTGCTGTAGCCCTGGTAGAATGGGACCCAATATTAACAGGCACTGCTTTCCCATGGTGCGAGTAGCAAAAGCGGATACAATGTGCTATCCATTTGGAGATGGTCTGTTTTTAAATAGCCTTTCCTTGTGAACCTGCAGCATAGGATACAAAGAGTTGGTCAGTTTTTTCTGCAGGTCTTTGTCTTATCCAAATAGTAACGCAGCTGTCTGTGAATGTCCAAAGAGTGAAGGAGTATTTCTCCTTTATTCTGGGGGTTTGGATAAAAGGTGGGTAAATGAATGGTCTGATTCAAAGCGAAACTGGATACTACCTTTGGCATAAAGGTAGGGTTAGTTCGTAAAGAGACTCTGTCCTGATGGAAAATGATGAAAGGTTCCGCTGCCATAAGTTCCTGTAGTTCTGAGACCCTGGTGCTGAGGTGATAGCCAGCAAGAGAGCTGTTTTCCATGACAAGTATTGTAGTTCTGCTGAGAAGGCTGGTTCGA
The DNA here is from genome assembly GCF_019279795.1 of Protopterus annectens. Taxonomy (NCBI): domain Eukaryota; kingdom Metazoa; phylum Chordata; order Ceratodontiformes; family Protopteridae; genus Protopterus; species Protopterus annectens. The sequence continues at coordinate 1,271,471,972 of NC_056731.1, read as the reverse complement.
AAGGAGGCAGTGTTAATTTTTCTAAAACGAAGTTGAGGTCCCAAGCTGGCATTGGGGATTTTCTGGGGGGGTCTTATATTCTTAGCCCCTCTGAGAAACTGCCTTAGTAAAGGGTGTGAGAATATGGGAGGATCCGTATTATATTGAGCTGAAATGGCTGAAGGATGGATCTTAATGGAAGAGAAAGAAAGGCCTTTGTGTAGCATCTCAGTTAAGTATTGCAGTATTTGAGGAATGTTTGGTATACAAGGATTTTGGCCTTTGGCCTGGTTCCATGCACAAAATCTTTTCCATTTGAGTAAGTTTTTCTGGTGCTGGGCCTCCTGGCCTCCAAAATGACATTCAGGACGTCCTTTGAGAGAAGTGTTGATTGATAATTCAAGGTATTCTCCATGCAGCTAAATTTAAAGTCCTGAGCTGACTGTGAAGGATCTGAAAGTTTTGCTGAGTCAAAAGAAGTGGGAGTTGAGGTAAGATCCATGGAGGGCTGCGAGTCAAGGTCCTTAGTAATGGGTACCAGTGCTGACGTGGCCAGTCCGGAGCAATGAGGATAATTTGTGGTCTCTCTGATCTGACTTTCAGTAATACCTTGGTCAAGAGAGGTAGTGGTGGGAAGGCATAGACCTGTCAATGCTGTCCAACTGAATGATAGGGCGTCCACTTTCCAGGCTAGGGAATGATAAGTCCTTGTGCAAAATTTCTGTAGTTGGCAATTGTTGGGGGAGGCAATTAGATCCATGTCTGGGTGTCCCCACCTTTGAGTTATCATTGAAAATACTTGTGGGTGTAGTCTCCACTCGTGAGGATCTGCCAAATTTCTGCTTAATTCGTCTGCCAATATGTTTTCCTTTCCTGGCAGGAATTGTGCTGGCAGTTGTACTTGGTAAGTCAATGCTGTTGTTCCACAAGGTCATTGCCTGTCTGCATAAAGGGTAGGAGTGTGTTCCTCCCTGTTTATGTACCACATAACTGTGGTGTTGTCTGTCCTTAGTAGTTGTCCTGGATGCAAGAGGTCCTTGAAGGCTGTCAGTGCATTTTGCACAGCTAGCATCTCCTTTTGGTTGATGTGTAGATGCATTTGTTTTGCAGACCATTAGCCCTGTATGCACTGTCCTGCCATGTGTGCTCCCCAGGCGTAATGTGAAGAATCTGTTGTCATAGTTTGGTTTGCTGGAGGTAAGACAAAAGGAAGACCCTTGTTTATTTGACATGCTTGAGCCCACCCAAGGAACTCTTTTTTTAAGGCAGGGAATGAGAGGTATACTTGTTTCGAGGCTGTGCCTGTGCTGAGTCCATACACTTTTCAGGTACCATTGTAATTTCCTCATATGCAGCTTTGCATGTGGAATTAGTTGAATGCAGGATGCCATGAACCCCATGCCTGCAGTGAGCTGGGTAAAAGTTGCCATCTTTTTGAAGTATTGAGTCAGTTGTTTTTGTTTGTCTGGCGTGAGATAAGCCATCTGGGCCGTTGCATTTAAGCTGGCACCCAGGAATAGTGTCTTGTGAGGGTATTAGCTTTGACTTCTTTTTGTTTACTGTGTACCCTAGGCAACTTAGCAGCTTTGTTACAAATGCCAGATGCTGTAATAGAATGGCCTTGCTGTCCGCTTGGATCAGGCAGTCGTCCAGATATGGATAAATTTGTATTCCTCGTTGTCTGCAGTATGCAATTACTGATGCCAGGCATTTCGTAAATACTCTGGGCACAGTAGATAAGCCAAAGGGCAATGCAGAGAATTGATAATGCGTTGTACCTGCCAAAAATCTGAGGTATCTTCTGCACTCTTGTCTGATAGGGACATGCAGGTATGCCTCTTTGAGGTCCAACTTACCAGCCAAGGCTCCTTGCCCAGCATGGGAAGAAGCTGCTGTAGTGTGAGCATTTTGAATTTGGGTACCCTTCAAGTATGTGTTTAGAATTGAGAGGTCTAAAATGGGCCTCCAGGCTTTGTCCTTTCTTGGTACTAGAAATAGTCTTGATTAAAAACCTTGACCTTGCTCCTTTGTAGGTACCTTTTGAATTGCTTTCATATCCATTTGAGCTGAAATTTGCGTTTGTGCCTCTGCCCATTGGTTTGGAGGCAGATTTGGCATGCCTCTCATCCATGGTAAAGTGTGGAAATGAAATCTGTAGCCTCGGGTAATAATATCCAGAACCCATTTGTCCTTTGTTATGATGCACCAATTTTGTGGAAATAGAGCCAGTTTTCCTCCCAAAGGTGCTGCCAGGGCAATTTTGCTTGGCAGGCGAAGAGTGAAGTCATTGTGTTTGTTTCCTGAAGGGTTGAGATCTTTAGTCTCCACCTCTGAGTTGTTGTATGCCATTGTCTAGGCCTGAAAGAACCTTGTGGCTGTCCACTGCCCCTTGAGCGTCTGTACCTACCCCTTTGGGGTCTGTCTGATGCAGGAAAGGACCAGTGTTTTGATGGCCAGTTTCTGCTGAAATGAGGAGGTTGTACCTGTAAAAAATCTTTAATTGTCTGCATAGATTTTGCCTTTTCTTCCATTTTCTTTAAAACTTCCTCTGCTTTGACACCAAACAACACATCTTTCTGCAATGGAGCATCCAATAACTTTGCTTTGACATGTTCTGGTAAGGCTTGCTCTTTTAGACAAGCATGTCCACGTATTACAGATCCTGTGACAGCTGCTCTACATGAGGCTTCCAATGAATCAAAACCACACTGTAAGGTATGCTTTCCCACCTGTTCTGCTGCATGCAGCAAATCCTGCATCTTTTTGAAATCAGGTTGATCTGTCTGAGGGATCATTTTCTGCTTTAACTGTATAATCAAGTACTGCTAGTATTTTAGCATGTGGAATTGGCAGTTTAAGGCCCTCATGGCCAAAGTGGCAGACGTATACACTTTCTTCCCTCATCTTTCTAATGGCTCTGGAATCTCTTTCAGAAGGTAATGGATTCTTAGCAGTAGAGGCCTTAACCCCTTTGGGACCCTGGGAAATGGTTTTGGGGTCTGCAACAGGGCTTTTATATAGAAACTTATGAGAATCAGGAACTCAGTAGTATCTGTCTGGTTTAGCTGGTGCAGGAGGTAAGGAATCTGGGTTTAGACTAGATTCGATGTAAACATCATCCAAAATATCTAAAACTGGAGGAATTGCAAGGGGTCTATGCTGTGGAAGAAGAAGAAAAGTACAGTTTTGTACCTACCATAAATGTAGATGTTAGAGTGCTAATACAGCTGCAGTCATAACAGATGGGTTCTCCTGCCGGCAGGCGGGTGCTCGGTCGGCCGAATTCCAAAGTCTAGGTCCGGCGTCGGTTGTTGTCGCTTCTTCCCTGACGTCAGTGCGCCAGGGGTATAAAAGAACCAGCCGACGCCATTTTCTTCAGTTTTTCTTGCCCCAGATGTCAGGTGCCCCCCAGAAGGAAGGCAATACATAAATTTGTGTAATAAAGCAACGCAACATAATCAAAATACAGTAGTTGCAAGCAAATACACCATAAAAGAATACCCCAATCAGGTTGTATGAGGAGGTGTTAGCCAATAGGCCAGTTCCAAGAGGGGAAGGAGGGAGGGAAACCTGGACTGCAGCTGTATTAGCACTCGAACATCTACATTTATGGTAGGTACAAAACTGTACTATGTTCATTGTGCATACAGCTGCAGTCATAACAGATGGGTAGAATCCCAACGCTAAGAAAGGGGTGGTAGGCACTAGGTGGAACTAGGAGGAGCCAGAATGCCCTGCAAGACTGCAGTGGCAAAGCCAGCTCTAGTTTTGGAGTATAATGGTAGGTGGTAGTGCTTGGAGAAGGTATGCACAGAACTCAAGTGGCTGCTTCCAAAATATCTTTGGTAGGAACTTCTCCGAGGAAAGCTGCAGAGGTAGCTGTGGCCCTTGTGGAGCGAGATCTGATGCCTGCAGGTACAGTTTTACCATGGAGAGAGTAAAAAAAGTGTATGCAGTGGGCTATCCATTTTGAGATTGTCTGTTTGGAAATTGGCTTCCCTTGAGCTCCTATAGCATAGGACACAAAGAGCTGTTCGGATTCTCTGAAAGGCTTTGTTCTGTCCAAATAATTACGCAGTTGTCTGTGGATGTCCAAGGAATGTAGTAGTCTCTCCCCTTTGTTTTGAGGATTAGGGTAGAAGGTAGGTAAGTGTATAGCCTGATTCAAAGCTACCCTGGATACCACTTTTGGCATAAAGGACGGGTTGGTTCGTAAGGAAACTCTGTCCTGATGGAAGATGATAAAAGGCTGCACAGCCATGAGGGCTTGTAGTTCCGATACCCTACGAGCTGTGGTGATAGCCAGAAGGAAAGCTGTTTTCCAGGACAAATATTGCAAATCTGTTGAGGCAGCTGGCTCAAAAGGAGGCAAGGTCAGCTTTTCTGGAATGAAATTGAGATCCCAAGCAGGTATTGGTTGTTTCCTTGGGGGAAGTTATATTCTTAGCCCCTCTGAGGAACTGTCTTAAGAGGGGGTGAGAGAATAAAGGTGGATCAGTGTTGTATTCTGCAGAAATGGCTGAGGCATGGATTTTGATGGAGGAGAATGAAAGTCCACTGCTTAGCAGCTCAGCTAGATACTGTAATATTTGAGGTAAATTCAGTTTTCCAGGATTCTGGCCCTTTTTCTCATTCCAGGCACAAAACAGTTTCCATTTTGCGGAGTAAGCTTTTCTAGTAGACGGCCTTCTGGCCTCCAAAATGACATCCTGCACCTCCTTGGAGAGTAGGGTCTGTTGTGATGTTAAGGAATCTTCCATGCGGCCAGATTGAGTGTTTTCAGCTGACTGTGAAGAGTTTTGAAGCTGTGCTGAGTCAGAAGAGGAGGCATTAGAGGTAGGGTCCATGGAGGGGAATGTGTCAGGCTCCTCAGGAGTGGGTACCAGTGCTGTCTTGGCCAGTCTGGAGCAATGAGAATCATCCTTGGTCTGTCTGCTCTGGTTTTTAATAGAACTTTGGGCAGCAGAGGAAGAGGCGGAAAGGCATACACTGTCATTGTTGTCCAACTGAAAGAGAGAGCGTCCACTCTCCAGGCCTGTGGATGAAAAGTCCTTGAGCAGAATTTTGTCAATTGGTGATTTTTGTGGGAGGCAAAGAGATCTATGTCTGGCCTTCCCCATGCTTGAATTATCTCTGTAAAAGCTTGAGGATGCAACTTCCATTCATGTGGATCTGTCATATTTCTGCTTAGGTTGTCTGCCAGCGTGTTTTCCTTGCCTGGCAAGTACTGTGCTTGAAGTTCGATTTGTAATTCCAGAGCCATGTTCAAAAGTGACATGGCCAGCCTGCATAGGGGGTATGAATGGGTTCCTCCCTGTTTATGTACCACATTACTGTGGTGTTGTCTGTCCTTATGAATAGTTGACCTGGATGCAGAAGGTCTTTGAAAGCTATAATAGCATTTATTACTGCTAGCATTTCCTTTTGATTGATGTGAAGGTGCTTTTCTTTTTGGGACCATTTGCCCTGAATGCACCGATCTGTCATGTGCACCCCCCAGGCGTAGTCCGAGGCGTCTGTTGTGATGACTTGATTTGCTTGAGGCTTGTAGAATGGGAGACCTGTGTTTGTTTGGCATGCTTGAGCCTACCACAGAAATTCCTTTTGAAGACATGGAATTAGTGGTAATATTGTTTCCAAACTGTGGCTGTGTTGAGACCATAGGTTTTTCAGGTACCATTGAAGTTTCCTCATATGGAACTTTGCACATGGGATTAGTAGGACGCAAGATGCCATGAATCCCAGAGCCTGCAGGATTTTCCTTGCAGTCAGCCTGGAGAAATTTGCTATTGTTCTGAAGTATTGAGTTAGTTACCCCTGCTTCTCTGGTGTGATGTAGGCCATCTGGGTGTTTGTGTCCAAGTTGGCACCCAGGAAAATTATTTTCTGAGAGGGTATTAGCCTTGATTTCTTTTTGTTGACTGTGTATCCCAGAGAATTCAACAACATTATTACAAAAGCCAGATGTTTCAGAAGTATGTGCTTGCTGTCCGCTTGGATCAGGCAGTCGTCCAAATATGGGTATATTTATATCCCTTGAAGTCTGCAGTAGGCAATTACTGATGCCAGGAATTTCGTGAATACTCTGGGCGCAGCAGATAAGCCAAAGGGCAATGCAGAGAATTGATAATGGGTTGAACCTGCAAGAAATCTGAGGTATCTTCTACAATTTTGTCTGACTGGGACATGCAGGTATGCCTTCTTGAGGTCCAATGTTACCAGCCAAGACTCCTTCCCAGCATGGGAAGAAGCTGCTGTAATGTGAGCATCTTGAATTTTGGTACAAGTAAAAATGTGTTTAGGATGGATAGGTCCAAAATAGGTCTACAATCTTTTCCCTTTCATGGTACCAGGAATAGTCTGGAATAAAAACCTTGACCTTGTTCGTGAGTAGGTACCTCTTGAATAGCTTTCATGTCCATGAGATCTGAAATTTGTCTTTGTGCCTCTGCCCTTTGATTGTGTGGCAGGTTTGGCATGCCTCTCATTTTTGGAAGGGTGTGAAAATAGAATCTGTAGCCTCTGTTTATAATGTCCAGGATCCATTTGTCTTGTGACAATATGCCAATTTTTTGAAAATAATGCCAGTTTTCCGCCTAAGGGTGCTGCCATTTGAGCCTTGCTTGGCATGCAAAGGGGAAAGTCATTGGGCCTGCTTTCTGAATGGCTGCGAACTATCCTCACCACCTCTGTGTAGGAGCTTGCCATTGTCTGCCTCTAAACTATCCTTGAGATTGCCCTCTGCCCCTCGGGTGCCTGTATCTACGTCTTTGGGGTCTGTCCGTGGCTGGAAAGGACCAATTTTAGGAAGGCCAATTTCTACTGAAACATGGAGGTTGTACCTGTAGGAAATCTTTCACTGTTTGCATTGATTTAGCCTTTTCCTCCATTTTCTTTAATACCTCCTCAGCTTTAACACCAAACAATACATCCTTTTGTAGAGGGGCATCTAGTAATTTAGCTTTGACATGATCTGGTAAGGTTTGCTCCTTGAGCCAGGCATGTCTACGTATGACTGATCCTGTAACAGCAGCTCTACATGAGGCCTCTAGAGCATCAAAACCACATTGCAAGGTATGTTTACCCACTTGTTCTGCACTATGCATCAAATCCTGCAACTCCTTCAAGTCTGGTTGTTCAGATTGTGACATTTTACTTCTCAACTGTGGTAACAGAAACTGTTGGTACTTTAGCATATGGAACTGGCAGTTTAATGCCCTCATGGTTAAGGTGGCAGAGGTGTATACCTTTTTTCCCCACCTTTCTAAGGATCTGGAATCTCTCTCGGAAGGCAATGGGTTTTTAGCAGTGGAGGCCTTAATTCCCTTGGGGCCCTGTGAGATAGTTTCTGGGTCAGCCGCATGGCTTTTGTATAAAAATTGGTGTGAGTCAGGAACCCGGTAGTACCTGTCAGGCTTGACTGGGGCTGGAGGTAAAGAATCCGGGTTAAGGCAGGCTTCAGAGTACACATCATCTAGTATGTCTAAGACAGGAGGTATAGCCAGAGGCCTGTGCTGGGGTAGCAAGAGAAAATCCCTAAGCCTTTTCTTGGAATCTGAGTACTCTTGGCCTTCCCAGTGGAAGTGTTCCCTTAAGGTATGCAAGATTTCCCCAAATGAGTAATCCTCTGGGGTGGGGGGGGGGGGCACGCACACACAGAGGGAATGGACTCCTCAGCATCAGAATCTTCAAAAGGGGAGTAAGAATGTTCCTGTTCATCAGAGTGCTCTGAAATAATGGAGGCCTGGTCAGAGGAGGGGGATTCTTCCTCCACTATGGGCCTTTTGTCCGGGGGGGGGGGGTTGAGAACCCCCTGATAAGAGTAATCAAATCCTCAGCCATTTTAAGCATCTGTTTTTTAGGCATGGGGCCTGGAGAAGGGCCCTGTGGAGCTTGTCTCTTAGAATGCATGGCTGCTTTAGACTTAGTGAAAGCCTTGATAGAAAAAGAGGAGGAAGGTCTGAAGACACTGAAAGGAGGCAGACCTGTCTACATTTTGAGATTCACCGCCAAGAGTGGCTTCGGTATCTGTAGTCGGGGTGTGGGCCGAGGAGCCTGCGACCTCGGGCACAGAAGACACCGTCACTGAAGTGTCGTCGGTAGACAGGGGCTGCGTAGGCGCCTCGCTGAGAACCGGACCACCTGTAGTCGGCTTTGGCATGGTGTCGGTAGAGGCCGCGGACCTCGAGTGTCGGTCCTTATCTTTGCGTTTTTTAGACAAAACTGGAGTCGGAGTATCCGACAACATAATATAGTTAAATTTTTTGCCAAAATAGTGCTGGGCGAACTCCACCCGACGCTTAATGGTGCGTTTATTGAATGTAGCACAAAAACGACAGACCGAGACGTCGTGGTCTGGGCCTAAGCAAGGAATGCAGAGGGAATGAAAATCCTTATGCGGTGTTTGCTTCCCACAAGAAATACAATTATTAACTTTGTCTGACATCGGTCTGAGGCAAGAAAAGTTTCCCCAATGGGGTACTTAGCTTTCAAGAAGACTTCGGTTGCAAAATTTCCGTAATTTCAGGAGCTGGCCGACCGGCACTTGCGAACTGCTTCTGCTTCGGGCACCGCGCGGCAAGAAAGACTGAAGAAAATGGCGTCGGCTGCTTCTTTTATACCCCTGGCGCACTGACATCAGGGAAGAAGCGACGACAACCGACACCGGACCTAGACTTTGGAATTCGGCCGACCGAGGACCCGCCTGACGGCAGGAGAACCCATCTGTTATGACTGCAGCTGTATGCACGATGAACATCTCACGGAGTCTTTTCTTAGAGTCAGAGTAATCTTGGCCTTCCCAGTGGAAGTGTTCCTCATGGTGTGTAAAGTTTCCCCAAAAGAGTAGTCTTCAGGGGGGGAGACAGAGGGAATGGACTCTTCAGCATCTGAGCCTTCATAAGGAGGGAAGGAATAATCCTGGACCTCAGAGTTAGCTGAGGAAATGGATGCTTGGTCAGAGGAAGGATAATCTTCTGCCAGTCTAGGCCTTTTGTCAGGAGGGGGTTGTGAACCCCTGATAAGGGTAATTAAATCCTCAGCCATCTTAAGCATCTGTTTTTTAAACATAGGGGCCTGTGGACCCGGTTTCCTAACTTTTAAGGGAGCTTTAAGTTTAGCATAAGACGTAATTGAGATAGTTGTCGGTTTGAAGACACCTTCAGAAACCGAAGGCCTGTCCAAAATCTCCGGATCACCGTCAGGGTTGGCGTCTGAGGGGTGAGATGGAACCGGCTCCTGAGGCCCAGCTGATTCAGTCTGGGAGGCAGTCAGAATTTCGGAATCAGCGGTAGTCAGGGGCTGCGTAGGCACCTCGCTGAAAACCGGAGAACCGGCGGCAGGCCTTGCTGAGGCCTCGGTATCTGGTCTTGGCCTTGGTTGCCTGTCCTTATCCGTTGCGTTTTTTAATCATTGCTGATGTCGGTTGCTCCGACGACATGCTATAGTTAAATTTTCTGCCAAAATAATGTCGGGCGAAATCTGCCCGACGCTTGATTGTACGTTTGTTGAACCTAGCACAAAACCGACAACCAGAGACGTCGTGGTCTGGGCCTAGGCAAGGAATACAATGAGAATGAAAATCCTTATGAGGTATTTGCTTCCCAAAAGAAATACAATTATTAACTTTGTCTGACATCGGTCTGAGGCAGGAAAAGTTTCCCCAATGGGGTACTTAGCTTTAGAGAAGACTTCGGGCTGAAATTCAATTCGAAAATCTCAGGAGCTAGCCGACCGGCACTTGCGAACTGCTTCTGCTTCGGGCACCGCGCGGCAAGAAAGACTGAAGAAAATGGCGTCGGCTGCCTCTTTTATACCCCTGTTGCACTGACGTCAGGGAAGAAACGACGACAACAGACACCGGACCAAGACTTTGGGATTCAGCCTACTGCGGGACCGCCTGATGGCAGGATAACCCTGATGACTGCAGCAGTATAACACGATGAACATCAGCGTCATGCATTTTTGCTAAAGAAGTTACAGCTTTACCATGGAGTAAGGGGGGGTTAGGAACCATACACAGAGCCGTTGGTCAACTTCACACCGTTTATATACCCGCTCAAACATATGAATGAAGCTATTAAAATTATCCCCCTCTCTAAACTGTGGAAGAAATTTACTGACCTTTTGTGCTTCTGGGGTCCGGTTACTCCCTTCCCCATTACCTCCATGACTCTGGCGAAGAGTCAGCATTTCCCTCTCATGCTTCCTCTGCCTTTCATTTTACTTAGCTTGTAGACTCCTCATTTTCTCAGCTGCTTCTAGTTCCATACACCTGGCCTGTAACAAGTCTCTTTAGCTCCAGCTGGATTTTTAAGTCCACTGCAGAAAGGTTGAGCTGTTCATTCTCTAAGGTTATCTCCACTGTCAGTCTGATTGTCTCCAGGCTGCTGTTTTCTGATGCAGCTGTAACCAAGGCTGCAATCAGGTCTGCCTTAGTCAGGTTTCCATGCACCAGTCCCCTAGCCTGGCACATCTTGGCCAGCTGGCTCCTTGTCAGCTTTCCATACACCTCTGCTGACATGCTGCCTGCTCACCCTAACACTAAGCTAATAAAAGAAATAAAACAACTGTGATATGAACTGAGTATACACTGCATAGCTGTTTTAGAGTACAAAACACTTTTAGAGATCACAGTACATAAGCTACAGGAATTCGCTCTACCCGCACTACTACAAGCCAATTAGTGTTTGCCAACTAATCAATATGTGATGTGGATCCCACAACAGCAAACCATATGTGACAGGATATCCCAACCACTGCCACCAATATATGACGACCGTGCCCTGGCCCAGCAATTAAGGAGCATCCATCCTCACCACTAAACACCAGGGAGGTCGTCTCCTGGAAGAGGAAAGGATAACCAATACACACAGTAAAGTACAATTTCCCTTAAGTGCACACAGAGATCACAGTTAGTCTGGGGCTGGTTGCTCCCTTGTTCACCAGGTCCCCAATAAGACTCCCCCCATTGGCACAATTGTAGGGTCCAGGTCTCAGCCTAGCTGGGCAAGCTAAAATGTCCAGTACCCTTTCTGTTCAACCAGTGCTTCGTGTCACTGCCCAAGTAGCTGACAACACACACTCACTTTGAAAAGAGGTTATACAACCGCACAGACCCTCCTGGGAAAAGGCTGACACAGGTTCTCCAGCTATGCACCTATTACCCAAGACCATACGGTAGTAACTCCTGCCACCACCCAGCTAATAATTATCAGCTATAAAAGGCCCTTAAAAGGGTGTCCAATTATTACTGTGCATTATTATAATCCAATGGTAGTACGACTAGACAGTCGATGCTTAATTTGGAGCGACTTGGACAGCAAAATCTGTAAATATGTAATGTACTTTAGAGGTTAAATTATCTCTACATAAACCAGCCACAGGTTAAAATATTTAATAATAAATAATTAAAACACAAGACAAAACTACTGCAGTACAATGCTACTCAAGTTCAGAGATCACACAAACTTAAAACAATATTGTAGGAAACAACTGATTTCAAAGAAAAAAAAACTTACGTCTAACTTTCTTCTAAGTTTAACTATTCCTAAGAGAAATCACAGTGCTATAATCCTACTTACATACATAAAGCACAAGCAGTGGCTGGGTTAGATATCCAAGATCAAAATGCTTCCAGTCTCACTCAACAATAGTTTTTAAACACTAACCAACAGCACTCTAAGGCCCTCCCAAATTACATAATTTTGACACTTAGTCTGGAGTTCCCAGGCCACAAACTGCATTATTTAGCAAGCTAACATCTGCTCAGGAGACTACAACAATAAAAAGCATTTCACATATACACTCTAGCAGAAACCAGAGAAATACAGTACCTTCCACATGTAAATTCTGGCCCTTAACTTTAATCTTAAAACAATGGGCCTGAAACCTTCATCCAGACTCACTGGAGCAGACTTGTAAAACATCAAAGAGATTCATAAGATCTTTTCAACTTCAAAAGACATTTCAAGACATTTGAAATGCTTGGCTTGGGTTTCCTTAAAGCAGATGGCAATGTTGCAGCAATCTTGAAGTTCACATTTTACAGTGTTTTCTTTCATTTAAAAAAAAACAAGCCTGCATTTTACATTTATTTATACAATTGCTAGAATTATGTATCAAATTCTATTTGACTAGGCTGGCAGCCTTCGCCCATCTTCCTCCAATCTTAACAGGCAGTAAAGACATAATTGGCTGTGAATATCTATAAGGTGCAAAAGATATTCTCCTTTGTTTGAAAAATTTGGGAAAAAATGGTAAATGAATTCATTGGTTAATGCTGGATTCCGTGGCTACCTTAAGCATAAAGGAGGGATTTCTTCTTAATGATACCCTGTCTTTATGAAAAATGATATAAGGTTTTACTGATAAGATCTGAACTTCTGATTTAGCAGAAGTAATCTGTACCTGAAAAATTGTTTTCCAAGACAGAAATTTCATGTCAACTATCCATCAGTTCAAAGGGATTCTGCATAAGGCTTTGCAACATTAATACTAGTTTCCAAGAAGAAGAGTCTAACTGCAAGCTGAAAATGAAAAATGGCCCTCAAGAAAGCCTTACATACCCTGGAAGAAAAAAGAGCAGATTTTTTTTCCAGCATGAAAATTGGATATAGCAGCCAGTTGGAGTTTAATGGTAGAGGAACTGTCTCCTTCTAGAAAAAAGATTACTAAGAAAAAGGAGAATAGCTGAAGTAGGAGGTGAGAAAGGGTTGGTATTCTCTTTAGAGGCCCAAAATGAAAATCTCTTTCATGTACTGTTGTAGACCTTTTTAGTGGAAGCCCTCAGAGGCCAGGGTTATATCATGGACGGAAGGAGCAAGCCCGGACTTTCGTGTAATTACTAGAAGTGGGGAAACCATGCAGTCAACCTTCGGTTGTGGAGACTGGGGGGGCTGGATGTCTGATGGATGGGATACAAGATCCTGTCTGGGATCTAGTATCCAAGGCGGACACTTCAGATGAGAATAAAGTAAGGGAAACCATACCCGATGAGGCCAGAAAGGGTAAATAGGATTACTGAGCTCGTCAACCTGCTGGCTTTTTGTAGAAATTTTGGGATCAGAGAAAGAGGAGGGTAAGGATAAATGAGACCCCTGGGGCCAATTGTGGACTAGAGCATCCCTTGGTGACTCCCCCTTCGGGGGGATAACAGCAAAATACTTGCCACACTTGAAGTTCTGGGGAAGAGGCAAAGAGGTTGCAACAATGTTGGCCCCAACGGGTGAAAATCCTTTTTGCTACGGACTGATCGGGGTGGCACTCATGAGTCAAAATAGATCTGCTGAGTTTGTTTGCTAGGATGCTGGTTTTCGCCAGAATGCGTGTTGCAATTAGAAAGCGGTCTGAAGAGATCGCCCATTCCAAAAATCTCAAGGCCTCCCTGCAAAACGGGTGTGAACAGGTTCCTCCTTGTTTGCTGATGTACCAGACTACTGAAATGTCTGTATGAACTGCAATTGTCTTGAAAGGCTTGTAACATTAGGAGTGCTTTCACCGCTAGAACACTGACATGCAGACTGGTCTCAACAGATGACCACATGCATTGGATCATCTTTCCTCAGTAATGGCTCTCTCCACCCACAATGGAAAGCATCCCTGGTCACTGTGGCTGTCGGTGCAGGGAGAGAAAAGTGTCTGCCTAGAGACAGGTCACCTGACTGCATCCACCACTGTAGAGGATTCCTGCAGTTTGAGGATAGTTTTGTGGGAGATGAAAGTGTTTGGTAGAGAATGGACCACTGACCTGCTACTGTCCATTGAAGTAGCCTCATAAAGAACCTTGCTAATGGGAGAAGAATGACTGTAGCTGCCACTGAACCCAGAGGGGCAAGTATCAATTTTGCTGGTGAAGAAGGCATACCTAACAAGTCCTGAACCTGCTGTCTTAAGAGACATTACATGATGCCTTAATAAGGAAGACACTTGTGTACAAATGTGTCCCTATGAACCTCTGTACAGGTACCAAGTTTGATTTTGCCAGATTTATCGTGATGTCCAGATGTTTGAAGATATTTAGTTGGTAGTTTATGGACTGAAGTAGTCCACACCTTGTTGCTTTAGTGAGGAGTGAATCGTCTAGATAGGGAAAGACCTGGAATACTTTTAGCCTCATGTGAGACGCTACCACTGCCAACATTTGGTAAACACCCAGGGGGCTGTGATGAGTCCAAAGGGCAGTGCTCTGAACTGATAATGACTGGCTCCCAACCGAAAGTGCAGGTGCCTTTTGGAGTATCTGTCTATTTTGATGTGATAGTACACTTCTTGAAGACCCACCGACTACACCAATTGACCCTGTGCAGAAATGCCAGGACAGAGTGAAAATACAGTTGTATACACTTACCATAAATGTAGATGTTAGAGTGTATTCACTGTTGCAGTCATCACTTGTGGGGTATCCCTGCTGGGTAGCTCTCAGCCGGCCCGAATCCAAGAGTAAAGATGGTCCCTCCTGCATCGGCTGCAAGTCACCAGGGACTGACATCAGGTCATCAGTGGTATAAAGCAAGGCAGCCGATGCCATTACATCATTTTGTCTTGTCCCAACCTATAGGAGCCCTGCCCAGAAGGCCTGAGGAAGGCCAGCCTTGGGGATGCCCATAGGTATAGACTGGCATGAAGGAAATAGAGAGAAATAGAGGGGGAAGGAGGGAAAACAGGACTGCAACAGTGAATACACTCAAACGTCTACATTTATGGTAAGTGTACACAACTGTATTTTGCTCTTTGTGTTTCACTGTAGTAGTCATCACCTGTGTGAAGATTCCTAAAGCTGAAGCTAAGGTGGAAGGTAGAAGGGAAGGAATACAAAAACAGGCTTGCACTGCTCTAAGTAGGACCTAGCATGCCCTACAGGACTGCAGAGGCAAAGCCTGCCCAGGTTATGGAGAAAAAAGGCAATCGGTAGTGTTTGGTGAAGGTTCATAGGTAGGTAATAGGCTATCGGCCCAAGGGTCTACGTAAGCCTAGATAACACGGTTCCCTGGCTTATGCCACCCAAGAAAGTTATTTTCCTGTGCCACTGTCGAGCAGAGACACAGATGTGATCCCCAGGGTGTACTTCCTTTTTTCCATCCACTCAAGATTTTTCTTGAAGAGTGCTAATGAAGACCTTTGCTTGACATAGATGGGTAGTCTGTTCCAGAGTATGGGAAGTCTCTGGGACAGGAATCTATCCCTCCAGCATGTCCTCTTCATTGTGGTGACAAGGTTTAGGGTCCCTAGAGCGTGTAGCTCGGAGGGATTGTGATTTCTTTAGGTGTAGCATGCCCAGCAGCTCTGGGTTTGACATAGCTTTATATGTTAGGCAGAGATCACCTCGGAGTAGGCGATATACTATGGAATAAAGCTGTAGATTTTTGAGGCGGTCAGTGAAGGGTATTTGTTTGAGGCCAGTAATCCTCTTTGTGAGGTACTTCTGTGGCCTTTCCAGCTGCTGCAGATGTCTTGTGAGGTACATTCCAAAAGGGGCTTTGTACTCTATAATGGGTCTAATGAGTGACGAGTAGAGGGGAACAATGACCTCTTTTTTCCTGGATGAGAACCCTTTTATGATTAGGTGTGCCACGTAGAAGTACTTCCTGACTACTGTGGCGATGTGACTATCAAAGGAGAGTCTACTATCCACCTGGGTCCTAAGGTCTCATCACACATTCGGTGTTAAATAGATTGCTGCCTATTTGGTAGTTCATGGGTAAAGAGTTTTTACCAAAGGGGATGACACTGCACTTTTTGGCATTGAGCTTGAGGCCATGGCTCTGACACCAGGCATCTGTCTCAGCGAGGCCCTTCTGCAGGATGTCCACATCATTTGGGGACTTGACGATGGCTCCTAGTTTGCAGTCATCTGCGAACTTCATTAGCCAGAGGCCTTCTGTGTTAGCCTGTACTTCAGAGAAGTAGATACCAAACAGGAGAGGTCCCAGGACAGAACCCTGTGGTACTACACTTGTCACTGCTTTGAGGTCAGATTTGGAGTCTGCAACTTTTACAGTGTGGGTTCTGTCAGTGAGCCAGTTGGCAACCCATCTTGTGACGTAGGGATTTATACCTAGTTTAGCTATAATTCCAGAAAAGGGGATGGTGTCGAAAGGCTTGGCGAGGTCAAGATAGGCTGTGTGAACCACCTTACCCTCATCTATGGCTTTGGTGACTGCCTCAAAGAAGTTGAACAGGTTCAGGAGGCATGATCTGCCTTTCACAAACCCGAACTGGGTGTGATCCAGGGTTTGGAGATTACCAATGTCTTTGTTTATGAGTTCCATGATGATATGTTCCATGGCCTTGCAGACCATGCTCGTCAGGCTAAGTCGATAGTTCCCAGGATCAACTGTGGCTCCCCCTTTGCGGAGTGGGGTAACTGTTGCTGTGCGCCATTCAGTGGGCACAGAGCCTGATGCGAGGCTATTACTTAACATGGTGCTTAAGTGGGGAGCCAGTTCGTTATGAAGTTAGTGTAAAACGCAGCCAGGGATGTTGTCCGGTCCCATGGATGCAGTGCAGCTTTTACCTGCGTAGTTGTGATTACAGGGACTCTGCATTCTTCCTGTATAGATATGGGCCCTTTAGGGGGTGGGGGTGGGGGGTAAAGTTAGCACTGAACCTATCTGCCAGGATGCTGGCAATATCCGTTGATTCTGTAATTTTCGTGCCGTTGTGCTGTAACTCAGGGCAGATCTGGGTGTTGCCATCGAGAGTCCTGACATAGCTATAGAATGCTTTGTGGTTGTCCATAGAATTAGTGGCGATTTTGTTTTCATATCTAGCTTTGGAGAATCTTATAAGGGATCTCAGCTTTTTACTGAGGCTGACCAGGGAGCTCCTCCACTCATGGGGTTTTACTCTCTTTTGCAACAGTTTCCTCCTGTTGTACAGTTCGTTTGAGGCAGGGGACCACCAGATAGGCTTCCTTTTTTGGAGGATAGTGTCTTGGTTCTGTTTGGGATAACAGGATCCATACACTCGTGTAAGTGCTTATAGAGTGTATTTGTGCAGGATTCAGCAGTTGTAACTGCATTGTCCATTTCTGCATGGGTGTCATGAAGTTCACCACTTCTGTCTTAAGAAACACAAAGTTGGCTTTGGAGAAATTTTT
Organism: Protopterus annectens; assembly: GCF_019279795.1. Classification (NCBI taxonomy): domain Eukaryota; kingdom Metazoa; phylum Chordata; order Ceratodontiformes; family Protopteridae; genus Protopterus; species Protopterus annectens. Next base: position 1,271,454,895 of record NC_056731.1, on the reverse strand, counting down.
ACTGTGGTTTCCTTAATGAGGGGTGGGGGCGGGGTGTGGATATCAAGGGTGATTAGCTTATGGTCGGATCGGACCAATGAGGAGTTGACTTCAGGTGTGGAACACCGGTCACTCATGTTGGTAATGACTAGGTCTAGGATATTGTTGCCCCTGGTGGGGATGTGGATAAGTTGACCCAGGGCCTTTGAGTTTACGAATTCCAGAAAGTGTTGAGCTAAGGAGTTGGTACACAAGTAGTTTTCCCAGTTAATGGTGGGGTAGTTGAAGTCGCCCATTATTAGGGTGTTTGGTTGAACCCTAATACTTTCCAGTACATCAAGAAAAGAGTGGGAATCCTCTGGCATGGTGGGGTATCTGTAGCAAGCTACAATTGGATTGCAGTTTTGCCCAGAGTTAGTTGCACTTGGATAACCTCGGATGCATTATGCTGAACAACTAGCCTGGAGGTGTGGATATCCTTAATGAATATGGACACACCTCTGCCTTTGGTGTTTCGGTCCAGGTTACATGGCCGAAAAGTGTGGTATGAGTTATAGCCTGCTAGTGCAGTGGTGCTTGTTGGAGCCTTGAACCAGGTCTCAGTCACTGCACAGATATCGATGTTCTCCATTTTAAGGAGTGCCTCGAGTGAGTGCATTTTGAGATTTAGACTTCTAGCATTGAGTAGCATTACCCTCAGTTTTTGCTTGCCTGTTCCTGCTACGGTGGTGAATTTATCATTTGAACCTTGCCTAAAAAAAGGCACTATAGGGGCAGCATGAGCCTTAGCCAGTATCCAGAATCCCAGGGACGACAGGTGCAGGCCATCTGTGGCAAAGAATCGTGGTCTACAGATAAGCGCTTTCGTCTTGAGGCAAGACTTCTTCAGATAAACAGCACAAGTGCTACACATTACTTATGAAGCTCTCATAATTACAAACTATTAAGATTTAAAGAACAAGGTGGGGCATCATTATTGTATTTTTATTATTTGTGTACTCTCATGTTGAGTTATATGAAGGTATGGTAGATATGTACTATTTATTACAACATTATATATTCATTACATCATCAGTTTTTTACCTGTGTGTAGTTCTTTAAATCTTAATTATTTGTAATTGTGAGAGCTTTATAAGCAATGTGTAGCACTTGTGCTGTTTATCTGAAGAAGTCTTGCCTCAAGACGAAAGCGCTTATGTGTGTGTCTATATAAAAGTTATTTTGCCTTCATTGGTGGCCTGGATCTTTTTTATTATTTTGTATTTTGTGAAGTTTCTCTGTTTTATTGTGTGCTTAAAGCTTCTGTCGGCCATGTCATCCCAAGCAGACAGATACTGGATCCCCTCAGAATGACACCAGAAGCTTAGCCAATTGAAGTCAATCATTTTGTCCTTGTACTGCGGTATCATTCTGGGCGATGGCAGAATGCTACTCAGGGCTAGGGTCATACCTGCCTGGGCTACAAGATCGGAGAGCTCTTCCATGTCTCTTTTCATGTAGTCCAGGGAGGTACATCTCCAGTCATTCACACCAACATGGACAATGACAGTCATATTTGTACTTGTTGTGGAGTGACCCGAGTGCGTGGGTTATGTGGCTGATCCTGGCACCCAACATGCAGCTGACAGCAACCTTTTCCTTGTTTAGCCTGGTGAGTGGGACATCAGTGTGCCTGACTATAGAGTCACCTATGACTAGTGTGTTGGTTACGTTGTTGCGCCTTATCGGCTGTGGTTGAGTGGCACACTGACTCTGTGGGCTGTGTGTCATTTGGGTTGTGTTGGGGGATGGAGGTTGCTTGCGTTTCGGAGGTCTCTGTTGCTTAGATTATTGAGAGCCTCCGCAAATGTTTTTGTGTTACTATGTTTAGGTTTTGGTGGTGTAGATTTCGTGTGACTATGTGATGAGTGTGGTGTGGTGCAAATGTTTACCTTCTCCTCATGACTGTCAAGTTCAGTCTTGGTTGGAGAGAGGTACCTCCAGTTTGGCTACATAAGTGCATCTCTCACAGGTTGTAGTGTTGGGTGGTAGGAGGAGAGGTTTGTCGGTGTACATTAGACAATTTCTACATTGCCTCAAGATGCCCAGATTCATCAGATAGGCAGGAGAGAACAAGGGAGCTGGCCCTTGGACATGCCTGAATAAAAAAATATTTTCCTCTAGATAAGTGAGGAAAGTAAGTACAAGAGCTGTTTTTCTCTAAACAAGTGAGAAAAGTAAGTACAAATACTGTTTTCCTCTACGTAATGAGGAAGGTTGAGTGCTATTGTAATTAGTAGCTTATTTAGTGCTTACAAGTTCTGAACAAGTGCTGAGCATGAACACGCAAATTTAAGTGCTAAAACTAGGAATCTGTATCTGCGCTAGATGAGTTACAGGACAGAAACAAGGGCAAATGCAGGCTTTCAAATCAGAAAGTTGAGAGAGATAGAAGAGATTGCCCAAACAGCCAATAACTACAATCTCTGGGCCAGAACCACTCCTATGTGGTAGACAGGTTACCTAGTGCATACCACTCCTACTGATAAGCTAGAAGGCTCCCCTCCAACACAGAAAGGCTTGGGGGGGCTCAGAAGCTTACATACAGTCCTGGATACAGCAAATCTGTATCTGGAAAAAAGTTATGTACCTACCATAACGTTCCAGGTTAGTTGTCCTTCATCTCGCCTTCCTTCTTGCTGTTTAGGTTCAGAGCCGATCCTCTGCTCCGACTTGGCCTACTTCTATAGCTCGAGAGCTATTTACTGGCTCGAGGCTAACCCTTATCGTAGAATGCCCAGCATCAGCTACCCAGATCTTGTTCGTGATAGCGCACACTAGACATATAAAGTAATCAGTAACCTAAAACTGATTTACCAAAATATCAGATCAGAGTAAACGGCCATAAAATTACCTGGCATGTGAACCAAGAAGAAGGAAATCAGCCAGTGAAACCATAGCGAACTCCTCTCAGTTCTCCAGGAAGGGGGAAGGAGGGGGGGACGCAAGAAGGAAGGCGAGATGAAGGACAACTAACATGGAACGTGATGGTAGGTACATAACTTCTTTATGTTAAGTTGTCCTATCTCGCCTTCATTCTTGCTGTTTGGGACAACGTCCCTAGCACCTAAAGACCCTGGGTGGCTCATTAGAACAGACTCTTCAGAACAGTGGAACCAAAGGTAGCCCTGCTCCTGGAAACCACATCCACTTTGTAATGAGAGATAAAGGTATGAGGGTTTGCCCAAGTGGCAGCTGCACAAACTGAGTCTATGGGCAATTTAGACTGAAATGCTACAGATGTGGCTAATGCTCTAGTAGAATGACCTTTCGGTTTTGCTGGTAGATGTTTATGCCTTAACTGATAAATAAAGGCAATGGTGTCAGATAACTATTTGGATAAGGTCACCTTAGAAACTGGAAGGCCTTGATTATTGTGAGCATAGGAGAGAAATAATTGGTCTGAATTTCTTAGCTCTCTGGTCCTATGGAGGTAAAAACATAACAGTCTGTGCACATCCAGTTGGTGAAGACCGTATTCTGCCTTGTTGCTATAATTGGGAAAGAAGGCGGGGAGATCGATGGATTGACTTAAATTTTCTGAACAAACTTTTGGTAAGAAGGACAGGTTGGTTCTCAGAGAAACTCTATCTTTGTGAAACACCACATATAGAGAACAAACACAGAGTGCTTGGAGTTCTGAAACAAGTTTAGCTGAGGTAATAGCCAGAAAACCTGTTTTCCAAGAAATAAATTTTAAGGGACATGAAGCTGCTGGTTCAAAGGGAGGCAGAATCAAAGAAGTCAAAACTAAATTGAGATCCCAAGGAGGAGGTGGGTCCCTCACTGGGGGGTCTAAGAAGAGATGTTCCTCTCATGAAGGCTTTGCAGAGCTTATGAGACATTATGCTACAATTAAGAATTCCAATATGAAAATTAGATATGGCTGCCAGTTGTACCGAGATGGTAGCAGCAGCCGCATCAGACTGAAAAAGCTCTGCTAGAAATTCTAGAATGTGATGGACTGGGGCTGAAAAGGGGTCTAAGTTTCTAGATTCTGCCCAGTAAGAAAATCTTTTCCATTTGCTAGCATAAGTCGTAGTTGATTTATGGGAGGATACAATAATATCGCGAACTGCTGGGGAGATGCTTGGAAACCTGGCTAAGGTAGGAAGTGGAGTAAGCAAGCTGTGAACTTGAGAGTCCGAAGGGATTGGTGTAGCCTACCTGACTGATGAATCAACAGATCAGGCACTGGGTCCAGAACCCACGGCTGGTCTAGAAGGTGAAGGTGCAGAAACGGAAACCATATCTATCGAGGCCAATAGGGGACAATGAGGATCATTTTGCAACCCAATGATTTTGCTTTCTGTACGAGTCTTGGAATTAGGGGAAAAGGGGGAAATGCATAAAGGAGTCCTTGAGGCCAATCGTGGACTAGAGCGTCCCTGGGAGTTTGACCTGGAGGAGGAAGCAGGAAGAAGTAGCTGCTGCATTTGTTGTTGAGGGGGGTGACAAATAGATCGCAGCAAGGCTGGCCCCATTTGCGGAAGATAAGGTCCGCAACTTCCCGATTCACAGACCACACGTGATGCATGAGGAGAGCCCTGCTGAGCCTGTACACTATTACGTTGGATTTCCCAGGGATGTGCGCTGCTGTCAGAAAACATTGGGAGAAAATTGCCCATTGCCATAGCCTGAGGGCTTCTCGACACAAGGGGTAGGACCTGGTCCCGCCCTGCTTGTTGATGTAACACAACTGACATGTTTGTTTGGACCGCAACAGTCCTGGAAGGAAGAGAGTCTTGAAGAGCTTGCAACGCTAGGAGCACCGCTCTCATCTCTAGGATATTTATATGCAGATGGTACTCGTGAGATTGACACATGCCTTGGACTGTCCTGCCTAGATAATGAACCCCCCCCACACCCTATCAGGGAGGCGTCCGTGGTCACTGTGGCCACAGGAGGGGGTTCAATGAAAGGTCTGCCCTGAGTCACCAGTGGGGAGACCATCCACCAAGAGAGGTGTCTTTTGCATGTTTCTGTAATCAGGATCATGAGAGACATGGGTAGTTCCTGGAAGGACCACTGCGTGAAGAGAAGCCACTGAAGGATTCATGTGGTAATGCGCTAATGGTACAAGAAGAATGGCAGCTGCCATGGAGCCTAGAACTTGGAGGACATCTCTGACTTGGACCTTTCTGCTCTGAATTAGAAATGACACTTGTTGGCTAATAGAGAAAACTCTTTCCTCAGGTAACCTTGCAAACAACTGTTTTGTGTTTAATTCTGCTCCTATATATGTAACAGACTGACAGGGCAACAAGGCAGATTTTTCGAAATTTACTGTAATGCCTAGTTGGGTGCAGGTTGATATTGTATAATCCCATGCCTCTAAGAGTTGATGCCTGGTGGTAGCAGTTAGTAGCCAGTCGCCTAGATAGGGAAACACCAGGAATCTTTGACATCTCAGGTGTGCCGTGACTGCTGCCATACATTTGAACACCCTGGGGGCTGTGGTGAGACCAAAGGGCGGAGCTCTGAACTGATGACTGGCCCCTACCCAGAAGCGAAGAAATCTCCTGGAGCGTCTGTCCATTTTGATATGGTAGTACGCATCCTGAAGATCTATGGAGCACATCCAGTTGTCCTGACCCAGAAAGGGGAGAATGGACTGCACTGTTACCATCTGGAACTTTTATTTTTGTACAGATTTGTTCAATCTGTTGAGATCCAGTATTAGTCTGCAGTCCCGTCTTTTTTGGTACTAAAAAGAATCTCGAGTAAGTTCCGGATACTAGTTGGTCTGCGGGGACTTCCTGAATGGCTTTTTTTCTAGCAGCTTTGAAATTTGAATAACTGCTTGATCCCTTAGATTGGGTGGGACATCTGGGATGGACTTTTTTGACTTTAGAAGGGGTTGATGAAAGGGGATTTTGTAACCTCCAGATATGATCATGATAGATAGTACCCATGTGTCTCTTGTTATATTTTGCCAGGCTTTTGGGTACAGGGAAAGTCAACCCCCGACTGCCTCCAGAGGTGAGCAGTCGGGCAACCCGTCAGGGATACTGGAAGGGTTTGGCAAAGAAAGTTTCTCTGTCACCCTGATTTTGCAGTCCCCCCTCTGCCATTGTTGTTGTTTCCCCTTCTGCCCCTGGGGGAAAAAAAATCACCAAGTGTGTCAGGCAAGGGTCCTTGGGACTTCCGAAACCACATCTTTCCACCCTTCTGACCTTTGGGATAAGGTCTGTTAGGACTGGAAAAACAGACTCCCAAGGCAGAGAGAATCTTGTCTTCCTGCTTGCACAGGTTGGCACAGGCACAAGAGAAGAAGCCGATGGGGCTGATACTAGGGCTGCCTCAGGGGACAGCACACTCTGCATGACCTCTAAGGCGTCACGATCCGGAGGCAAAGAAAGCTCTGGCTCCGTAGAGATGAGAGTCCTTCTCCGCATTGAGGGCGGTGGCTCCGAGGCCGATGTGGGAGCAGAGCTCACCTGCTCCGAAGCTGCTCCGAGAGGGAGAGTGGGGTCGGACAAGGGACCGATGACACCCCCCCCCCCAGAGCAGACAAGAGCGCTTCGGTGCCCAGATCCCTCAATGGATGGAACAATCGAAGTGATCGAAGCAGTCGTCGGAAAGTACAGTTTTGTACCTACCATAAATGTAGATGCTCGAGTGCTAATACAGCTGCAGTCATAACAGATGGGGTTTCCTGCCATCAGGTGGGTCCTCGGTCGGCCGAATTCCAAAGTCTAGGTCCGGCGTCGGATGTCGTCGCTTCTTCCCTGACGTCAGTGCGACAGGGGTATAAAAGAACCAGCCGACGCCATTTTCTTCAGTTTTTCTTGCCCCAGATGTCAGGTGCCCCCAGAAGGAAGGCAAAACATAAATTTATGTAATAATGCAATACAATATAATCAAAAAACAGTAGTTGCAAGCAAATACACCATAAAAGAATACCCCAATCAGGTTGTATGGGGAGGTGTTAGCCATTAGGCCTGTCCCAAGAGGGGAAGGAGGGAGGGAAACCTGGACTGCAGCTGTATTAGCACTCAAACATCTACATTTATGGTAGGTACAAAACTGTACTATGTTCATCGTGCATACAGCTGCAGTCATAACAGATCGGTAGAATCCCAAAGCTAAAAAAGGGGTGGTAGGCACTAAGTGGAACTAGGAGGAGCCAGGATGCCCTGCAAGACTGCAGTGGCAAAGCCCGCTCTAGATTTGGAGTATAATGGTAGGTGATGGTGCTTGGAGAAAGTATGTACAGAACTCCAAGTGGCTGCTTCCAAAATATCTTTGGTAGGAACCCCCGAGGAAAGCTGCAGAGGTAGCTGTGGCCCTTGTGGAGTGAGATCGGATGCCTGTAGGTACAGTTTTACCATGAAAAGAGTAACAAAAGCGTATGCAATGGGCTATCCATTTTGAGATTGTCCGTTTGGAAATAGGCTTCCCTTGAGCACCTGTAGCATAGGACACAAAGTTGCTCTGATTTTCTGAAAGGCTTTGTTCTGTCCAAATAATAACGGAGCTGTCTGTGAATGTCCAAGCAATGCAGTAGTCTCTCCCCTTTGTTTTGTGGATTAGGGTAAAAGGTAGGTAAGTGGATAGCCTGATTCAAGGCTACCCTGGATACTACCTTTGGCATAAAGGAAGGGTTGGTTCGTAAGGAAACTCTGTCCTGATGGAAAATGATGAAAGGCTGCACAGCCATGAGGGCTTGTAGTTCCGAAACCCTGCGTGCTGAGGTGATAGCCAGAAGGAAGGCTGTTTTCCATGACAAATATTGCAGTTCTGTTGAAGCAGCTGGCTCAAAAGGAGGCAGGGTCAGTTTTTCTAGAATGAAATTGAGGTCCCAAGCAGGTACTGGTTGCTTCCTTGGGGTTTTATATTCTTAGCCCCTCTGAGGAACTGTCTTAAGAGAGGGTGAGAGAATAAAGGAGGATCAGTGTTGTATTCTGCAGAAATGTCTGAGGCATGGATTTTGATGGAGGAGAATGAAAGTCCACTGCTTAGCATCTCAGCTAGGTACTGTAATATTTGAGGTAAATTCAGTATTCCAGGATTCTGACCCTTTTTCTGATTCCAGGCACAAAACCGTTTCCATTTTGCGGAGTAGGCTTTTCTTGTAGAAGGCCTTCTGGCCTCCAAAATGACATCCTGCACCTCCTTGGAGAGTAGGGTCTGTTGTGAATTTAAGGAATCCTCCAAGCGGCTAGATTGAGTGTTTTCAGCTGACTGTGAAGAGTTTTGAAGTTGTGCTGAGTCAGTAGAAGAGGCATTAGAGGCAGGATCCATGGTGGGGAATGAGTCAGGCTCCTCAGGAGTGGGTACCAGTGTTGTCTTGGCCAGTCTGGAGCAATGAGAATCATTTTTGGTCTGTCTGCTCTGGCTTTTAATAGAACTTTGGGCAGCAGAGGAAGAGGTGGAAAGGCATAAACTGTCATTGTTGTCCAACTGAAAGAGTGCGTCCACTTTCCAGGCCTGTGGATGAAAGGTCCTTGAGCAGAATTTTGTCAATTGGTAATTTCTGTGGGTAGCAAAGAGATCTATGTCTGGCCTTCTCCATGCTTGAATTATCTTTGTAAAAACTTGAGGATGCAACTTCCATTCGTGTGGATCTGTCATATTTCTGCTTAGGTTGTCTGCCAGCGTGTTTTCCTTGCCTGGCAGGAACTGTGCTTGAAGTTGGATTTGTAATTCCAGAGCCATGTTGCAGAGACATGGCTAGCCTGCATAGGGGATATGAATGGGTTCCTCCCTGTTTGTTTATGTACCACATCACTGTGGTGTTGTCTGTCCTTATCAATAGCTGGCCTGGATGCAGTAGGTCTTTGAAAGCCATAATAGCATTTATTACTGCTCCTTTTTATTGATGTGTAGGTGCTTTTCTTTTTGGGACCATTTGCCCTGAATGCACCGATCCGTCATGTGCGGCCCCCCCGGCATACTCCGAGGCGTCTGTTGTGATGACTTTATTTGCTTGAGGCTTGCAGAATGGGAGACCTATGTTTCTTTGGCATGCTTGAGCCTACCACAGAAATTCCTTTTGAAGGCATGGAATCAGTGGTATAATTGTTTCCAAACTGTGGCTGTGTTGAGACCATAAGTTTTTTAGGTACCATTGAAGTTTCCTCATATGCAGCTTTGCACATGGGATTAGCAGGATGCAAGATGCCATGAATCCCAGAGCCTGCAGGATTTTCCTTGCAGTCAGCCTGGTGAAGGTTGCCAGTTTTCTGAAGTACTGAGTTAGTTGCCCTTGTTTCTCTGGTGTGAGGTAGGCCATCTGGGTGTTTGTGTTCAAGCTGGCACCCAGGAAAATTATTGTTTGAGAGGGTATTAGTCTTGATTTCTTTTTGTTGACTGTGTATCCCAGGGAATTCAACAACATCATTACAAACGCCCGGTGTTTCAGAAGTATGTGTTTGCTGTCCACTTGGATCAGGCAGGCGTCCAAATATGGGTATATTTGTATCCCTTGCAGTCTGCAGAAGGCAATTACTGATGCCAGGCATTTCGTGAACACTCTGGGCGCAGTAGATAAGCCAAAGGGCAATGCAGAGAATTGATAATGGGTTGAACCTGCAAGAAATCTGAGGTATCTTCTACAATCTTGTCTGATTGGGACATGCAGGTATGCCTCCTTGAGGTCCAATGTTACCAGCCAAGACTCCTTGCCCAGCATGGGAAGAAGCTGCTGTAATGTGAGCATCTTGAATTTTGGTACGAGTAAATATGTGTTTAGGATGGATAGGTCCAAAATAGGTCTCCAATCTTTGCCCTTCCTTGGTACCAGGAATAGTCTGGAATAAAAACCTTGACCCTGTTCTTGTGCAGGTACCTCTTGAATAGCTTTCATGTCCATGAGATCTGAAATTTGATTTTGTGCCTCTGCCCTTTGATTGTGTGGCAGGTTTGGCATGCCTCTCATTTTTGGAAGGGTGTGAAAGTGGAATCTGTAGCCTCTGTCTATAATGTCCAGGATCAATTTGTCTTTTGTGACAATATGCCAATTTTTCGAAAATAATGCCAGTTTTCCGCCTAAAGGTGCTGCCATTTGAGGTTGCTTTGCATGCAAAGGGGAAAGTCATTGGTTCTGCTTTCTGAATGGCTGTGAACTATCCTCACCACCTCTTGGTGTAGGTGCTTGCCATTGCCTGCCTCTAAATGATCCTTGAGATTGCCCTCTACCCCTCGGGCACCTGTATCTACCTCTTTGAGGTCTGTCCGTGGCTGGAAAGGACCAATTTGTTGAAGGCCAATTTCTGCTGAAACATGGAGGTTGTACCTGTAGGAAATCTTTCACTGTTTGCATTGATTTTGCCTTTTCCTCCATTTTCTTTAATACCTCCTCAGCTTTAACACCAAACAATACATCTTTTTGAAGAGGTGCATCTAGTAATTTAGCTTTGACATGATCTGGTAAGGTTTGCTCTTTGAGCCAAGCATGTCTACGTATGACTGATCCTGTAACAGCAGCTCTACATGAGGCCTCTAAAGCATCAAAACCACATTGCAAGGTATGTTTACTCACTTGTTCTGCACTATGCAACAAATCCTGAAACTCCTTAAAGTCTGGTTGTTCAGGTTGTGCCATTTTGCTTTTCAACTGGGATAACAAAAACTGTTGATACTTTAACATATGGAACTGACAGTTTAATGCCCTCATGGTTAAAGTGGCCGAGGTGTATACCTTTTCCCCCCACCTTTCTAAAGCTCTGAATCTCTCTCTGAAGGTAATGGATTTTTGGCAGTGGAGGCCTTAATTCCCTTGGGACCCTGTGAAATAGTTTCTTGGTCAGCCGCATGTCTTTTGTATAGGAATTGGTGTGAATCAGGAACCCGGTAATACCTGTCAGGCTTGACTGGAGCTGGAGGTAAAGAATCTGGGTTAAGGCTGGCCTCTGAATACACATCATCTAGTATGTCTAAGACAGGAGGGATAGCCAGAGGCCTGTGCTGAGGGAGCAAGAGGAAATCCCTGAGTCTTTTCTTGGAGTCTGAGTAATCTTGGCCTTCCCAGTGGAAGTGTTCCCTCAAGGAATGCAAGGTTTCCCCAAAAGAGTAGTCCTCAGGGGGGGAGACAGAGGGAATGGACTCCTCTGCATCAGAATCTTCAAAAGGGGAGTATGAATGTTCCTGGTCTTCAGAATGTTCTGAAGTAATGGAGGCCTGGTCAGAGGAAGGGTATTCTTCCTCCACTCTGGGCCTTTTGTCCGAGGGGGGTTGAGAACCCCTGATAAGAGTAATCAAATTCTCAGCCATTTTGAGCATTTGCTTTTTAGGCATGGGGCCTTGAGAGGGGCCCTGTGGAGCTTGTCTTTTAGTATGCATGGCTGCTTTAGATTTAGTGAAAGCCTTAATGGAAAAAGAAGGCGGCCTGAAGACACCTTAAGAGGTGGCAGGCCTGTCTAAACTCCGAGTTTACCCGCCAAGAGTGGCTTCGGTATCTGTAGTCGGGGTGTGGGCCGAAGAGCCTGCGACCTCGGGCACAGAAGACACCGCTAATGAAGTGTCATCGGTAGTCAGAGGCTCCGTAGGCGCCTCGCTGAGAACCGGAGCACCTGTAGTCGGCTTTAGCGTGGTGTCGGTAGAAGTCACGGACCTCGTATGTTGGTCCTTATTCTTTGCGTCTTTTACTTAAAACTGGATTCGGAGTATCCGACGACATAATGTAATTAAACTTTTTGCCAAAATAGTGTTGGGCGAACTCCGCCCGACGCTTAATAGTGCGTCTGTTGAATGTAGCACAAAAACGGCAGGCCGAGACGTCGTGGTCTGGGCCTAAGCAAGGAATGCAGAGGGAATGGAAATCCTTATGCGGTATTTGCTTCCCACATGAAATGCAATTATTAACTTTGTCGGACATCGGTCTGAGGCAAGAAAAGTTTCCCCAACGGGGTACTTAGCTTTCAAGAAGACTTCGGCTGAAAAATATTCGTAATCTCAGGAGCTGGCCGACCGGCACTTGCGAACTGCTTCTGCTTCGGGCACCGCACGGCAAGAAAGACTGAAGAAAATGGCGTCGGCTGGTTCTTTTATACCCCTGCCGCACTGACGTCAGGGAAGAAGCGACGACATCCGACGCCGGACCTAGACTTTGGAATTCAGCCGACCGAGGACCCACCTGACGGCAGGAAAACCCATCTGTTATGACTGCAGCTGTATGCACGATGAACATCAGAAGAGGAGGTGATCGGCGCGGTCAGTTCTACTATCAGCGCGTCCATGGTCTCCGGCTCTGAACAAAGTGTAGTTGGAGGAGGAATGGAGGCGGATGGAGCCGCAACCTGCTGAGGTGGGCTGGAAAGTAATTTTGTAAGGGCCTGTGATTTAAACAACCTGCTGACTACTCTCTCCACGTCTTGATCCGATAACCTGGAGGATCGAGAGGACTGGGATGAAGAGCGATGACTGTGTTCACTTCCTAATAAGGGTGACTGTGGCACTGAGTGGATCGGTTCCAATGAAGGAGATCTTGCTCGCTTGTGGCTCCGAGGTGGCAGTTGGAGCAGAGGGAGGCGATGACTTGTCGATGCTAGTCGGCACCGACAAACTTGATTCTTCAAGCCCAGGAGTCTGTTACGAGGATGGAGCCGACGGCTTGACAGACTTAGAGGATTTAACTGGCTAAGAACCTTTAGCCAGGGAATCCTGATGTTTCAATAATCTTCAAAGGATTCGTTTTTGTGCTCCTGCAAGACCCCTAGATTAAATACATGACAGATAGAGCAGGAGTCCTGCAGGTGCACAGCCCCTAAACAATAAACACAGCTAGAGTGCCCATCTGTCAGAGACATTTTCTGACAGCATGAGTCACTTTTTGAAGCCAGGAACTTTGGCCTCTTTAGACATGTTACACTACTATACTAAAAAACAAACTGTTTTTTTTTCTTTTACAGTTAAGGAACATGACAGCCTCTAATATAAACGGCTGTCCTAAGGGGGGGGGGCGACTGTAATTTAAACGAGTTCAGGGGAAACAGAAGGCCTGCGAGATATGGAGCGACAGCCAACAAAGCTACAACACACAAGAAAGGCGATAAGGGATAAAGAACTATATCTAGACAAAAATTTGACAAATTTTAAGAACAACCAACAATTATAACCATAGGAAATACTATACTAAGCCTGAGCCAGTAACAAAGTAACCTCGCAGCTGAAGCGGCAGAAAAGATCTGGGTAGCTGACGCAGGGCATTCTGGGATAAGGGTTAGCCTCGAGCCAGTAAATAGCTCTCGAGCTACAGAAGTAGGCAGAGTTGGAGCCGGGGATCGGCTCCGAACCCAAACAGCAAGATGGGACAACTTAACATGACTAGTTACATGAAAAGTAGGAAACAGGCTTAAAGCTTTTTTTTTAACGTAGCTAAAACAGTAGTAAAAACAATTCACATGCAGTGCAAGCTAGCACACTTGAGTACGTAGCAATATTACATCAAACACAGTTTTAAAAAATGCAATTAAATTAAAAAGGACTAAAAGCAAGTGCAGAAAGAGTTTATTAGGTAGAATGTGGTAAAGAGATGGGACTGGGGGACTGTCCCAGATCAAATCTACAGTGGGGCAGGCAACTGCAAAAGCCACCAAATTTAAACTATAAGCCAGAAATAGGGAGGATGGGTGGGACAAAACAGTTTCAACAGAGATCTAAGCAACTATTAACAGTACAAACACTAAACCCAAAAAATATACCCAGCTCTGTATACTTGCAGATAAGATAGATTGGAAGGCAGTCTCTAAGAAGACAGGTTCCAGCAATTAAATGCAGGCTGCTACTAACAGGTCTAATTTTATGCAAGTAATCTTTGAGTTAGATAACACACAAGCTGTAAAAAAGTTATACCAACTGAAGACACCGCAGAAAATAGGGGGAGGTGGTGAAAACAGTTTCAACAGAGATCTAAGCAACAATCAACAGTACAAACTCTAAACCAAAAAAATACTCAGCTCTGTATATTTGCAGATAGATTGGAAGGCAGTCTCTCAGAAAGTACAGTTGAGTACACTTACCATAAATGTAGATGTTCGAGTGTATTCACTATTGCAGTCATTACATTTGGGTCATCTGCTTGCAGGTAGCCCTCAGTCGGCCCGATTAACAAAGTTTTGGGTCCTGCACCGGTTGCTGTCCCTTCTTCCATGACGTCAGGTCATCAGGGGTATAAAATATGCAGCCGACGCCATTACATCAGTTTTTCTTGCCCCAGATGTCAGGTGCCTCCCTAATGGGAAGCAATTAAATATAAAAGTACAAAGATATACCTCCAACAAAAAAGCAAATGCACCAAAAAGGCTTTTTAAGCATAATAAAGGAAAGTAGAGGTATAGCCAAAAGAAGTTAGGGGGCTGGAGGGAGGGTAACCAAGACTGCAACAGTGAATAAAACTCGAGCATCTACATTTATGGTAAGTGTACACAACTGTACTAAGTTCTTCGTGTTTCACTGTTGCAGTCATTACATTTGGGTAAATTCCCAAAGCTATAGGTGGGAGGAGGAATTTAGATAGCATTAGGGCCAGCTATAAGGCCCTGCAAGATTGCAGTGGCAAAGCCAGCTCTGGATTTAGAGAAAATTGGCAAATGATAATGCCTGGTGAAATTATGTACAGAACTCCAGGTAGCAGCTTCTAGGATGTCCCTGGTAGGGACGCCTCTGAGAAAGGCTGTGGAGGTAGAAGCGGCCCTGGTGGAATGAGGTCTGATCCCCTGGGGGATAGGTTTCCATGGTACTTATAGCAGAAATGACTGAAAAGGCTTATCCATTTAGAAATGGTTTGCTTTGAAATAGCCTTCCCCCTCCGTCCCTACAGCAAATGCCACCAGCAGTTCAGATTTCCTTTGAGATTTAATCCTGTCCAAGCAGAATCAAAGTTGTCTGTGCACACCTAAGGAATGCAGTATCCGTTCTCCTTAATTCTGTGGATTGGGAAAGAAGGTTGGCAAATGAATGGACTGATTAAGAGCCATAGTGGATAGCACACCTTGGGCATGAAGGATGGATTTGTTTTGAGGGACACGCTGTCCGCATGAAAGATGATGAAAGGCTCCACTGCCATATGGGCCTGTAAGTCAGATACCCTTCTAGCTGAAGTGATAGCTAAAATGAAATCTGTTTTCCAAGAAAGAAATTTTAAGTCTGCAGTAGCAGCTGGCTCGAAAGGAAGTAGAGTGAGTTTCTCCAAGACAAAGTTAAGGTCCCAGGCTGGGGTTGGAGCTCTCCTGGGTGGTCTCAGATTTTTAGCCCCTATGAGAAACTGCTTGAGCAGTGGATGAGAGAAAAGGAGAGGTTCTGTGTTGTAATGAGCTGAAATGGCTGAGGCGTGGATTTTAATGGAGGAAAAAGACAGGCCCTTGTGAAGCATCTCAGTAATTGTTGTTGTGTCTTTCGGCTTTTCCCTGTTAAGGGTCGCCACAGTGGAACTCCGGTCCACTAATAATTGGCAGTAAATTTTTACGTGCAGAGTTGCCAGCCCTGATGCACAACCTTCAACGAAGGTACGCCCATTCAAGTACGACTCCACACAGAAGACGCTTTAGCTGAGAATCGAACAGGACATCTCTACTGGGAAGCGACAATGCTACTGCAGCACCACCACCGCAGCATCTCAGTTAAGTATTGTAAAATCTGAGGTAAATTGGGCGCTGCTGTGCTCATCCGTTGAGACTGGCTCCAAGCACAGAATCTTTTCCATTTTTCAGCATAATATTTTCTAGTACTAGACCTCCTTGCCTCTAAAATGATACCCATCACAGGTTTGCTGAGGGATGGTAAAGGAGAGATTAAGTAATTAGCCAGGCTGCAAGTTTCAGTGTTAGACGCTGAGGGTGCAGAATCTGGGTCTCCTGCTGAGACAGCAGGGAAGGAGTCTGAGGCAGGTGCCATGGAGATAACCATGACACTGCGCAGGAGGGGGTACCAGTGTTGGCGGCCAGTCTGGAGCAATCAAAATCCTCCTTGGTTTGTCCTGTTTGATTTTGGAGAGCAGAGGCAGAGGGGGGAAGGCAAAGACTGATAGGTTTTTCCAGCTGAAGGACAGAGCATCCACTTTCCAGGCTTGTTTGTGGGGAGTCCTTGTGCAAAATTTGTCCAATTGGTAGTTCTGGGGAGATGCAAACAGGTCTATATCTGGGCTCCCCCATTTGTTGTCAACATGTTGAAAATCCTTGGTTCCAGTTTCCACTCTTGTGGGTCCATGAGGTTTCTGCTTAGTCCGTCTGCCAGTGCATTTAATTTTCCTGGCAGAAATTGAGCTTGTAGGTTCACTTGGTAGCTCAAGGCTGTGTTCCACAATGCCATGGCTAGTCTGCAGAGGGGGGTAAGAATGTGCACCACCTGCTTGTTTATGTACCACATAACAGTGGTGTTGTCAGTCTTCACCATTAGTTGTCCTGGAAGAATGAGGTCCTTGAAGGCTGTCCGAGCATTCTGTACAGCTAACATTTCTTTTTGATTTATGTGCAGGTGCATTTGACTTGGGTTCCATTTTCCCTGAATGCACTTGCCTGTCAGGTGTGCCGTCCATGCATAGTCTGATGCATCTGTTAGGGTTTGGGCGGCAGGGGGTGGTGTAAAAGGTAGTCCCTCGATTTGGTGGCAGGCCTCTGCCCACCAAAGGAACTCTAGGCGTAGGCAAGGTATGATAGGAATCCTTATTTCTAGGTCTTGAGAATGCTGACACCATAGGCTTTTTAGATAACCACTGTAGCTTCCCCATATGGAATTAGAAGAATGCAGGAGGCCATGAACCCCAAGGCTTGCAGTATTTGTCTTGCAGATAGCAGGGTTTTTATGGCCACTTGTTTGAAGTAGGTTGTCAAATGAATTTGCTTTTCTAGCATGAGGTAAGCCATCTGGGAAGTTTTACTCAAGCTTACTCCCAGGAATGTAATTTGTTGACAGGGTACCAAGTGTGACTTCTTTTCGTTTATGGTGTACCCCAGACAAGTTAGAACCCTTTTTACAAAGGCCAGATGATTCAAAAGTATGTCCTGGCTTTCTGTCTTAATTAGTAAATCATCCAGGTATGGGCATATTTGAATATTTCTTTGCCTGCAAGATGCAATAACTGGAGCTAGGTACTTTGTGAATACCCTGGGTGCAGTAGATAAGCCAAAGGGCAGTGCAGAGAACTGCTTTGAAGCGTAGGCATCTTCTGCAAGATTCCCTGATTGGGATGTGCAGGTATGCTTCTTTTAAATCTAGTGTTGCCAACCAGGCATCTTTGCCTAGCATAGGAAGTAATTAGTGAAGAGTCAGCAACTTGAATTTTGGAATCTCCAAAAAGGTGTTTAGAGTAGAGTAGACAGGTCCAGGATAGGATGCCATGAATTATCTTTTCTGGGTACCGGGAAAAGTCTCGAGTAGAAACCTTGTCCCTTTTCCTCTTCTGGTACCAGCTGAATAGCCCCCATGCTTAAGAGAGAAAGAACTTGTTTTTGGGCCTCTCCCCACTGATTTGGGGGTAGGTCCGGCCACCCACTTGGTGTTGGCAACGTGTGGAAGTGAAATCTGTATCCCTGGGACACTATATTTAAAACCCATTTGTCCTAGGCAATGAGTTCCCAATTCTTTGCAAGAGCAATCTTTCCCCCCAAAGGGGGAGTCAATTGATAAGTGCTTGGAAATTTTAAAAGGAAGTCACTGAGACAGTTTACCAAAGGGGGGAGTTTTACTACTCCCAGATTTGGAAGTGGAGGCCCCCACTGCTTACTTCTGCGAGTCCCCTGGGACTGAAACCTGGGGTCTTTGCTGTGTCTGGGTTTGGCTTGAGAAGACCTGGAAGGGGCTGGAAAGGACCAATTCCTAGAGGGCCAGTGCCTACTAAATCTAGGAGGCTGAACTTGTAAAAAATCTTTAACAGTTTGCAAAGATTTAGCTTTATCTTCCATCTTTTTAAGAACTTCCTCAGCCTTGTAGCCAAACAGGCGGCCCTGATTTAAAGGAGCATCCAACAATCTAGCTTTAACATGATCAGGCAAAGATTGCTCCTTAAGCCAAGCATGCCTTCTGAGCACAGACCCAGTAACAGCAACTCTGCAAGAGGCCTCTAATGAATCAAAACCACATTTGCAAAGTATGTTTTCCAACTTGTTCGGCAAAATGCATTAAATCCTGTAATTCATTATTTTCCACACAGTCAGGAATCAACATAATTTTCTCTTTAATCAGTCCAATAACATGTTGCTGATACTTTAACATATGAAACTGGCAGTTTAAAGCCCTAATGGCCAAGGTTGCGGAAATGTAAACCTTCTTACCCCATCTATACAGCGCCCTGGAGTCTCCATCAGAAAGGGTAGGATATTTAGCAGTAGAAGCCTTAAAGCCCTTGGGCCCCTGTGAAATAGTCTCTGGATCTGTAACAGGATTTTTGAAAAGGAAAGTACAGTTGTGTACACTTACCATAAATGTAGATGTTAGAGTGTCTTCACTGTTGCAGTCATGACTGTAGGGTTCTCCCCTGCCGGCAGGAAGTCCTCGGTCGGCCAGAATCCCAAAGTCTGGGTCCGGCGTCGGCTGTTCAGCCATGCTCCCTGACGTCAGAGCGCCAGGAGTACAAAGCTGACAGCCGACGCCATGTTCTCCAGTTTTTCTTGCCCCAGATGTCAGGAGTTCCAAAATAAGTAAGATCCCATACCCTTTGCAAATCCACCTCAGAAGAAGGGTGAAAAAAGGAACCACACAAAAGAAAAAATAAGGGGACAGGAGGGAGGGAAACCCACACTGCAACAGTGAAGACACTCGAACATCTACATTTATGGTAAGTGTACACAACTGTACTATGTTCATCGTGTTTCACTGTTGCAGTCATGACTGTAGGGTTGAATCCCAAAGCAGAATAAAAGGGAGGTGGTCATAAAGTAGAGGGGGCGGCTAAAAGGCCCTGCAAGACTGCAGAAGCAAAGCCTGCCCTAGACTTAGAGTAAAGAGGTAGATTGTAGTGCTTAGAAAAGGTATGCAATGAACTCCCAAGTTGCAGCTTCCAAAATGTCCTTGGTAGGAACTCCTCTGAGGAAGGCAGCTGAAGTGGCAGCAGCTCTGGTAGAGTGAGTCCTTATAGTCCCTGGGATTTGCTTTCCATGGTGTGAATAGCAAAATCTGATTCCATGAGCAATCCATTTGGAAATGGTCCGTTTTGAAATAGCTTTACCTTGGGAACTTGAAGCATAAGAAACAAACAATTGCTCTGATTTCCTGATGTCCTTGGTTCTGTCCAGGTAAAAACCTAGTTGTCTGTGTACATCCAAGGAATGCAAGCTCCTTTCACCCTTATTTTGAGGAGTGGGGAAAAAAAGTTGGCAAGTGAATAGTTTGATTTAAAGCCACTTTGGAAATCACCTTAGGCATGAAAGTAGGATTAGTCCTTAAAGACACCCTGCCTTGATGAAAAATAATATAAGGTTCCACAGCCATGAGAGCTTGCAACTCCGAAACTCTCCTGGCAGAGCTAACATGATAGCTGTCTTCCAAGATAAAAACTTGATGTCAGATGTGGCAGCAGGCTCAAAGGGAGGTAAGGTGAGTTTTTCCAAAACATAGTTGAGATCCCAAGCAGGAATGGGAGGAGATCTAGGGGACCTTAAGTTCTTAGCTCCTCTGAGAAACTGTCTCATGAGCTGGTGGGAAAAGATTGGAGGGTCTGTATTATAATAAGCAGAAATAGCAGAGGCATGTATTTTTATGGAAGAGAAAGAGAGCCCCTTATGCAAGAGGTCTGTCAGGTAAAGTAAAATCAGAGGAATGTTAGGAATAAGAGGATCAGAATCCTGAGCCTGCATCCAGGAACAAAATCTTTTCCATTTTCCTGCATAAGATTTTCTAGTGCTAGGACGTCTGGCTTCTAAAATGACATCCATAACCTGCTTAGGTAGGAGAGAATGAATCAAAGACCCTGGATTAACCAGGCCGCCAGGCTGAGAGTTTTGACATGGGAGTGCAGAACCTGACCCTGGTGTTGGGACAGAAGGTTCGAAACCTGTGGTAAAACCCAAGGGGGCTCCAGGCAAAGGTTTTTCAGTGTTGGGTACCAAAACTGTCGAGGCCAATTTGGGGCCAGCAAGATTATCATCTAGGGCTTGTCCTGTTTGATCTTTAATAATACCCATAGAAGAAGAGGAAGAGGCGGAAAGGCATACCCAGAGAGGTTTCTCCAACTGAATGATAGTGCATCCACTTTCCAAGCTAGTTCGTGGAATGTCCTGGTGCAAAAAATCTGTAGTTGATGATTGAGGTGGGATGCAAAGAGGTCTATGTGAGGACATCCCCAGACTGCTGTAATCTTGAATATTTCGGTGTCCAGCATCCATTCGTGTGGGTCCGATAGGTTTCTGCTCAGACTGTCTGCCAGGAAGTTTTGCTTCCCTGGTAGAAACTGTGCTTGAAGGTCGAGATTGCAAGCTAGAGTTGTGTTCCAAAGATTCATGGCTAGTCTGCAAAGGGGATAGGAATGAGATCCCCCTTGCTTGTTTATGTACCACATAACTGTGGTGTTGTCTGTCCGTATCAGTAGTTGTCCTGGTTGTATAAGATTCTTGAAGGCCAATAGAGCTTTCTGAACGGCTAACATTTCCTTTAAATTGATATGCAGGTGCTTCTGATCCTTTGTCCAAAGGCCCTGCAGACAGTTGCCCTGAAAATGGGCTCCCCATGCATAATCTGAGGCGTCCGTGGTTAGTATCGGAGTGGCAGGAGGCAGACAGAAGGGTTTTCCTTTGTTTAGAGTACATGCCTTGGACCACCAAAGGAATTCCTTTTGAAGACAAGGCAGGACGGAGATCTGTATGTCTAAACTGTGGCAATGCTGAGACCATACACTTTTTAGGTACCACTGTATTTTCCTCATATGTAGTCTTGCATATGGTACGAGAAGGATGCAGGAGGCCATGTAACCCAAAGCCTGCAGGAATCTCCTTGCAGATAGCTGAGTTAATGTTGCCAAGGTTTTGAAAGTTGAAGCCAGCTGTAATTGTTTTTCGTATGTCAGAAATGCCATCTGGGTTGTTGTGTTTAGAGCAGCGCCCAGAAAAATTATCTGTTGTGAGGGTGTCAAATTTGACTTTATGTTTACAGTGAATCCCAGGAACTTGAGAAGATTCTGAACAAAGTCTAGATGCTGGAGTAAGACATCCTTGCTGTCTGCCTGAATAAGACAGTCGTCCAGATAAGGGTAAATTTGAATTCCCTTGAGTCTGCAATAAGCTACTACTGGAGCCAGGCATTTGGTGAAGACCCTGGGTGCATTAGACAATCCAAAGGGCAGCGCAGAGAATTGAAAATGCCTCGATCCGGCCTAGAACCGGAGGTATTCTCTGCATTCCTGCCTGATGGGAATGTGTAAATATGCCTCCTTTAAATCCAAAGTTACCATCCATGCATTTTTGGTCAGCATTGGAAGTAGCTGCTGTAGAGTAAGCATCTTGAATTTTGGTATCTCGAGAAAGGTGTTCAAGACTGATAGATCCAGAATGGGTCTCCATGAATTTTGCTTCCTGGGGACTAGAAAGAGCCTCGAGTAAAAACCTTGTCCCATCTCTGAAAGTGGAACTAGCTCTATGGCTTTCATAGCCAAGAGAGATTCCACCTGGTTTAAGGCCTCTAACCATTGATGTTTTGGAAGATCTGGCCATCCGCTTGGTCTTGGTAGGGTGTGAAAACGGAATTTGTAACCTCTTGAAACCACATCCAGAACCCACTTGTCTTGGGTTATAGGAGTCCAATTTAGGTGAAAAAGAGAATGTTTTCCTCCGAGAGGGGCTTCCAGGCAAGAAGTTCCTGCAGCCCAACAGAGGGAGTCATTGAGTCTGTTTTCTATGAGCTTGCGACCTGTCCTCTCCTCCCCTAGGGGTGGAAGCAGTCCACTGTCTTGGTCTATAAGAGGCTTGTGTTTGAGGCCTTCCTCGGGAGCATCTGTATCTACCCCTCTGAGGCCTGTCTGAATTGGGAAAGGACCAATTTTTTGTAAGCCAATTCCTACTAAATCTGGGTGGCTGTACTTGTAAGAAATCCTTAACTGTTTGCATGGATTTTACCTTGTCCTCCATCTTCTTTATCACCTCTTCAGCTTTAGATCCAAACAAAACATTATGCTGAACAGGAGCATCCAATAATTTAGCTTTTACTTGATCTGGCAAATTTTGTTCCTTTAACCATGCATGCCTTCTAATGACTGTGCCGGAGGCAGCAGCCCTACAATAAGTCTCCAAGGCATCAAATACACAGTGTAAACCATGCTTCCCAACTTGTTCAGTGGCATGCATTAAAGTCATGTAATTCCTTATCTTCACAGGCGGAAATGGAAGCAAGCTTTTGTTTTAAAACAGACAGGAGAAATTGCTGGTATTTCAGCATATGAAACTGACAGTTTAAAGCCCTAATAGATAAAGTAGCAGAAGTGTACACTTTTTTGCCCCATCTTCCTAAAGATCTGGAATCCTTCTCAGTGGGAATGGGTTTTTTAGCAGAAGCAGCCTTAACCCCCTTAGGACCCTGAGAAATGGTTTCAGGGTCAGCAGTAGGATTCTTGTATAAAAACTGGTGGGAATCAGGAACCCTATAATATCTGTCTGGCTTAACAGGAGCTGGAGGAAGAGAGTCAGGAGTTAAGTTAGCCTCCGAAAAAGCATCATCCACAATATCCAAAATAGGAGGAATAGCCAGGGGGTCTATGTTGGGGAAGAAGAAAATCCCTTAGTCTTTTCTTAGATTCCGAGTACTCCTGTCCTTCCCAGTGAAAATGTTCCCTCATTTCATGCAAAGTTTCCCCAAAAGAGAAATCCTCAGGGGGAGAAGCTGAAGGAATGGATTCCTCAGCATCAGAATCCTCATAAGGAGGGAAAGAATATTCCTGGTCAGAAGAAGAAACTGAAGAAACAGAAGCCTGATCAGAGGAGTCATAATAAACTTCCTGCCATGGCCTTTTATCTGGAGGGGGATGTGAACCCCTAATCATAGTAAGCAAGTCCTCCACCATCTTAAGTAACTGTTTCTGAGACTTGGGTGCCGGATCAGAAGAGGCCTGGGCTGCAGTCTTTGATTTGGAAGGAGTCTTTGCCTTTGTTTTTGGCTTTGCCTTTATTAGAAGCTGAGTAGGCCTGAAAACCCCTTCGGAAGCCGGTATCTGCACAGCAGCTACGGACCCATCCGGAGCATTGTCCGAAGGTCATGCAACAGAAATATTCAAAGGCCTAGTTGGCTCCTCGTGGGAGTCCGTTTCGGCCATTGGTTCCGAAATGGCCGACGACAGGGGCTGCAAAAGTGCCTCACTGACGACGGCCGAACCTGAAGCTGGCTCTGCTTGTACAACATCGTCTGATTTGGACCTCTGAGGCATGTCTTTATCCTTGCGTCGTTTGTGAACTCTGGTAGCCGGAACGGTATCAGATGACATTTTTATAATTAAAACGCCTACCGAAGTAATGAAATGCAAAATCGTACCTTCGTTTAATCGTACGTTGATTGAATCTAGCACAAAACCGACAACTAGCTACGTCGTGGTCAGGGCCAAAGCAAGGAATACAGTAAGAATGAAAATCCTTATGAGGTATTTGCTTCCCACATGAAATACAATTATTAACTTTTTCTGACATCAGACTGGAGCAAGAAAAAAGTTTCCCCAACGGGGTACTTAGCTTTGAGTAGGAGAAGTCAGTCTTCTGACTGAAGTACGTTTATAAAAAATTGTCAGGAGTCAGCCGACCGGCACTTGCCAACTGCTATCACCGCACGGCAAGAAAGACTGGAGAACATGGCGTCGGCTGTCAGCTTTGTACTCCTGGCGCTCTGACATCAGGGAGCATGGCTGAACAAACGACGCCGGACCCAGACTTTGGGATTCTGGCCGACCAAGGACTGCCTGCCGGCAGGGGAGAACCCTACAGTCATGACTGCAACAGTGAAACACGATGAACATCTTGTGGGACTCAGGGACCCTGCAGTATCTGTCAGGTTTTCTGGGAGCAGGAGGCAGGGAATCAGGGGCCAAACTAGATTCCGAAAAAGCATCATCAATGTCTAGTACAGGAGGAATAGCTAAAGGCCTATGCTGAGGTAGAAGGAAATCCCTAAGCCTCTTTTTTGAATCAGAAAAATCCTGGCTTTCCCAGTGGACATGCTCCCTTAGAGAATGTAAGGTTTCCCCAAAAGAAAAATCCTCAGGAGGGGAAGCAGAGAGAATAGAGTCCTTTGCATCAGAATCTTCATAAGTAGGTAAGGGCAAATCCAGATCATCAGAAGAATCAGAAAAAACAGAATCCTGATCAGAAGATTCATAATCAACTTCAGTCCTAAGTCTCTTAGAAGGGGAGGGGGGTTGGCTACCCCTGATTAGAGTCATTAGATCTTCAGCCATTCTTATTTTTTTTTTAGGCATAGAGGCCTGAGCATGTGGCCTGGGCGTCGGTTTTTTAGACATGGATCGAGACTGAGGCCCAAGTAAAGAAGGAGGCATCTATTTAATATGCAAGTCCGTAGGCCTGAATACACCTTCAGAAGCCAGTGCCTGCACAGCAGCTCCATACCCATCTAAGGTAGAGACATCAGCGGGTTCCATAGTTGAAGCATCGTGCGGCATACCGGACTCCGAATGGGTCTCAGAGGCCTGCGAATCAGAAGTAGCGGGTATCAGGTGCTGCAAAAGCGCCTCACTGAGTACTGGCAACTGGCTTAGGAGAAGCGTCGTCTGCAGTTTTGGACCTCGGCGGCCTGTCTCTGTCTTTATCTTTGCGTTTTTTCAGAATACCGGTAGTCGGTTGGCTTACAGATGACATTTCTGGATAACTGAACCGGGAGCCGAAATATTTAGAGGCAAAAATATACAGACGGATAGTGCGCTGATTAAATAAAGCACAAAACCAACAGCAAGGTACATCGTGGTCAGGGTCTAGGCAAGGAATACTGTATGAATGAAAACCTTTATGGAGGTATTTGCTTTCCACAAGTAATGCAATTATTAACTTTTACCGACATCATTAAGGAGCAAGAAAAAGTTTCCCCAACGGGGTACTTAGCTTTAATTGAAGACTTCGGTTCTGAAACTCGAAAATGAAAATTTCAGGAGTCGGCCGACCGGCACTTGCGAACTGCTTCTGCTTCGGGCACCGCACAGCAAGAAAGACTGATGTAATGGCGTCGGCTGCATGTTTTATACCCCTGACGTCATGGAAGAAGGGACAGTAACTGACGCAGGACCCAAGACTTTGTTAATCAGACTGACTGAGGGCTACCTGCATGCAGATAACCCAAATGTAATGACTACAACAGTGAAACACGAAGAACATCACAGGTTCCAGCAATTAAAAAAAAAAGTGCAGATGGAAGTCCACGTGGCAGCTTCTAGTATGCCCTTGGCAGGGACGCCCCTGAGGAAAGCAGTGGAAGTAGATGCTGCCCAAGTGAAATGGCTTCGGACAACTACTATATAATAATAGGAGGTGACTGGAACACATACCAAGACCCTAAATTAGATAAATCAAGCTCCCATAGGTCCTTTAATAACCAAGCAGTGATAGCACTACAGGAATTTAAAACAGATTTTAAATTATATGATCCATTTAAATACAATAAGAATCAAATGAATGTAAATAACTTTACATTTTATTCAAGTTGTCATAAAATGTGGTCCAGGATCAACTTTTTTCTAAGTTCAGACGCACTAATGTTTTTTGATCCCTATACATACATACAAGCTCGACATTTGTCGGATCATTCTAGGATCACATTAACTTTCAATAAGGACACTAGTCATAAGATACGTTTTAG
The DNA here is from genome assembly GCF_019279795.1 of Protopterus annectens. Lineage (NCBI taxonomy): Eukaryota > Metazoa > Chordata > Ceratodontiformes > Protopteridae > Protopterus > Protopterus annectens. Next base: position 1,271,429,167 of record NC_056731.1, on the reverse strand, counting down.
AGGTTATAATTGGACATTAAATCCATATTTATTGAATAAAGAAGATGCAATAAAAGAAGTTCAGGAGTCCTTTAACCAATTACTAGCTAATCTTTCGGAACACCGTCATCCGTCTGACATAGAATGGCAACTAACTACCAAAGCACAAATTAAAGGAATGTTTCTCCAAAAGGCTACTTATTACAAGAAATTACAAGTGAGAGACATACAAGAATTGGAAACTAAAATTAAATTACTGGATCAGGATCTAATTGGGAATTATAGTAAACAAACTGAAACTGAGTTATTAAAATGTCAGAAAGACCTTTTTTTTTTTTTTTTACTACAAAACAGTAAATTATCATTTTATGAACAGAAAATGCTGGTAAAATACGCCAATCACATACAGACCCCTTCAAAAGCATTAGCACGTATCATTAATCAATAGAAAATACCTTCTCAAATCTCTGAAATACACTTTAATAATAAAACGTATACCAATACTGAAGATATCATGAAGGCATTTGAACTAATATTTTCTCAAGTATATGGTGAGCAACAGGAAGTAAATATAAATAAGAGTAATAATGATTTTCTGCAGAAAATTATCTTTCCCAAGATTGGTGATGAGCTTCATATGAACTTAGTTAAACCAATTTCTTCAGAGGAGATAACTGATGCAATTAAGAAGTTGAAGCCATATAAAGCTCCGGGACCGGATGGTTTGACCACGGAATTCTATAAAACTTTTAGTGATATATTGGGGAAATACTTCCACAGGTATTTAACTATATAACTAACAATAAAATTACTGACCCGCACTTTAATGCTTCGAAAAAGTACAGTTTTGTACCTACCATAAATGTAGATGTTCGAAGCTCTACATTGCTGCAGTCCTTACACTTGGGTAGTCCGCTGTCCTTGGTCGGCCCGAATATCAAAGTATTAGGCTGACGTCGGTCAAGGCGCTTAAGACTGACATCAGGACGTCAGGGTACAAATGCGCATGACCGACGTCATATCCTCAGTCTTTTCTTGCCCCAGATGTCAGAAGACCCTAAAAAGAAAGGCCAAAACCAAAAGACAGCAAAAAACAACCAACCACCCTTGCACTAACCATATGTACAATATATACAATATCCACAATATTTACAACCCAAACCACACCACCGCCTCTAACTACAGAGGGGAAGGAGGGAGGGTAAATTGGACTGCAGCAATGTAGAGCTTCGAACATCTACATTTATGGTAGGTACAAAACTGTACTATGTTCTTCATCTCACATTGCTGCAGTCCTTACACTTGGGTAGAATCCCAAAGCAGAGGGAAGGGAGGATGGCAAAACTATAAAGCATTAGGTGCTGCCAAAATGCCCTGTAGAATTGCAGTGGCAAAACCAGCCCTAGATTTAGAGTAAAGAGGAAGGTGGTAATGCTTAGAGAAAGTATGCACTGAACTCCAAGTGGCTGCCTCTAAGATATCTTTAGTTGCCACCCCCCTTAAAAAGCTGTAGAAGTGGCAGTAGCCCTAGTGGAATGAGGCCTAATCCCAACTGGAATCTCCTTACCATGATGGGAATAACAGAAAGCAATACAAAACCCAATCCACTTAGAAATAGTTTGTTTTGAAATAGGCTTGCCCTGAGAACCCAAAGCAAATGAAACAAATAACTGCTGAGACTGCCTGAACCCTTTAGTTCTGCTCAAATAATATCGCAACTGCCTGTGTATATCCAAAGTGTGCAAAATCTTCTCCCCTTTATTTTGGGGGTTTGCATAAAAGTAGGCAAATGAATAGTTTGGTTTAAAGCCACACTAGAAACCACTTTAGGCATAAAGGAAGGATTAGTACGCAAGGATACTCTGTCCTTATGGAAAATTAAGAAAGGCTCAACTGCCATAAGGGCCTGTAATTCAGAAACCCTTCTCGCAGAGGTAATGGCCAACAAAAAAGCAGTCTTCCATGATAAATATTTCAACTCGGCAGTAGCTGCAGGCTCAAAAGGTTGTAGAGTGAGTTTCTCCAACACAAAATTGAGATTCCAAGCAGGAGTAGGAGCTCTACGTGCTGTCTTATATTCTTTGCCCCTCTAAGGAATTGCTTAAACAAAGGATGAGAAAACAATGGTGGGTCACAGTCATAGTGAGCAGAAATTGCTGCAGCATGAATCTTAATAGAAGAGAAGGACAAACCTTTGTCCAGTAACTCAGCAAGATATTGAAGAGCCACACTTAAATTAGGCTTAGAAATATCAAATTCCTTTGCTGCACTCCAAAATAAAAATCTCTTCCATTTATCTGTGTACACTTTCCTTGTACTAGGCCTTCTGGCCTCCAAAATAACATTCAAAACTTGCTGTGGAAGCTGAGACCCTCCAGGGTTTAAAACAGAATATGCCAGGCTGTTAGGTGAAGAGAGTGAAGTTTGACATTGAGTAAATGACTGTTCTCCTGAAATAGCAGGTGTGGAATCGAAGGCAAAGGCCATGGAGGCTCCCGTACCAGACTTCTCAGTAATGGGTACCAGTGCTGTCGAGGCCAATCTGGAGCTATTAAAATCATCTTTGGCTTGTCCTGTCTGACCTTTAGGAGTACCTTTGGGAGGAGAGGCAGAGGTGGAAAGGCACACACATGAAGATTGCTCCAATTGAAAGAAAAAGCATCCACTTTCCAAGCTGTGGGATGAAACCTTTTTGTGCAAAACTTTGGCAGCTGGTAGTTTAGTGGAGAAGCGAACAGATCTATGTCTGGAGTTCCCCATGACACTGTCAATTTCTGAAATACATGAGGATCCAATTTCCACTCGTGGGGATCCATAATTCGTCTGCTCAACACATCTGCTAAGGAGTTCTGTGCTCCGGCAGAAACCTTGCCTGAAGATTTAGCTGTAAACTGAGAGCAGTCTCCCACAAAATCATTGCTTGTCTGCATAGAGGATAAGAATGTGTTCCCCCTTGCTTGTTGATGTACCACATGACAGTTGTGTTGTCTGTTAGAACCAACACCTGCCCTGGAAGAAGTAAATCCTTGAAAGCTATTAATGCAAATTGGACTGCTAACATCTCCTTCAAGTTGATATGTAGATGTTGTAGTCTGGCAGGCCACGTGTCTTGTATCCACTTTCCATTTAGATGAGCTCCCGAAGCTTTGTCTGAGGCATCTGTCGTTAGAATCTGACTCGCCTCTGGCCGGGTCACAGAGAGTCTCTTGTTTAGGTGACATTCCTGAGCCCACCACAAAAATTCCTTTTGAATGCAAGGTATTATCTGAATGACAGTGTCCATATCTTGGCAGTGCTGTGTCCATACATTTTGAGATACCATTGTAACTTCCTCATATGCAGTTTGGCATTGGGAAGCACCAGAATACAAGATGCCATGAACCCCAAGGCTTGAAGGACTGTCCTTGCAGTCAGCCTGGACTGATGAGACAATTGATGGAAGTAAAGGGAAAGATTCTTTTGTTTGTCCGGGGTCAAAAGGCCATCTGGGATGCTGTATTCAGTCTCACACCCAGAAAGCACATGTCCTGAGAGGGTACTAGACTGGACTTTATTTCGCTCACAGAATACCCCAGGCATCTTAGCACTGCTATCACATATTGCAAATCATGAAGAAGTTCGATCCTTCCTTGAGCCAGAATCAGGCAATCGTCCAAATAAGGATAGATCTGTATTCCTTTTAGCCTGAAGAAAGCTATCACTGGAGCCAGAACCTTCGTGAACACTCTGGGCAGTAGATAAGCCAAAGGGCAATGCAGAGAACTGATAATGAGAAGTCCCAGCCCAAACGCAGATACTTCCTGCAACTTAGCCTGATAGGAACATGAAAGTAAGCCTCCTTGAGATCCAGAGTCACCATCCAGTGATCTTTGCCCAGCAGAGGTAAAAGCTGTTGTAACGTCAACATTTTGAACTTGGGAATGTCCAGATAAGTGTTGAGGATAGATAAATCCAAAATTGGTCTCCACGTGTTCCCCTTCTTTGGTACTAGGAACAGGCGAGAATAAAATCCTAGGCCCACTTCTGGCAGAGGGACCGGCTGTATGGCCCCTATTTGAAGCAGCAGAGAAATTTGTTTGTGAGCCTCTATTCTTTGCTGAGGAGGAACGTCTGGCATGCCTTTGAAAGGAGGCAAGGTATGGAAATAAAACTTGTAACCTTGGTGTATGATATCCAATACCCATCTGTCTTGGGTAATTAAACTCCAATTTCCCTTGAAGAGTGCCAACCTTCCTCCCAAAGGTGCTGCCAGACAAGAAGACTCTGGCAGCTGAAAAGGTAGGTCATTGGGCCTGTTTACGAAAGGACTGGCCCCTGCCCTCACCCGAAGACTGTGCAGGTGAAAGTACAGTTTTGTACCTACCATAAATGTAGATGTCCGAATTGGGTAGCATCTGCAGTCATAACAACTGGGTTGTCCTGTCGTCAGGCAGCCCTTCAGTCGGCCGGATTCCAAAGTCGGTCCGCTTCGCTGATGTCGCACTTCACCCGACGTCATCTCTGTTGGTCTTCGGGTATAAAAGCATCAGCCGACGCCATTTTCTTCAGTGTTTCTTGCCCCAGATGCCAGAAGCCCTATAGAAGGCTAAAAATTTTGGATAGATGCCAATGTTTCCAAAAGATAGAGGTAAACACAAAAATAAGCATGTATGTACATAAATACAAACAAATACACCATAAAAGAGATTCCCCCCACTAGCTAGCTATTAGAGGGGTAAACACCCTAGGAGTACCACAGAGGGGAAGGAGGGAGGGTAATCCTGACTGCAGATGCTATCCAATTCGGACATCTACATTTATGGTAGGTACAAAACTGTACTATGTCCTTCATGGATGCATCTGCAGTCATAACAACTGGGTAGAATACCATAGCCAACTAGGGGAGGAGGATAAAGGTATATTATGGTGTGTTTAGGATCCCTTGCAGGACAGCAGTGGCAAATCCTGCTCGGGATCTGGAATATAGAGGTAAATTATAATGCTTGGCAAATGTATGCACGGAGGTCCAAGTAGCCGCCTCAATAATGTCTTTGGTAGCCACTCCTCGTAAGAAGGCTGTGGTAGTGGCTGTTGCCCTTGTAGAATGAGGTCTTATGTTCTGTGGAATTGGCTTTCCATGGAAGGAGTAACAGAATCGTATGCAATTTCCTATCCATTTTGAGATTGTCTGTTTGGAAATGGCTTTTCCTTCCCTTCCTGTTGCATAGGCTACGAAAAGCTGGTCAGTCTTTCTGCTATTTTTTGTTCTGTCCAAGTAGTAGCGTAGCTGTCTATGTACATCCAAGGTATGCAGTATTCTTTCCCCTCTGTTTTGTGGGTTGGGAAAGAAGGTAGGTAGGTGGATTGCCTGGTTTAAAGACACTCTGGATACCACCTTAGGCATAAATGTAGGATTAGTCCTCATGGACACTCTATCTTGGTGGAAGATTAGAAAGGGTTGCACTGCCATTAAGGCCTGTAATTCTGAAACCCTCCTTGCTGAAGTAATTGCCAGTAGGAAAGCAGTTTTCCATGACAGGTGTTGTAGGTCTGCTGTTGCTGCTGGTTCAAAAGGTGATAGTGTCAATTTTTCTAGCACAAAGTTCAAGTCCCAAGCTGGCAATGGTGGTTTCCTTGGAGGTTTTACATTCTTGATTCCTCTGAGGAGTTGCCTGAGCAAAGGGTGTGAAAAAACAGGTGGATCAAAGCTGTATTCTGCTGAAATAGCTGATGCATGAATCTTGATGGAGGAGTAGGACAGGCCTGAATGAAGTAGTTCGGCCAGATACTCCAGAATGTTAGGCATATCTATGTTTGATACATCTTTTCCTCTTTCAGAACTCCAAATGACAAACCTTTTCCATTTCCCAGCATAATTCCTTCTAGTTGAAGGCCTGCGTGCTTCAAGAATAATGTCTTTAACTCTTTGTGAAAGTTCTGTATTAGCAGCTGCTATGTGATGTTCCATGCAGTCAGTTGCAGCGTTTTTAGGTTTGGATGCATGGTGCTGAAGTTGTTCTGAGTTAGCATCAAAGGCATCAGTGGTATTGGCCACATATTGTTCCGAGACATGCTCCTCAGCAGTGGGTACCAATGCTGTCTTGGCCAGTTTGGAGCTATCAGGATTATCCTTGGACGTTCCTCCTTGATTTTTAGTAGTACTCTGTGTATCAAGGGAAGAGGTGGGAATGCATATGCTGTTAGGCCTTTCCAGCTGAAGGAGAGCGAGTCCACTTTCCATGCTAGTGGGTGGAATGTCCTTGTGCAGAATTTTTTGAGCTGGTGATTGAGAGGTGATGCGAATAGATCTATCTGAGGCATTCCCCATTTCTTCGAGATGGTCTTGAAGATATCCGGGTGCAGCTGCCATTCGTGGGCATCCGATGTGGTCCTGCTTAGCATATCTGCTAGAGAGTTTTCTTTTCCTGGCACAAACATTGCCTGTAACTGGATGTTGTAGCTGAGTGCCAGGGTCCACAGCTCCAAAGTCATTCTGCATAGGGGGTAAGAATGAGTGCCTCCTGTTTGTTGATGTACCACATGACTGTGGTGTTGTCTGTCCTTATCATCAAGTGGTCCTCCTTGAGAAATGGTCTGAACTTTTGGATTGCCAGTTTTACTGCCAGCATTTCTTTTAGGTTGATGTGCAGGTGAAGTTGGTCCTGTGTCCACAATCCTTGTACGCATTTGTCCAGCATATGCGCCCCCCATCCTAGGTCTGAAGCATCTGTTGTTATGGTCTGGCTTGCTTGACCCTTGCGGAAGGGCAGGCCTGGGTTTGACTGGCATGCCTGAGCCCACCATAGGAACTCCTGTTTTAAGCATGGTATTAGTGGGATTTCCGTTTCTAGGCTGTGACTGTGTTGGGACCATAGATTCTTTAGGTACCACTGTAGTTTTCTCATATGTAGTCTGGCAAATGGAATCAAGATTATGCATGATGCCATGAAACCCAAGGCCTGCAGTACCTTTCTTGCTGTTAACTTGTTCAGTTTTGTTAGTGCCAAGAAGTAAAGAGGGAGTTCTTTTTGTTTTTCTGTAGTTAGGAATGCCATTTGTCTTACTGTGTCCAATTCCGCTCCCAGGAAAGTCCTTGTCTGGGATGGTATCAGTCTTGACTTTTGTAAATTGACTGTGTATCCCAGTGCTTGAAGCAAGTAAATGACCCTTTGTAAATCTGTTGTCAGCTTGCTTTTGTTGTCTCCTTGTATCAGGCAGTCGTCCAGGTATGGATAAATTTGAATTCCCTGTAGTCTGCAATGGGCGATTACTGATGCCAGGCATTTTGTGAATACTCTGGGCGCAGTAGATAAGCCAAAGGGCAATGCTGAGAATTGATAGTGCTCTGATCCTGCAAGAAATCTGAGGTATCTTCTGCAGATTGGTCGAATGGGGACGTGCAGGTATGCCTCCTTGAGATCTAGAGTTACCAGCCAACACTCCTTGCCCAGCATGGGAAGAAGTTGCTGTAGGGTCAGCATTTTGAATTTTGGGACAATGATGTAAGTATTCAGGGAGGACAGGTCTAGAATTGGTCTCCAACTTTTTTCCTTCCTTGGAACTAGGAATAGTCTGGAGTAGAACCCCTTTCCTTGCTCTGCTGTTGGCACTTTCTCCACAGCTCTCATGTTTGCTAACTCCATTATCTGTTGTAGAGCCTCTGTCTTTTGATTTGGAGGTAGATTTGGCATTCCTCTTTTGTCTGGTAAAGTGTGGAAGTGGAACCGGTAACCTTGATCTATGGTTCGTAAAATCCACTTGTCCTTTGTTATGTGGTGCCAGTTTTTTGAAAATAAGGTTAGCTTTCCGCCTAGAGGAGCTGCCTTCTGTTCCCTGGTAGGCGGATTTAGGATTAAGTCAGTGTGGCTGTGTTGATGTAGTGGCAGGTGTTGAGTCTGTGCCCCTGTTGTTACCTTGCCACTGTCGTCCTCTGTAGGCACCTCCTCTGGATTGGTTTCTGCCTCTGGAACGTCTATTCCTGCCCCTTTGTGGTCTTGTGGAGTCAGGAAAGGACCAATTTTTGGCAGGCCAGTTCCTGCTAAACCTTGGGGGTTGAACCTGCAAGAAATCTTTAACTGTCTGGACTGATTTTGCCTTTTCTTCCATTTTCTTCATAACCTGCTGGGCAGGTGTACCAAACAAACTTGTTTTATCCATAGGAGCATCTAGCAATTTAGATTTAACATGATCCGGTAAAGCTTGCTCCTTTAGCCATGCATGCCTTCTAATTACAGTGCCAGTCATGGCTGATCTAAATGAAGCCTCCAGTGCATCATAGCCACATTTTAAAGAATGGTTACTAACCTGCTGTATGTTATTTACCATTTCTAATACATATTTCTTATCAAGAGATTCATCAGAGGTTAGCTTTTTAGTTAACTGATCAAGCATAAACTCTTGGTATTGTATCATGTGAAACTGACAGTTTAAAGCTCTAGCTGAGAGAGTGGCTGAAGTGTAAACCTTTTTACCCCATCTGTCTAATGACCTTGCTTCCCTTTCAGAAGGAACAGGGTTTTTAGCTATGGTCGCGGCTACTGCCTTGGGACCCTGGGAAATAGTTTCGGGTCTGCAAGAGGGGCCTTGTAAAGGTGGTGATGAGTATCTGGCACCCTGTAAAATCTGTCTGGTTTGGCAGGGGCTGGGGGTAAAGAATCTGGAGCGGAGCAAACATCATTGAAAGCATCATCCACCACAGAGAGAACAGGAGGTATAGCTAAGGGCCTGTGCTGTGGAAGGTGTAAGAAGGTCCTAAGTCTTTTCCTGGAGTCTGAAAAATCCTGTTGCTGCCATTGGAACTGTTCTCGCATGGCATGCAAGGTTTCCCCAAAGGAGAATTCCTCTGGTGGGGAAGCAGCTGGAATGGATTCTTCAGCATCAGAATCTTCAAAATTGGAGAAAGGGGCCTCTGGCTGGTCAGTTATGTCTGATTCATCAGCAGAATCATCAGAGGACACTGGCTCATGGGGCTCTGCCCTAGGTCTCTTCTCTGGGGGCTGAGAGGCCCTGTCTGGGTGAGATTGAGATCCTCTAATTAATGAAATTAAATCTTCTGCCAAAGTAAGCATTTGAGAACTGGAAGAGGGCCTGGTTGAGGGGGGTTTAACAGGCCCTGTTTTAGTAGTCTTGGCTGCTTTAGCCCTGGCAAAGGCCTTAATGGACATGGCTGCTGGAGGCCTAGCAGCACCACGTGCTGGGGTAGAGACATCCAAGGGAATGGTGTCTGATAAGTCAGTGGTAAGCACCGTAGTGGGTAAAATTTCTGAGGCCGATTCAAGAGTGTTAGCAGGGACCTCAGTTGTAGAGATAGATTCAGCTGTATTTTGATCAGTTTTCTCGGTTTCGGCCGAAACCGAGACACTCATGATTTGCTTAACCATGGTTTCGGCCGAAACCGCGGGCCTGAGTGTCGGTCTTTTCTTTGCGTTTTGGCAGAATGCGAGTCGGAGGATCCGACGGCATAATGTACGCAAAATCAGAACCGAAAAACTGTTCTGCAAACTCCGACCGACGTCTAAGCGTTCGTCGGTTGAAAGAAGCACAAGACGAACAGGTAGCTACGTCGTGGGCTGGGCCTAAGGCAGGCAGTAAGAGTGGAAATCTTTATGAGGTATTTGTTTCCCACAGGTTAAACAATTAACTTTTTCTGACATCGGCTGAGGCAAGAAAGAGTCCCCAACGGGGTACTTAGCTTTAGAAGTCTTCGAAGTAGTATTCGGTAGAAGTAATCTCTGGATCCGACCGACCGGCACTTGCGAACAGCTTCTGCTTCGGGCGCCACGCGGCAAGAAAGACTGAAGAAAATGGCGTCGGCTGATGCTTTTATACCCGAAGACCAACAGAGATGACGTCGGGTGAAGTGCGACATCAGCCGAAGCCTGACCCGGACTTTGGAATCCGGCCGACTGAAGGGCTGCCTGACGACAGGACAACCCAGTTGTTATGACTGCAGATGCATCCATGAAGGACATCTCCCTGTTCTAGGTCTGAACGAGCCCTGAGCTCTGCCCCTACCACGTCTAGATCTACCCCTAGACTGTGAATCATAAGAAGGGTACGTCCACCCCTTAGCAGGCCAATTCCTACTAAACTTCGGAGGCTGAACTTGCAAAAAATCTTTAACAGTCTGCATAGACTTAGCCTTGTCTTCCATTTTCTTTAAAACTGCCTCCACAGGTGAACCAAACAACACATCAGACTGTAAAGGAGCATCTAAAATCCTTGTCTTAACATGGCCAGATAAATTCTGATCCCTCAGCCAGGCGTGCCTGCGAAGAACTGACCCAGTGGCAGCCACCCTAGACGAGGCCTGTACAGCATCAAAACCACATTGTAAAGAATGCTTACCCACCTGTTCAGAAACATGTACCCAATCTTCTAATTCTTTACACTCAATACCTTCCGCCAGAGCATCTACCTTAGACTTCAATTGAGAAAGAAGATGGTTTTGATATTTCAACATGTGAAACTGGCAATTCAAAGCCCTCGTAGCTAAGGTGGAAGAAGTATAAACTTTCTTTCCCCATCTATCCAAAGCCCTGGCCTCTTTATCTGGAGGAACCGGATTTTTTACAACAGAGGCCTTGACACCCTTAGGTCCCTGACTAACAGTTTCTGGGTCCGCCCTAGGACTCTTATAAAGATATTTATGAGCTTCAGGCACCCTGTAATACCTGTCCGGTTTAACAGGAGCAGGAGGCAAAGAATCAGGATTAAGTGAAGCCTCTGCAAACACATCTTCCACAACATCCAGAACAGGTGGTATAGCCAAAGGCCTATGCTGGGGTAAAAGCAAAAATTCCCTAAGCCTTTTCCTGGAATCAGAAAAGTCCTGACCTTCCAACTTAAAATGTTCCCTCATGGAATGAAGAGTCTCTGAAAAAGAAAAATCCTCTGGAGGAGAAGCAGAAGGAGTAGAATCATCCACATCAGAATCAGAATAAGGAGAATACTCCTGCAAGTCTTCAGCCGAAGACTCTGAAACATCCGAAGCCTGCTCAAAACTCCCCAACTCTGGTTCCACCCTAGGCCTCTTATCAGGAGGGGGCAAAGAACCTCTAATCAAAGTAATTAAATCTTCTGCCATTTTAAGCATATGCTTCTTGGGCACAGATCCTGATGAACTAGGAGTGACACCAACAGAAGCTAAACCTGGCCTGCCTCTGGGAGAAGCCTTGGAAACAGAAGGAGAGGGCCTAACCACCCTAGGAAGGGAGGGAGTACAGTAACCTGAGAAGCCCCTTCAGCCTGACCTGCCTCCTGAGAGGCCACATCCTGCAATATCAAAGTCTCCCCTGGGACTCCAGAGAAGCCTCCGGAACCACCGGTTCCACTGACGCCTCTAAAGAACCGGCGTCCGTACAGACGACTCTTCTTGCCTGGGTTTAGCTGCTTTGTCTTTGCGCTTCTTGAAGAAGCGGCGCGGAGCATCCGACGGCATATTATAATTGCACCGCTTCCGAAAACCAACCTGGCACAATCTAACCTTCGCTTAATAGTGCGCTTATTGAACCTAGCACAAAAGCGACACCCAACAACGTTGTGCTCAGGCCCCAAACAAGGAATACACAAAGTATGATAATCTCTATGCGTATCGGTTTCCCACAAGAAATACAGTTATTCACTTTTCTGACATCCGGTAAACCACTGAGGCAAGAAAAACTAAAATATTCCCCAACGGGGTACTTAGCCAACTTTGACTCGGTCTGAAACTCCGAATTCGAAAAATTTCAGAACGCCGAACGGCACTTGCAACGCTGCTTCTGCATCGGACCATGCGGCAAAAAAGACTGAGGATATGACGTCGGTCATGCGCATTTGTACCCTGACGTCCTGATGTCAGTCTTAAGCGCCTTGACCGACGTCAGCCTAATACTTTGATATTCGGGCCGACCGAGGACAGCGGACTACCCAAGTGTAAGGACTGCAGCAATGTGAGATGAAGAACATCTATTCTTATACCGAAAGAGAATGCTGATTTACAAAACCCGGATAACTATAGACCTATTTCACTTTTGAATATAGACATGAAAATTATGACCGATTTTGGCTAATAGATTGAAGAAGGTAATTAACCTGATAATATCAGAACAAGAAGCCGGTTTTATAAATGGCAGACAAACTACAGATAATACGTTATCACTTCATACACTAATTTCTTATGCCACTCACAGGAACTTTAATGCGTATGCACTCATAATTGACGCGCAAAAAGCTTTTGATAGAGTGAACTTAGAATGTTTGTTTGATATTTTAGCATGTTTTAATATACCACAAGAATTCATTTTAACTTTACAAAAACTATATAATAATCCTTATACAAATCTAGTTAATAGGAATCTCTCAAAAAGAATTCAAATTAAGAATGGTACCCGCCAAGGATGTCCGTTATCTCCTATATTATTCAATCTATATTTAGAACCATTATTTCTACATATCAAACAAAATATCTATCACAATGCTCCAATAATTTATGGTACGAAGATTTCCATGGCTGCTTTTGCAGACGATCTGAATATTTACTGCACAACACCCGTTTCAGATATTAAGAAAATATTAAAAGCTGTGGAAGACTTTGCAAAAATATCTAACTACAAAATAAATTAAAAAAAAAAACAAGGTATTCCCATTAAAGACTCCTACACCCTTCTCGCTTTTACCATTGGTAGGGCAGGTAAAATCCGAAGAAAAAATAAAATATTTAGGGGTTGTTTTTTCAACAGATAATAGAGACTTTTACGTAAATAATGTTAAGTTAATTTGGGAGCAGATAGTCTCTGATTTAAAAAGATGGGATAATCTGAAATTACCAATAATGGCAAAGACCTCTATTAAAATGAACATACTTCCCAGAATATTATATATCTTTAGAGCTACTCAAGTTCAAATTTCCAGGAAATTCTTCAAACAACTTCATACAGAATTAGCTAGATTTGTATGGGAACCTAAAAAAGTTAGGATATCTTATGACAAACTGATGACTCCGAAAAACAGGGGTGGGTTGGAACTACCGAATTTTGAAACATATTATTTAATAATAAATGCTAATAGAATTCTAAGAGTAGTTAACTTTGATAGGATCAATTTGAAATGGGCTCCTAAGTGGTTGATTCTAAATCATAAACATGTTGCTGGTCTGGGTATTAATTGTAAGGCATTACCTTTTTTAAATAAAGATACCCTTAAAATGTACGCTTTGATGGAACATATCAAAATATATATATAATATCAGTACAAAGTCTGTTTACCTCACTAAATCTTTTACAATATATGATGATTTTTCAACCATTTCATAAAAACCTGAATTTGAAAATTGGTAATCAGTTGATAGACCTTAAGAAATTCCCACTTATAAGTAACTTAACCATACTCGATTTATATCCCTTTCTAGGTATCTCAATACATAACATACTAAGAGAGATGGATCTCCCTAACTCGTACTTAATTATAATAAGACCGTTAAAGGACTTATCAATAAGCTATTTTAGTAATAGGAATTTCAAAATTAAAGAAGAAGATTTAAACATTTGCCTAAACTTATGGCAAACTTTAACAGAGGAATGTAAATATATAACAGCGTCATATAGTTTGATGAAAGATGTAAAATACAATAACCAAATACTTTTATCGAAATACTGGAAGGAGAAATTGTTAACGATTGAAGATAGTAAAACAGTGAGAGCAATTAACTTAACCTTAAAATCAGCGTCCCTTCAAAAGTTATTTACTCAGTTGATGATATTTAATAATGCGTATTATACGCGTCTCACTTTACATAAATTTAACTAAAAAAATTCACCCATATGCCCATATTGTATAGATCAAACGGATGACCTTTTACACATGTTCTGGAGTTGTAAATGTATTTTTAAACTCTGGAATTCTTTGAAATTCCAACTACAAAAAATGGGATATCAACAGTCTACACTTTCTTGGGAGTTTATGATTCTGCATATTCCGCCAACTAATTTGGATAGATCCCAAAGGATCATACTCGTAAATATTTTTTTGTTAATGAAGCTGTGCATAGCTACAAATTGGTTGACTCCATCCCAGGCTTCATGGGAAAACTTCAAGAGTGTAGCGATATAACATATCTTAGCACACAAATTATTAATTAATGATCATAAGAAAAGTGTAAATACAAAAATATGGGAGCAAATCTTTAACATGGTCTTAGCTTAAGGTTCCAATCCACTTTTCTCCGGGAAGTACAGACTAATTATGGAGTTTTCTATAGATAAGCCTTATATTGATACTAGATTTTTATTCTCTTTTTCTGTAATATCTATTTAGAAGTATATATTTATGTATAATGACTCTATGTAACTGTTGGAAGCATTCATGTATATATTGTAAATAGGTTATAGTATTGTATTAACATTTAGAAAAAAAGAAAAATAAAGAATTATTGAAAAAAAAAAAAAAAAAAGAAATGGCTTCAGACAGGTTTGTGAGGATTTTTCCATGGAAATGGCAGCAGAATTGGATACAGCTGGATATCCATTTAGAAATGGTCTGCTTGGAAATAGGTTTCCCCTCTGCCCCTGGGGTGAAGCTGACCACGAGCTAGTCAGTCTTTGAGAGACTTGGTTCTACCCAGACAGTATCCAAGTTGTCTGTGTACATCCAGTTAATGAAGGATTCTCTCCCCCCTATTTTGAGGGTAAGGAAAGAAGGTGGGAAGATGTATAGCCTGATTCAATGTTACGTCAGATACCACCTTGGGCATAAAAGAGGGGTTTAGTTCGGGGAGACACCCTGTCTGCATGGAAGATAATGAAGGGTTCAATGGCCATGACAGGCTACAACTCGGAAACCCTCCTAGCTGAAGTCATGGCTAGCAGGAAGGCGGTCTACCAAGAGAGGTGTTTTAGCTCTCCTGAGGCACCTGGTTCAAAGGGGGTAAGGTCAATTTATCCAAGACAGAGTTCAAGTCCCAGGCAGGAGTGGGTGGGCCTAGGTGGCCTGGGTGGCTTGATGTCAGATACCCCTCTAAGGATTTGTTTTAGCAGGGAGTGGAAGAACAAAGGTTGCTCTGTGTGGGAATGGGCAGAGACAGCTGAGGCATGAATTTTGATGGAAGAGTAAAACTATCCTTTTTGCACTAGCTTAGTCAGGTAGTCTAGAATCAGAGAGAAGGATGCAAGGGAGCTGCTCATACCCTTAGTTTGGTAGCAGGCATTGAACCTTCTCCATTTTGCAGAGTAGGATTTCCTGGTGCTGGGCCTCCTGGCCTCCTTAATTATATGCAGGACATGCCTGCTCAACGTGGGCTGGTATCCACCTCTGGGGTAAAAGCCGTGTGGATAGGCTGAGAGTTTGCAGATTGGGGTGTAGTACTGACCCATTTTCTTGGGTTAGAAGTCTATCTGTGAGAGGCAGGTTTCTGTGTGGGTCCTTGGTCAGGCTGAGTAGCAAGGGGTACTAATGCTGGCTGGGCCAATATGGAGCAATGAGTATAGCTCTTGGCCCTTCCTTCCTGATCTTTAGCAGTACCCTTGGGATCCCTGGCAAGGGGGGGGAAGCCGTAGACAAACAGGTTGCCCCAGTGGAAGGAGACAGCATCCATCTTCCAGGCTTCTGAGTGGAACTCCCTGGTGCAGAACGGGTCTAACTGCCTGTTCTATACGGATGCAAAAACGTCTACCTCTGGGGTCCCCCAAATTTGGGTGATGTAGAGGAAGGTCTCCCTCCGAAGCTGGGGGTCCAGGTCACTTCTGCTGAGGTGGTCTGCTAGGGTGTTATGCTCCCCTGGGATGTATTGGGCTATCAGATAAAGGCCCATCATCAAGGCAGTCTGCCAGAGAACCATGGCTAGATGACAAAGTGGGTAGGAGTGTGCTCCCAGTTTGTTGATGTACCACATGACTGTGGCATTGTCTGTTCTAATGACAAGCACCACTGGTTTCAGGTGGCTCTTGAAGGCTGTGATAGCCCTGAGAACTGCCATCATTTCCTAAAGATTGATGTGTAGGTCTAGGTCCCTGAGGTCCCAGGTGCCTTGGGTGCACATGCCTCCTAAGTATGCCCCCCAGGCAGCGTCTGAGGCATCCATGGTGATGGTCTGGCCATGAGGAAGAATTAGAAAAGGTTGGCCCTTGTTCAGGGTACAGACTTTTGCCCATCATAGGAGTTCTTCTCAAGCAGGAACCAGAGGCAGTTGCAGCTCCAGTGACTGAGTGTTGGCACCATAGGTTTTTTAGGTACCATTGCAATTTTCTCATGTGTAGTCTGGCCAAGGGCACCAACAGGATGCAATGTACCCCAGAGCTTGCAGGAACTTCCTTGCTGTAAGATGTGTTATGTGAGCCAACTGGATGAGGTACTGGGGCAGAAAAAGTACAGTTGTGTACACTTACCATAAATTTAGATGTTTGAGTGTATTCACTATTGCAGTCATCACATTTGGGTTATCCCTGCAGGGTAGCCCTCGGCTGGGCTGAACACTAGAGGCTTAGTATTTCTGGGTCGGATGCTGTTGCTTCAGGACTGACGTCAGGTCATCAGTAGTATAAAGTAAGACAGCAGACGCCATTACATCAGTTTTTCTTGCCCTGTCAGGAGTCCCCAAGTGGAAGCTAGGTTATGGTGGAAGAACCCCACCAGTAGAAAGTAAATACCAAAATGTTCCTTGTAAGGAGAGAGAGAAAGAAGAGGGGGGATGGAGGGAGGGAAACCAGGACTGCAACAGTGAATACACTCAAAATTCTACATTTATGGTAAGTGTACACAACTGTACTATGTTCTTCATGTTTCACTGTTGCAGTCATCACATTTCAGTTGATTCCCAAAGCTGAGGAAAAGGGTGGAGGCAGTCAAGGAGACTAGGGGCTAGCTAGGATGCCCTGCAAGACTGCAGTGGCAAAGTCTGCCCTGGATTTGGAAAAGATAGGCAGGTGGTAATGCTTGGTGAAAGTGTAAACAGATGTCCAGCTGGCAGCCTGCAGGATGTCCCTGGTGGGGACTCCTGAGAAAAACTGCAGATGTAGAGGCTGCTATGGTGGAGCGAGTCCTGACCCCCTTAGGGGGAGTCTTTCCGTGTTGCTTATAACAGAAATGGATGCAGTGTGCTATGCATTTGGAAATTGTTTGCTTGGAGATGGCATTGCCCTCTGCCCCTGCAGCAAAGCTAACCAGCAACTGATCAGACTTTCTGAATGATTTAGTTCTGTCTAGATAGAATCTGAGCTGTCTGTGCACATCTAGAGTGCAGGATCCTTTCCTCCTTGTTCTGAGGGTTGGGGAAAAAGTTGGGCAAATGAATGGATTGGTTGAGAGCCACACTGGACACCACTTTGGTCATGAAAGATGGGTTGATCCTGAGGGAAACCCTGTCAGCATGGAAGATGCAGGGCTCCACAGCCATGAGTGCTTGTAGTTCGGAGACCCTTCTGGCTGAAGTGATGGCCGGAAGAAAAGCTGTCTTCCAGCAGAGAAATTTTAATTCTTCTGAAGATGCTGGTTCGAAGTGGGGGCAGGGTGAGCTTTTCCAACACAAAGTTAAGGTCCCAAGCTGGGGGAGGTGCTCTTCTGGGTGTCCTTAAGTTGCTAGCCCCTCTTGGGAATGGTTTGATCAAAGGGTATGAGAAAAGGGGCTGCTCAGTGGGGAAATGGGCAGAGACAGCAGAGGCAATAATTTTAATAGAGGAAAAGGAGACCACTGTGTAGCAGGTCAGCTAAGTAATCCAGGATGAGAGAGAGGGAGGGCTGTGCTGTATCGGCTCCCTTAGCCTGAATCCAGGTGCAGAACTTTTTTCCATTTGTCAGCATAAGACCTTCTAGGGCTAGGGTGTCTGGCCTCATGTATAACATCTAGAACCTGTTTAGGAGGTTGGCAGATTGATCAGTGGTTAGGGAATAAGCCAGGGTGCCAAACTGAGGGTCTGCCATTAGGGATGCATGAATTCTCCTTCCCTCTGGGTCAGGAGGGTTGGGGTCCGAGTGAGATGCCATGGTGGCAGAGGAGACAGGCTGTGCAGTAGTGGGTACCAGTGCTGGGGAGGCTAGTCTGGAGCAATAAGAACTGTCCTTGGTTTTTCCTCCGTTATTTTGAGCAGTACCCTGGTGATGAGAGGTAACTGCGGTGGTGGCGCTGCGGTAGCTTTGTCACCTCACAGTAAGACGTCCTGTTCGATTCTCAGCTAGAGCATCTTCTGTGTGGAGACATGCGTGAATGTGCGTGCCTTCGTTGAAGGTTGTGCGCCAGGGCTGGTAACTCGGCACGTAAAAACCTACTGCCAATCATTAGTGGACCAGAGTTCCGCTGTGGCGACCCCTAACCGGGAAAAGCCGAAAGACACAACCACCACCCTGGTGATGAGAGGTAGTGGAGGAAAAGCGTAGACTGACAGACTGATCCAGGTGAAGGACAGGGCATCCACTTTCCAAGCCATGCAGTGATGCTCCCTGGTGCAGAACTTGCTGAGCTGATGGTTGGTGTGGGAGACAAACCTTCGGGGTGCCCCATTTCTGAGTTATTAGGGTGAAGGTTCTTTTGTCTAGCTGCCACTCGTGTGGGTCCAGACTATTTCTGCTCAAGTGGGCTGCCAGAGAGTTTAGAAAACCTGGCAGGAATTGTGCTAACAGTTGGAGTTGCATGGCAGAGGCTGTGTGCCAAAGGGTCATGGCCAGCCTGCATAGAAGGTAGGAGTGAGTCCCTCCCTGGTGGTTGTTATACCACATCACAGTAGTGTTTTCTGTTTTGATCAGGAGAGAAGGGTTCCTGAAAGCTGTCAATGCGTGTTGGATAGCAAACATCTCTTTTTGACTGATATGCAGATGGATATACTGTGGGCTCCATTGGTCATGTGTGCACCCCAGGCATAGTATGATGCATCTGTGGTGAGGATCTGGGTGGCAGGGGTGGTGAGAAAGGTAGCCCCCCTAGTTGTGGGAGCATGCTGCTGCCCACCAAAGAAAATCTTTCCTGAGGCAAGGTATCATGGGTATAACAGTTTCCAGGTCTTGAGAGTGTTGACAACAAAGGCTTTTTAGGTACCACTGAAGTTTCCTCATATGCAGTCTGGCATAGGGAATGAGTAAAATGCAAGATGCCATGAACCCCAGAACTTGCAGGATTTTCCTTGCAGATAACTGGGGTCTGGTGGCTAGTTGAGAGAAGCAGGCTCTCAGGTAAGTTTGCTTTTCTGATGTAAGGAATGCCATCTGGGATGCTGTGTCCAGGCTTGCTCCCAGGAAAATAATCCTTTGGGTGGGTACTAGTTTGAATTTCTTTTCGTTGACAGTGTACCCTAGGGAGGTCAGTAGGAACTTTACAAAGGCCAGGTGCTTGAGCAGCTTTTCCTGACTGTCTGCCTGAATTAGGCAATTGTCTAACTATGGGTACATTTGTATATTCTTTTGTCTACAAAAGGCAATGGGCGGAGTAAGACATTTTGTGAAAACTCCGGGAGCAGAAGATAAGCCAAAGGGAAGTGCAGAGAACGTACAGTTGTGTACACTTACCATAAATGTAGATGTTAGAGTGTATTCACTGTTGCAGTCATTACATTTGGGTAATCTGCTGGCAGGTTGCCCTCAGTCGGCCTGAATAACAAAGTCTTGGGTCCTGCGTCAGTTGCGGTCTCCTCTTCCATGACGTCAGGTCATCAGGGGTATAAAACATGCAGCCGACGCCATTTTATTCAGTTTTTCTTGCCCCAGATGGCAGGTGCCCCCCAAATGGGGAGCAAAAAAATATATATAAACAGTAAATATACAAATGCACATTTAGAAACAAACTTTACCTTCAACTAAAAGCAAATATACCACAAAGGCTTTTGAGTATAGTGAAGGAAAGAAAAGGTATAGAAAGGGGGGTGGCGGGTGGTAACCTGGAGTGCAACAGTGAATACACTCGAACATCTACACTTGTGGTAAGTGTACACAACTGTACTATGTTCATGTTTCACTGTTGCAGTCATTACATCTGGGTAGAATTCCAAAGCTATGGATGTGAGGATGGAACTAAACAGCATTAGGAGCGGCTATAAGGCCCTGCAGGACTGCAGTGGCAAAGCCTGCCCTGGATTTGGAGAAGAGAGGTAAATGATCATTGCTTTGTGAAGGTGTGAACAGAGCTCCATTTAGCAGCTTCTAGAATGTCTTTGGTTGGGACCCCTCTGAGAAAAGCTGCTGAGGTAGAGGCAGCCCTGATGGAATGTGATCTGATCCCTTGGGCACAGGTTTACCATGGTGCAGATAGCAGAAAGGAATGCAGTGGCTTATCCATTTAGAAATAGTCTGCTTTGATATAGCCTTCCCCTCTGACCCTGCAGCAAATGCTACCAGTAGTTGCTCAGACGTTCTTAGAGATTTGGTCCTACTTAAGTAGAATCTTAGTTGTCTGTGTACATCCAATGAATGCAGAATCCACTTCACCTGCCAACATTTTACCCAAATCCACAGAACAAGGGGGAGTGGATTTTGCATTCATTGGATGTACACAGACAACTAAAATTCTACTTAAGTAGGACCAAATCTCTAAGAACGTCTGAGGGACACCCTGTCCGGGTAAAATATAAAAGGCTCCACTGCCATGAGAGCCTGTAGTTCTGAAACCCTTCTTGCTGAAGTGACTGCCAAAAGAAAAGCTGTTTTCCAAGATAGAAATTTTATATCCGCAGTAGCTGCTGGTACAAAAGGAGGCAGGGTGAGTTTTTCCAGCACAAAATTGAGGTCCCACGCAGGAGTTGGTGCTCTTCTGGGAGGCCTTAAATTTTTGGCCTCTCTAAGATACTGTTTAAGCAGTGGATGAGAAAAGAGGGGAGGCTCTGTGTTGTAATGAGCCGAGATGGCGGAGGCATGGATTTTTATTGAAGAAAAAGATAGGCCCTTATCAAGCATCTCAGTCAAATATTGCAAAATCTGAGGAATATTGGGCTTTGCTGTGTCTATTTCCTTGTGCTTGTTTCCAAGCACAGAATCTCTTCCATTTATCAGCATAAGATTTTCTAGTACTAGGCCTTCTGGCTTCCAAAATGACATCCATCACAGATTTACTGAGGGGTGTTTGAATAATTAGTTGATTAGCCATGCTGCAAGATTCAGAGTTTGTAGCAGTGTGTGCAGAATTTGATAGTTCTGCTGAGACAGTAGATGATGTATTTGAAGCAAGTACCATGGAGGAAGGTGAGACGTATTCCTTGGAAGTGGGTAACCGTGCTGGCGAGGCCAGTCCGGAGCAATTAGGATCATTTTTGTTTTTTCCTGTCTGACTTAGTAAGACCTTGGAGAGTAGAGGCAGAGGGGGAAAGGCATAGGCTGATAGTTTTTTCCAGCTGAAGGATAGAGCATCCACTTTCCATGCTTTTTTGTGATGGGTTCTTGTGTAGAATTTGTCTGATAATTTTAGGGAGAGGCAAATAGATCTATGTCTGGGGCTCCCCCATTTCTGTGTTAACATGCTGAAGATTTGTGGATCCAGGTTTCCAATCGTGCGGGTCCATAAGATTTCTGCTTAGGTAGTCTGCCAGAGTTTTTTGCTTTCCTGGCAGGAATTGAGCTTGAAGATGTAGTTGGTAAGTCAAGGCTGTGTTCCACAAAGCCATGGCTAGTCCGCAAAGGGGGTAGGAATGTGTACCCTCCTGCTGATGTACCACACCGTCTTTATCAGTAGTTGTCCTAGATGAAGTAAGTCCTTGAAGGCTATCAGGGCATTCTGAACAGGTAACATCTCTTTCTGGTTGATATGCAGATGCATTTGGTTCGGGCTCCATTTGCCGTGAATGCCTCACCCTGCCAGGTGAGCCCCCCAAGCATGGTCTGATGCGTCTGTAGTTAGGGTTTGGGTGGCAGGGGGTAGAGTGAATGACAGCCCCTTGTTTTGGCGACATGTCTCTGCCCACCAAAGAAACTCCTGCTGTAGGCAGGGAATGGGAGGAATCATTGTTTCCAGGCTGTGACAATGTTGACTCCATAAACTTTTTAGGTACCATTGAAGTTTCCTCATATGCAGTCTCGCATATGGAATTAGTAGAATGCAGGATGCCATGAACCCCAAAGCCTGCAAAATTTGTCTTGCAGATAACTGGCTTTTTGTTGCCATTTCTTTGAAGTACGTTGTCAGTTGCCTTTGTCTGGCGTGAAGCCATCTGGGCAGTTGTTTTGAAGCTTGCACCCAGGAATGTAATTATTTGAGAGGGTACCAGTTGTGATTTCTTTTCGTTTATGGTGTACCCTAGGCATACCTTTTTACAAATGCCAGATGTTGAAGAGTGTCCTTGTCCTCTGAATGAGACAATCGTCCAGATAAGAATACATTTGTATGCTTCTTTGTCTGCATAAAGCAATTACTGTTGCCAGGCACTTTTAAAGACCCTGGGCGCAGTAGATAAGCTAAAGGGTAGTGTAGAGAATTGTTAATGCAAAAAACCTGCTTTGAAGCGGAGGTATCTTCAGCATGATTCCCGTATTGGGATATGCAGGCATGCCTCAAGTTTAGAGTTACTAACCAAGCATTCCTGCCTAGCATAGGCAGTAGCTGTTGTAAAGTCAGCATTATGAAATTTGGAATGTCCAGAACGTCTTCAGAATTGATAAGTCCAGTATTGGATGCCACGAATTGTCTTTTCTGGGTACCAGGAAAAGTCTTGAATAAAAACCTTGTCCTTTTTCCTTTTCTGGTACCAGATGAATAGCCCCCATATCCATGAGGTACAGGACTTGTTTCTGGGCCTCTGCCCACTGGTTTTGTGGCAGATCCAGCCATCTGTTTGGAACTGGCCAAGTATGAAAATGAAATTTGTACCCCTGGGATACCATGTTTAATACCCACTTGTCCTGAGTAATTAACTGCCAATTTTGAGCATGAAGTGCTAGTTTTCCCCCAAGGGGACTGCCAAAAGATAAGTGCTTGGTGTTGGTAGAGGAAAGTCATTGAAACTGCTTACTCTAGGGTTGTGCTTTGTTTCCTCCAGATTTGGAGGTGGAGGCACCCCATTGCTTTGACCTGTAAAAGCCCTGTGCATCTGGAGCCTTTTGAGCGCCTGGATTTGCCCTGAGAGGCTCTGTTGGACACAGGAAAGGACCAATTTTTAGTAGGCCAGTGCCTACTGAACCTGGGTGGCTGCACTTGCAAGAAATCTTTTACAGTTTGCATAGATTTAGCTTTGTCTTCCATTTTCTTTAAAATCTCTTCTGCCTTATTACCAAACAGAGTATCATGCTGCAAAGGGGCATCCAACAATTTAGCTTTAACATGATCAGGTAGATTTTGCTCCTTGAGGCAGGCATGCCTTCTAATCACAGATCCAGTAACGGCGGCTCTGCAAGAGGCCTCCAAGGAATCAAAACCACATTGCAAAGTATGCTTTCCAACCTGTTCTGCTGAATGCAATAATTCCTGTAACTCTAATTTCCACACAATCAGAAATCAACATAATTTTCTGTTTCAGCAAGCCCATAACATGCTGTTGATATTTAAGCATATGAAACTGGCAGTTTAAAGCCCGGATTGCCAAGGTTGTAGACGTATAAACCTTCTTACCCCATCTATCCAGCGCCCTGGAATCTCTATCATAAGGGGTAGGATTTTTGGCTGTAGAGGCCTTTACACCCTTGGGACCCTGAGAAATAGTCTCAGGATCAGCAGCAGGATTTTTGAAAATAAATTTGTGGGAGTCAGGAACCCTGTAATATCTGTCTGGCTTACTAGGAGCCGGAGACAGGGAATCAGGAGCCATGCTTGATTCCGAGAACACATCAACAATGTCTAATACAGGAGGTATTGCCAAAGGTCTATGCTGAGGAAGGACGAACCCCCCTAAGCTTCTTTTTGATTCAAAGAAGTCCCGACTCTCCCAGTGAAAATGTTCCCTTAAAGTATGCAAAGTCTCTCCAAAAGAGTAATCCTCAGGAGGAGATGCAGATGGGATGGATTCCCCTGCATCAGAATTCTCACAGGGTGGAATAGAAAATTCCTGATCAGAAGAAATTCATAATCAGTGCCTTGCCTAGGCCTCTTAGCAGGGGGGGGGGTTGGGAACCCCTGATCAAGGTAATTAAATCCTCAGCCATTTTGATCATCTTTTTTAGGCATAGGGGCCTGAGCACGTGGCTCATGCGTAGTTTTTTTAGACAAAGTTGTTTTTGACCTTGTTTTTGTTGCTGGCGGTTTAATATAAAAATGTTGAGGCCTGAAAACACCCTCAGAAGCCGGTGCCTGCTCAGCGGCTACGGACCCATCCAAGGGTTCAATACCTTGAGAATCTCGCGGCATACCGGATTCCAAATGGGCCTCGGTAGAGGCTTGCGACTCAAAAGTAGCAGATATCAGGGGCTGCGAAAGCACCTCACCAAGTACCGGCGAACCGGTGGCTGGCTTAGGAGAAGCGTTATCGGTTTTGGACTTAGATGGTGTCTTTCTTTGCGTTTTTTATGAACTATGGTAGTCCAATTGCTAACAGACGACATTTCAGGATAATTAAATCTTGAACCAAAATATTTAGAAACAAAAATATACCGGCGCTTAATAGTGCGTTGGCTAAATCTAGCACAAAACCGACAGCAAGGCACGTTGTGATCAGGGACTAGGCAAGGAATACAGTACAAATGAAAATCCTTATGAGGTATTCGCTTCCCACAAGTAATGCAATTATTAACTTTTACTGACATTGGTAAGGAGCAAGAAAATGTTTCCCCAACAGGGTACTTAGCTTTAGTTTGAAGACTTCGGTTCTGAAACTCGAATACGAAAATTTCAGGAGTCGGCGAACCGGCACTTGCGAACTGCTTCTGCTTCGGGCACTGCGCGGCAAGAAAGACTGAGAAAGTTGGCTTATTTGCCACTTGAGAGCTGGAGTGTAAGAGCTCTCCCAGTTCTCTGGAAGTTGCTCTGGCAAGGAGGATATTTTCTGCTTTAATAGTTCCAGCATATGTTGCTCATATTTTAGCATAGGGAAGTGTCAGTTAAGAGCTCTGACAGCTAAGGTAGCAGAGGTGTATACCTGTTTACCCCATCTGTCTAGGGCTCTACTATCCTTGTCAGAAAGTATTGGGTTTTTGGAGGAACTGGTGCTAGCCCCTTTGGGCCCCTGGGTGATGGTCTCTGGGTCGGGTGCAGATTTTTGAGGAAGCATTTGTGAGTGTCTGGCACCTTGTAGTACCTATGTGGCTTTCTAGGTGCATGTGGCAGGGCATTAGGTGTGAGGCTAGACTTCATAAAGACATCCTCTACCACATCCAAAATGGGTGGAATGGCTAAGGGTTTATGCTGGGGTAGGTTCAGAAACTCTCAGCCTCTTCGTAGACTGGGCATAGTCCTGAGCTCCCCAATGGAAGTGTTCCCAGAGGGCGTGTAAGGTCTCTCCAAATGATAGGTCCTCAAGGGGGGGGGGATACTGATGGGATGGATTCCTCTGCATCAGAAACTTCAAAGGTGATAAGGGTCTGCTGTTCATTGTCAGAGTCCTAAAAGTCTAATTCTTCACGGTCAGGTTCTGAAAGAATATATGGGGAAAGGACTCTTTCTTTTGGCTGGGGTTGTCTGGTTACCTCTGATGAGATGCGATTAAATCCTCAGCCATCTTAAGAAGCTGTTGTGACAGTGTAGGCTGGGCCTGAGGAAGTTGGCAACTGGCAATTGTTTTTCTGGGAGGGGCCTTGCCTTTAGGCTTCACTGCTTCAATGGGCCTGGGTGTGGGTGCTGGCATGGCTGTTGGTCTTTGTCTGGCGTCGGTTAGCCGAAAGGCCTCCTCAGAAGCCAGTGCAGGCAGAGCGGTTTTGGACCCAACCGCAAGGCTGACAACCAAAAACTCGGCAGGTGTAGTCTGATCTGTAAGCATACTGGACTCCAAATGGGTCTCGGTAGAGGCCTGCATTGGTTGCATGGCAGTCAGGGGCTGCGTAGACACCTCACTGAATAGTGGCTGACTTCAGGTTAGAGTCATCTGAAAGCCTAACTTTTTGTGGTCTGTCCCTTTCTTTGTCTTTTCTCTCTTTGGGGGTATCCACTGGATGCTAATCGACGGATGCCATTTCATACTGCGAAGGACTGTCTTTGAAATGTTTATCTACAAATTCTGCTCTACGGCAAATGGTCCTAGCTTTAGAGAGTGCAGAACAGACATCCGGGGATGTCGTGGTCTGGGCCTAAACAGGTTACACACAAGTTATGGAAGTCTCTGTGTGGCATTTCTTTTCCACAGAGGAGAAAATTATTTACTTTTTCAGACATCGGTTAGTGCAAGAAAAAGATCCCAATCGGGTTTCTACTTCAATCTGGCAGCAGCTGACTGATGCACATGCAAACTGCTTCTGCTTTGGGCTCCACAGCAGAAAAGACTGATGTAATGGCATCAGCTAACTTACTTTATACCACTGATGACCTGATGTCAGTCCCTGGTGACCTGCAGCTGAAGCAGGAGGGACAATCTTTACTCTGGTATTTGGGCCGGCCGAGGCCTACCCAGCAGGGATAACCCACAAGTTATGACTTCAACAGTGAAATACAAAGAACATACATAACCATTCAGAACTTTGACATCTTGATGAACTGATTCACACTGCAGAGGTAGGTCCCAGGTACCCGGTTTTCTTTGGCACTAAAATAAGTGAGAATGAATCTTCTTTGTTCTGTTGGGACCTCCTGAATGACTTTTTAGAAGTTTTTGGACTTCTTGAAATAGTGTACTGATAGTGTCAGTCAGAAAAGGGCTCTCAAACCCTGACTTTGCAGACCCCCTCTGCCTCTAGGACAGTGTCCGCTGTTAAAAACCTCTTCTGCCTCTGGAGGAGTTGTCCCCATGTGGGTGCTGGAAAGATCCTTGAGATTTTTTGAAGAGAGTTTTCTTCCCTCCTCAATGATTCCTTGAGAAGGTCCTCTGAGGTTTAGAAAATTTGATCCCCATGGCAGACAAGGTCTTTCCTTCTTGCTCACTGTGGGTTACTGCGTCTTTTACTGACAGTAAAAATAAAGAGGAACTGTCAAAGGGGGTATTAATGAATGACCTGAAGGGCTCAGCAAAATCACAAAGCCACATCCAGGCCTGTCGCCTAATGGCTATGCCTGCACTGGCTGCTTGTGAAGTGCCTTCCGCCACGTGCGAAATCAACCTCATCGAAGAATTTGCTAGGGAGGATAGAGTAGCCAGTTGTGGAGAAGCCCTCTCCTAGTCCTCCTCTGACACTGTCTCTGCAAGTTCCTTGACCATATCTCTCTGCAAAGGGGTGAAGTGCGCCAAATAGTTTAATGACCTCACAGTGAATGCAGCTGAGGTGTATTTGCACTTTCCATTTCTGTCCATTTCCCAAGACTCCTTGCTTGGCGAATGGACAGTGGAGCTTTGTTCAGGTAGCTCCTTTTTTGTGGCTGTTGCAACAATAGCATCTACTGGAATACTTTTGCTCCAATGTGGCTGATTGGAAAGTAGACTGAGAATCTTATTGGGGCGCTGGGGGATAGGCTCAACCATGTCCGGTTACTTCCAGGCCTGGGAGACTAATCAGGGCATCTGCCGAGGAGACACCAAAGACATAGATGAGCCCATCCCAAAAGCCCCCAGGAACACAGATTCCTCAGGAGGAGATTGGGAGGACCAGCCACCTTTCTGCCTAAGGAGTTCCAGGATGTCTCTAAAGGAAACAGTCAGGTGGTGATCAGGGGGATCCTCATTACTGAAGTCGGTATCTTCTGTGAGAGGCTCCACAGGGGAGTCTACATGCCTCCTTTTACACTTCCGAGGGAACTCTTCCAGGGTGTGTCCCAGACAGGTATCAGAGTAAAGGGGGGGGGGGGCTCCCTGGGAGAAACGGTCTGGAGGCTCCTCAAGGGGGAGGCTTACCTATGGCTGGCATGGTGGGATCAATGCTCAGATGTGATGAAGGGTGGTGTAGACCATGGGGCTGAGGAGATGCTATTCTAATCCTGGAGAAAGCCCTTTCTGCAACTCAGAAGCCTGATGGACCCGAGGAAACCCTCTCCCTTTACAACCGAGATTATCAAAGGAAAGAGAGCACAGCCAGCCATGGATCAGAGGCCTCATGACAGAACCAGACACGAGCTGTCGAGGGCCAAAGCTCCAAGGGGAAGCAAAGGATCTGGCAAAGTTGGAACCAAACTTCCCAAGATTCAAGGTCGGCATCTCAGATCCGGGACCTGCTCTTATCCAAAAGGAAGGCAGCAGGGCTGGTCAGGGACGTAGTCAGAGTAGAGGAATGGAGCTTTCTTGGATCAGACCTCGATTCTCTCTCTGGAAACCAGGGTCATGGGTTTCCAAAACTTTAGGATGGATCAGAAAAGGAGTCTGTAAAGTAGGTGCTGGAGCACTCATGGATCCTAGATGGGAAGGAGATAAATCCCCCATCTGGATGTGCACCCTGAGGAACTTCTGCATCATCTTATCCATATTCGCCTCAGTGAGACTTTGGGAAGACCTGGAGGAGGACGCAGAGGAAACATGCCTGGATTTAGTTGGTATTTGCAAGACTTTGGCTGGAAGGACTGGCTCTACTTGAAAAGTTGGTAGTCGAGTCCTTATAATTGGATCCAAAGATTTCGGGTCCAAAGAGACTGTCCGTGCAGTAGGAGAAAGTACAGTTTTGTACCTACCATAAATGTACATGTTCGAGTGCTCATACAGCTGCAGTCATCACACTTGGGTTATCCTGCCGTCAGGCGGGTCCTCGGTCGGCCGAATTCCAAAGTCTAGGCCCAGCGTCGGTTGTCGTCGCTTCTTCCCTGACGTCAGTGGGGCAGGGGTACAAAAGAGGCAGCCAACGCCATTTTCTTCAGTTTTTCTTGCCCCAGATGTCAGGTGCCCCCAGAAAAGAAGGCAAAACATGATATGCAAACATACAAAGTAGATAAATCAAAACAGTAGTTGCAAGCAAATACACCATAAAGGAATACCCCAAAGAGGTTGTATGTTAAAGGTGTTTGTCATAAGTCCTGTCCTAAGAGGGGAAGGAGGGAGGGTAACCTGGACTGCAGCTGTATGAGCACTCTAACATCTACATTTATGGTAGGTACAAAACTGTACTATGTTCATCGTGCATACAGCTGCAGTCATCACACTTGGGTAGAATCCCAAAGCTAAGTAAGGGTGGCAGGTACCAAGTGGAATTAGGAGGGGCTAGGATGCCCTGCAGGACTGCTGTGGCAAGGCCCGCTCTAGATTTTGAATATAGTGGAAGGTGGTAGTGCTTGGAGAAAGTGTGCACTGAACTCCAAGTAGCTGCTTCCAAAATGTCCTTGGTAGGGACCCCCCTGAGGAAAGCTGCAGAGGTAGCTGTAGCCCTGGTGGAGTGGGATCTGATGTATACAGGTACTGATTTTCCATGAAATAACAAAAGCGTATGCAGTGGGCTATCCATTTTGAAATAGTCTGTTTAGAAATAGCCTTTCCTTGAGCACCTGCAGCATAGGACACAAAGAGCTGGTCAGATTTCCTGAATGACTTTGTTCTGTCCAAGTAATAACAAAGTTGTCTGTGAATGTCCAAGGAATGTAGTAGCCTCTCTCCTTAGTTCTGTGGGTTTGGATAAAAGGTAGGTAAATGAATAGTCTGATTCAGAGCTACACTGGATACTACCTTTGGCATGAAGGTAGGGCTGGTTCGTAAGGAAACCCTGTCCTGATGGAAAATGATGAATGGTTGCACAGCCATGAAGGCCTGTAGCTCCGAAACCCTGCGTGCTGAGGTAATAGCCAGAAGGAAGGCTGTTTTCCACGACAAGTATTGTAGCTCTGTTGAAGAAGCCGGTTCAAAAGGAGGCAGGGTCAGCTTTTCCAATACGAAGTTGAGGTCCCAAGCTGGGGCTGGTGGTTTCTGTGGGGGTTTTATATTTTTTGCCCCTCTGAGGAACTGCCTTAATAGAGGATGTGAGAATAAAGGAGGATCTGTATTGTATTGTGCTGAAATGGCTGAAGCGTGGATCTTGATGGAGGAGAAGGAAAGGCCACTGTTTAACATCTCAGCTAGGTACTGTAAAATTTGAGGAATATTTATTACCCAAGGATTCTGGCCCTTTTCTTGATTCCAGGAACAAAATCGTTTCCATTTGGCGGAGTAGGTTTTTCTAGTTGAGGGTCTCCTGGCCTCCAAGATAACATCCTGCACCTCCTTGGAGAGGAGAGTCTTTTGGATAATTAAGGTATTCTCCATGCAGCTAGATTTAAGGTTTTGAGCTGGCTGTGAACGGTTTTGTAGTTGTGCTGGGACAACAGAAGAGGAACTAGAGGTAGGATCCATGGTGGTGAGTGTGACAGGCTCTTTAGGAGGGGATACCAGTGTTGTTGTGGCCAGTCTGCAGCAATGAGAATCATTTGTGGCCTCTCTGCTCTGGTTTTTAACAGAACTTTGGTCAGTAGAGATAGAGGCGGGAAGGCATAGACTGTCAATGTTGTCCAATTGAAAGAGAATGCGTCCACTTTCCAGGCCTGTGGACGATAGGTCCTTGAACAGAATTTCTCCAACTGGTGACTTCTGTGGGTAGCAAATAGATCTATGTCTGGCTGTCCCCATGCCTGAGTTATCTTTGAGAAGACTTGAGGATGCAACTTCCATTCGTGTGGGTCTGTCATATTTCTTCTTAAGTTGTCTGCCAGTGTGTTTTCCTTCCCTGGCAGGAATTGTGCCTGTAGTTGAATTTGTAATTCCAGTGCTGTGTTCCACAGGGTCATAGCTTGCCTGCATAGGGCATAGGAATGAGTCTCCCCCCCCCTGTTTGTTTATGTACCACGTGACTGTGGTGGTGTCTGTCCTTATTAATAGCTGGCCTGGATGCAGAAGGTCTTTGAAGGTCATAAGAGCATTTTGCACGGCTAGCATCTCCTTTTGGTTGATGTATAGGTACTTCTCTTTTTGGGACCATTTTCCCTGAATGCACTGATCTGCCATGTGTGCTCCCCAGGCCTAGTCTGAGGCGTCTGTTGTGATGGTTTGAGTTGCTTGAGGTAAACAAAAAGGGAGACCTGTGTTTCTTTAGCATGCTTGAGCCCACCACAAAAATTCCTTTTGAAGGCATGGAATGTGTGGTATAATTGTTTCCAAGCTGTGGCTGTGTTGAGACCATAAGTTTTTTAGGTACCATTGTAGTTTCCTCATATGCAGCTTTGCACATGGTATTAGTAGGATGCAAGATGCCATGAACCCCAGAGCCTGCAGGACTTTCCTTGCAGTTAGTCTGGTTAAAGTTGCCATTTTGTTGAAGTATTGAGACAGTTGCTCTTGTTTGTCTGGCGTGAGGTAGGCCATCTGGGTTCTTGTATTTAAGCTGGCACCCAAGAAAATTATCTGTCGAGAAGGTATTAGTTTTGATTTCTTTTTGTTCACTGTGTAACCCGGGAAGTTTAATAGTTTTATTACAAACGCCAGATGCTGCAATAGAATGTTCTTGCTGTCTGCTTGGATCAGGCAGTCATCCAGATATGGGTAGATTTGTATTCCTTGTCTGCAGAAGGCAATCACTGATGCCAGGCATTTCGTAAACACTCTGGGCGCAGTAGATAAGCCAAAGGGCAATGCAGAGAATTGGTAATGGGTTGAACCTGCAAGAAATCTGAGGTATCTCCTGCAATCTTGTCTGATAGGGACATGCAGGTATGCCTCCTTGAGGTCCAACGTTACCAGCCAAGACTCCTTGCCCAGCATGGGAAGAAGCTGCTGTAATGTGAGCATCTTGAATTTTAGTACCTCTAGAAATGTGTTTAGAATAGATAGGTCTAAGATGGGTCTCCAGTCTTTGTCCTTCCCTGGTACCAGAAATAGTCTTGAGTAAAAACCTTGACCCTGTTCTTTTGCAGGTACCTCTTGAATAGCTTTCATAGCCATGAGAGTGGAAATTTGTCTTTGCGCCTCTGCCCTTTGATTTTGTGGCAGGTTTGGCATGCCTCTCATTTTCGGAAGGGTGTGAAAGTGGAACCTGTAGCCTCTGTCTATGATATCCAGAATCCATATGTCTTTTGTAACAATGTGCCAGTTTTCGCCCAAAGGTGCTGCCATCATACTTTTGTTTGGCAGACATAGGGGGAAGTCATTGTGTCTGTTTTCTAAATGACTGTGGTCGATCTTCTCCACCTCTTGGGGTTGGTGCTTGCCACTGTCTAGCTCTGTAAGATCCTTGAGGTTGTCCTCGACCCCTTGGGCATCTGTATCTGCCCCTTTGGGGTCTGTCCGTGGTTGGAAAGGACCAATTTTTTGAAGGCCAGTTTCTGCTGAAGCGTGGAGGTTGCACCTGCAAGAAATCTAACTGTTTTCCTCCATTTTCTTTAGTACCTCCTCAGCTTTAACACCGAACAATACATCTTTTTGAAGTGGTGCATCTAATAGCTTTGCTTTGACATGATCTGGTAAGGCTTGCTCTTTGAGCCAAGCATGTCTACGTATGACAGACCCCGTGACAGCAGCTCTACATGAGGCCTCTAAAGCATCAAAACCACACTGCAAGGTACATTTCCCCACCTGCTCTGCTCCATGCAACAAATCCTGCAACTTTCAAATCTGGTTGTTCTGCTTGTGTCATTTTGTTTTTCAGCTGAGATAACAAGAACTGTTGGTACATTAACATATGTAATTGACAGTTTAATGCCCTCATGGTTAAAGTGGCTGAAGTATACACCTTTTTCCCCCACCTTTCTAATGCTCTGGAATCTCTCTGAAGGTATAGGGTTTTTAGCAGTAGATGCCTTAATCCCCTTGGGACCCTGTGAAATTGTTTCTGGGTCAGCAGTATGGCTTTTATAAAGGAACTGGTGAGAATCAGGAACCCTGTAATATCTGTCTGGTTTAACAGGGGCTGGAGGTAAAGAGTCTGGATTAAGACTGGTTTCTGCGTACACATCATCCAAAATATCTAAAACAGGAGGGACAGCCAGGGGCCTATGCTGGGGGAGCAGTAGAAATTCCCTGAGCCTTTTCTTGGAATCTGAGTAGTCTTGGCCTTCCCAGTGGAAGTGCTCTCTCAATGTATGCAGGGTTTCCCCAAAAGAGTAGTCCTCAGGGGGGGAGACCGAGGGAATAGACTCCTCAGCATCAGAGTCTTCAAAAGGGGAATAGGCGTAATCCTGGTCCTCAGAATGGTCTGAGGCAGGGCAGTCTTCCTCCAACCTGGGTCTTTTGTCTGAGGGGGGTTGAGAACCCCTGATGAGAGTTATCAAATCCTCAGCCATTTTAAGCATCTGTTTTTTAGGCATGGGGCCTTGAGAGGAGGTCTGAGGACCCTGTGTTTTAGTTTTCATTGCAGCTTTAGATTTAGTGAAGGATTTAATAGAAAAGGTGGTAGGCCTGAAGACGCCTACAGAAATGGCAGGCCTCGCTAAATTTTCGGTTTCCCCGCCAAGAGTGGCGTCAGTATCTGCAGTGGGAATGGAGACTGAGGAACCTGCGACCTCGGGTACTGAAGTCACCGGTAAAATAGTTTCATCGGTAGTCAGGGGCTGCATAGGCGCTTCGCTGAGAACCGGAGAACCGGTAGTCGGCCTAAGCGTGGTCTCAGTACTAGGTGCAGGCCTCGGATGTCGGTCCTTCTTGCGCCCTTTGCCTAAAACTGGCGTCGGTGTATTCAACGGCATGATATAATTAAATTTTTTGCCAAAAAAATGAAGGGCGAACTCCACCCGGCGCTTAATAGTGCGCTTGTTAAACCTAGCACAAAAACGGCAGGCCGAGACGTCGTGGTCTGGCCCTAAGCAAGGTATACAGAAAGAGTGAAAATCCTTATGCGGCATTTGCTTCCCACAAGAAATGCAATTATTAACTTTGTCTGACATCGGTCTGAGGCAAGAAAAGTTTCCCCAACGGGGTACTTAGCTTTAAAGACGACTTTGGCTGAAATACTGTTCGTAAATCTCAGGAGCTGGCCGACCGGCACTTGCTAACTGCTTCAGGCACCGCGCGGCAAGAAAGACTGAAGAAAATGGCGTCGGCTGCCTCTTTTATACCCCTGCCGCACTGACGTCAGGGAAGAAGCGACGCCGGACCTAGACTTTGGAATTCGGCCAACCGAGGACCCGCCTGATGGTAGGATAACCCAAGTGTGATGACTGCAGCTGTATGCACGATGAACATCCGGAGACTAGATTTCGTTCCTAGGATCCAAAATGGCCTTTGATCTGCTTGGAGCTGAAGTACTAGGATCCAACAAAGGAACTATGGCACTAGGATCCACAGCCAACAGATCCGAGGATTATTTAGGATCTGATGGTTTCCTGGTCCCACTCAGATGCAGGACAGTTGGATTCAAAGGTCTGGATCTTTTTTGATTTGGCTCTGAAGAGTCCCTTGAGGAGGAAGAAAGGGATCTTTTGTAGCCAACATGCTTCGAGGGGGGTTTGGCCCCTGAGGCAGTAGATGCAGTTAAAAGGCCTTTTAAAATCAACTTGTTTTGGTGGTCGGCCACGGCCCGAGGGTTAAAGGCCACACACACCAGGCAGACAGTGTTTACATGCCCTGGTCCTAGGCAATAGACACACTTCTTGTGGGCATCTGAATTTGGGATCTCATGCCCACAAGAAGTGCATTGCTTGAAACCCGTAGGTTTATTGGCCATAGCTAAGAAAGAGACTTAATGGAAGAAAAAAACTTCAAAGAAAAACAACAAACTGACTGGATAATTCTATTAAACTACAATTTTTTTTTTTTTTTTTTTTTACTACAGGAAAGTACCAATGGCACGAAATACGAGAAGAGAAGACAACTAAAGGAAAGTACATTTGTGTACACTTACCATAAATGCAAATGTTAGAGTGTACTCACATTTGGGTTATCCCTGCAAGGGTAAGCCTTCGACCGGCCCGAATACCAGAGACTTAGCATTTCTGAGTCTGCTGCTGTCACTTCACAACTGACGTCAGGTCGTCAGTAGTATAAAGTAAGGCAGCAGATGCCATTACACCAGTTTTTCTTGCCCTAACCTGTCAGGAGCCCCCAAGTAGGAGCCAGGTTCTGGTGAAAGAACCCCACGAGTGGAAAATAAATACCAATATGTCCCTAGTAAGGAAAAAGAAGAAAGGGGGATGGAGGGAGGGAAACCAGGACTGCAACAGGGAAAACACTCGACCATCTACATTTATAACAACTGTACTATGTTCTTTATGTTTCACTGTTGCAGTCATCTCATTTGGGTTGATTCCCAAAGCTGAGGAAATAGGTGGAGGCAGTCAAGGAAACCAGGGGCTGGCTACGATGCCCTGCAAGACTGCAGAGGCAAATCCTGCCCTGAATTTGGAAGACAGGCAGGTGGTAATGTTTGGTAAAAGTGTGAACAGATGTCCAGGTGGCAGCCTCTAGGATGTTCCTGGTGGGGACTTCTCTCAGGAAAGCTGCAGAGGTGGAGG
This sequence comes from Protopterus annectens, assembly GCF_019279795.1. Lineage (NCBI taxonomy): Eukaryota > Metazoa > Chordata > Ceratodontiformes > Protopteridae > Protopterus > Protopterus annectens. The sequence goes on along the minus strand of NC_056731.1, from coordinate 1,271,393,934 downwards.
CTGCTCTGGGTGGGGTCTGTCCTGACCTCCTTGGGGGGAGGCTTTCCATGTTGTTTGTAGCAGAAATGGATGCAGTGTGCTATCCATTTGGAGATGGTTTGTTTGGGGATGGCTTTGCCTTCAGCCCCTGTAGCAAAGCTAACCAGCAATCGATCAGACTTTCTGAAGGATTTAGCCCTGTCTAGATAGAATCTGAGCTGTCTGTGCACACCTACAGAGTGCAAAATCATTTCCCCTTTGTTCTGGGGATTAGGAAATAAAGGTGGGCAAATGAATGGATTGGTTGAGAGCCACACTGGACACCACCTCTGGTATGAAGGATGGGTTAGTTCTGAGGGATACCCTGTCAACATGGAAGATGAAGGGTTCCACAGCCATGAGCGCTTGCAGTTCAGAGACTCTTCTGGCTGAAGTGATGGCCAGAAGGAATGCTGTCTTCTAGGAGAGAAATTTTAGCTCTGCAGAAGAAGCTGGTTCAAAGGGGGGTAGGGTGAACTTTTCCAATACAAAGTTAAGGTCCCAAGCTGGTGTTGGTGCCCTTCTGGGTGGCCACAACTTGATAGGCCCTCTTAGGAACTGTTTGATCAAAGGGTGTGAGAAAAGGGGCTGCTCAGTGGGAAAATGAGCAGAAATAGCACAGGCATGAATTTTTATAGAGGAGAAAGAAGCCACTGTGTAGTAGGTCAGCTAAGTAATCCAGGATGAGAGGGAGGGCTGTGCTGTACTGGCTCCCTTAGCCTGGATCCAGGTGCAGAACCTTTTTCCAATTGTCAGCATAAGATGTTCTGGTGCTATGGTGCATGGCCTAATGCGTAACATCTAGAACCTGTTTACTGAGGTTGGCAGATTGGTTCGGGGTTAGGGAATAAGCCAAGCTGCCAAATTGAGTATCTGCAATTGGGGATGCACGAATTCCCCCTCCCTCTGGGTCAGGATGTTTGGTACCTGAGGAAGAAGCCACAAGGGCAGTGGGGACAGGCTGCGCAGCAGGGGGTACCAGTGCTGCCGGGGCCAGTCTGGAGCTATAAGACTGGTCCTTGGTTTTTCCTCCTTTATTTTGAGCAGTACCCTGGGGATGAGAGGTAGTGGAGGAAAGGCACAGACCGATAGATTGACCCAGGGGAAGGACAGGGCATCCACTTTCCAAGCCATGCAGTGATGCTCCCTGGTGCAGAATTAGCTGAGCTGATGGTTGGTGTGGGAGGCAAAGAGGTCAACCTTCGGGGTGCCCCAATTCTGAGTTATTAGGGTAAAGGTTCTTCTGTTGAGCTGCCACTTGAGTGTCCAGAAGATATCTGCTTAATTTGTATGCCAGAGAGTTGAGAGAGCCTGGTAGGAATTGTGCTAACAGGTATAGTTGCATGGCAGAAGCGGTGTGCCAAAGGGTCATGGCCAGCCTGCATAGAGGGTAGGAGTCCCTCCCTGCTTGTTGATATACCACATCACAGTGGTGTTGTCCATTTTGATCAGGAGAGCCCCTGGAGAGAGAGAAGGGGCTTGAAAGCTATCAAGGCGTGCTGCACACCCATCATCTCTTTTTGACTGATGTGCAGAAGGATTTGCTGCAGGCTCCATTGGCCATGTATGCACACTAGGCATGGTGTTGTGCATCTGTGGTGAGGGTCTAGGCGGAGGCGGGTGGTGAGAAAGGCAGTCCCTTCTTGTGGGAGCATGCTGTTGCCCACCAAAAAAAATCTTTTCTGAGGCAAGGAATTATAGGTAGAAGAGTTTCCAGGTCTTGAGAGTTTTTAGGCTTTTTGGGTACCACTGAAGTTTCTTCATATGCAGTCTGGCATATAGAATGAGTAGTACATGCAAGATGCCATGAACTCCACAGCTTGCAAGATCTTTCTTGCAGATAGTTGGGGCCTGGTGGCTAGTTGAGAGAAGTAGGCTGTCAGGAAAATTTGTTTCTCTGGTGTAAGGTATGCATCTGGTATGCTGTGTCCAGGCTTGCTCCAAGGAAGATAATCCTTTGGGTGGGCACATGTTTGGATTTCTTTTCATTGATTGTGTACCCTAGAGAGGTTAAGTAGGGTCTTTACAAAGGTCAGGTGCTTGAGCAGCTTTTCCTGACTGTCTGCCTGAATAAGGCAGTTGTCTAAGTATGGGTAAATCTGAATATTTCTTTGTCTGCAAAAGGCAATGGTCAGACCCAGACATTTTGTGAAAACTCTGGAAGCAGTGGATAAGCCAAAGGGAAGTGCAAAGAACTAAAAGTGTTGAGATCCTGCCCTGAAACGGAGAGATTTCCTGCATGAATCCCTGATAGGTATGTGGAGGCAGGCCTCTCTTAGATCTAGGGTGGCTAGCCAAGCGTCCGTGGAGAGCATGGGTAACAGCTGCTGGAGGGTGAGCATTTTGAATTTTGTGATCACCAGGAAGGTGTTGAGAATTGATAGATCAAGGATGGAGTGCCAGGTGCCCTCTTTTCTGGACACCAGAAAAAGTCTGGAGTAGAAACCTTGGCCCATCTGTTCTGCAGGAACGTGCCCTACTGCCCTCAGAGCAGGGAAAGGATTTGCTTTTGAGCCTCTGCCCACTGGTTTGGTGGTAGATCTGGGAACCCTTTCAGGGTTGGAAGAGTGTGGAAGGAAAATTTGTATCCCTGAGACACTATGTTCAGAACCCAGTGGTCGTTGATAATGGTGGCCCAGGTGCTTGAGTGAAAGGATTTTTTTCCTACTAGGGGTAAGTGAAGGTGGGCAGAGGGAGGGGGTGGGGGAGGCAAGTCATTGGGAGTTATTACCATAAGGGGATGGCTTAGAACTCCCTGATTTTGAAGTGGAGGTAGTCCACTGCTTAGATCTCTGTATTCCCTGTGGCTGCTGTCTGGGGGGGGGGGGGTCTGGTTTCATGGGGCCTAGGCTGGACTGGGCATACTGGGAGCAGGAAAGGACCAGTGTTTTGAGGGACAATGCCTGTTGAACCTAGGGGGCTGGACTTACAAGAAATCCTTAACTGTTTGCATAGACTTTGCTTTTTCTTCCATCTTTTTTAAGACCTCTTCTGCCTTAGTGCCAAATAAGCTATCTTTGTGCAACTGGGGCATCCAACAATGTAGATTTGACATGGTCTGGCAGGGGCTGTTCCTTAAGCCATGTATGACTTCTGATGACAGATCCAGTGACTGCTGCCCTGCAAGAAGCTTCTAGGGCATCAAACCACAGTGCAAGGTGCGTTTAGTTACTTGACTTGCAGAATGCATTAGTTCTTGTAATTCTTTAGATTCTGCCTAAGCAGGAAAGGAAGACATTTTTTGTTTAAGGAGTTCCAGCGTATGTTGCTGAAATTTCAGCATATGGAACTGAGAGTTTAGTGCCCTGATAGCAAGAGTAGTTGTGGTGCATACATTTTTACCTCATCTATCCAGTGCTCGGGAATCCCTATCTGAGGGGGTGGGATTCTTAGCAGAGGTTGCTTTAATCCCTTTAGGCCCTTGAGAAATTACCTCAGGGTCAGCAGTAGGATTTTTAAAAAGATTTGTGAGTCAGGGACTCTACAGTACCTGTCTGATTTTCTGGGAGCAGGAGGTGGGGCGTCAGGAATCTAGCTTGCTTCGAGGAAAACATCCTCCACAACAGTTGTGTAAGATCTAGGATTTCAGTGTCTCTTTTTAGACAGAGTCCTGACACTCCCATTAGAAATGCTCCCTTAAAGTATGCAGGGTTTCCCCAAAGGAAAAATCCTCTGGGGAGGCTGAAGGAATGAAATCCTCTGCATCAGAATCCTCATAAGTAGAGCGGGGTTGCATGCCTTCATTTTCAGATGCATCAGATTCATCTACTCTTGTTCAAACAAAACTACAGGGGACATATCTCTTTTCCTTTTGGAGGGGGTAGCTTGGCTTCCCCTGATCAGCATGATAAGGTCTTCTGCCATTTTAAGCATTTGAGACTGAGGCAAGGAAGCAGACACCTGAGAGTGGGTCGTCTGTTTCTTGGATGTGATTCGTACCCAGGGCCCTAGAAACTCAGTAGTTTTCGAAAGAATAATAGTTGCGAAAGATGTCTGTCGAGAATCGGTAGTGCGAAGGACTTCCTTGGAAGCCGGTGCCTGCTCAGCAGCTCTGGACCCATCCAAGGTAGAGTCAACAGCAGGATACTTAGTCGAAGAGTTTTACGGCATACCGGACTCAGAAAGGGTCTTGGTAGTGGCCTGCGAATCCACAGAAGCGGGCATCAGGGGCTGCGAAAGCACCTCATTGAGGACTGGAGAACTGATGACTAGCTTAACGGAAGCGTCGTCGGTAGGTTTGGAACTGTGCCGTCTGTTTCTGTCTTTACATTTTTTCGGAAGATCTGCTGTCGGATGGCTTACCGAAGCCATATCAGAATTAGAGGACTGTAAGTGAAAATATCTGGCTACAATAAGGGCCGACGACAGATAGTTCTAGCTTTGAACAAAGCAAAGAAGTGACTAGGGACATCGTGGTCTGGGCCTAAACAAGTGACGTAGTAAGAATGGAAGTCTCAGTGTGGTATTTGCTTTCCACAGGCGAGACAATTAACTTTTTCTGACATCGGTTAGTGCAAGAAAAAAAAGGATCCCCAATAGGGTACTTAGCTTTAGAAGACTTCAACTTCAATTCAGTAGACGAAAACTCAGGTAGCGGCTGACTGGCACTCGTGCAAACTGCTTCTGCTTTGGGCTTCACGGCAAGAAAAGACTGATGTAATGGTGTCGGCTGCCTTACCTTATACTACTGATGACCTGACGTCAGTCCTCAAGGGACAGCAACCGACGAAGAAATACTAAGTCTCTGGTATTTGGGTCAGCCGAGGGCTACCCTGGCAGGGATAACCCAAATGTGATGACTGCAACAGTGAGACAAGAACATCTAAAGATCCCTAATGCCTCTTGATATCTAAAGGAAGGGGAGGAAAAATTTAAATTATTAGCAACTATAACATACATTTGTATAAATATATATTTAAAAAAAGAGATTCTTTAAGAAAACTTTGGGAAAAAAAACATCTCAACCACTAGCAGTCTTAAGGCTACAGAAATCAAATCTGAACGCAAAGCGCGGCAAACGAGATCTGGGGAGTTAGAAAAGGTGTGAAGTATTATGGGAAGAGGGAGGAGAGGAGCTTGAGACTTGGAGCCTAAGCCTGGAAAAAGTGGCCAATGCTGATCCAATGCTGGATCAGAGACCCACCAGTGAGTAAGAATGAAAAGGACATCATCAGATAGAGTTGTGTGTATTTACCAGCAATACAGATGTTAAAGTGTCCTCGTTGTTGCAGTAATAACTGTATGGGTTTTCCTTACTGATGCAGCCCTTGTCTGGCTCGTGTAATGGTGACAGCAACCTATGCAGGACCCAAGACGTTGTTAATCAGGCCGATTGAGGGCTACTGCAAGCAGATAACCCAAATGTAATGACTGCAACAGTGAAACACGAAGAACATCTTCGTCTTCTTAACAGACTTGAGTCTGCAGAGATCCAGAATGGGCCTACAAGACTCCTGTTTTCTTTGGGACTAAAAAGAACCTTGAGCAAGTTCGGGGTCTGAGTTTGTCTGCGGGAACTTCTTGGAGGACTAATTTTTCTAGCAATCTTTGAACTTCTAGGGTTGCCTGTTCCCTTAGATTGGGTGGCACATCTGGGATGGATTTCTGTTTTCTGGGGAGAGGTGGCATGAAGAAAGGAATAATGTATCCCCTGGATATTACAAACTGTACCCATGTGTCTTTTGTGATACTTTGCTAGGTTTCTGGATACAGTGACAATCTGCCCCTGACTGCCTCCAGAGGTAGATAGGCGGGCCTCCTTTCAGAAGCACTGGAAAGGCCTACCAGAGAACATATCTCTGTCGCCCTGACTCTGCGGACCCCCTCTGCCGCGAGAGCGGCGTCTCCCTTTTTTCCCCCCTCTGCCCCAGGGGAAAAGTCCCCACATGTGTCAAGCGAACCTCCCTTGGATTTCTGGAACCACATTTTTCTGCCTTTTTGACCTTTGGGATAAAGTCTAGTAGGCATGGAAAAAAGTACTCCCACGGCAGTGTGTCTTGCCATCTGGCTTGCACCTGGTGAGAGTCTCTTTCACCTTGGGCCCGAACGACGATGAGCCATGAAAAGGGGCATTGGTAAAGGAGGACTTGAAGGGCTCCGCAAACTGACAAAGGACATCCAGGATTGTCTCCATAGGGCGACTCCTGGGCCTGTTGCCCTGCTCGCTCAATTGGCTGCATAGGAAATAAGCCGCATGGAGGAGTTAACTACAAAAGATAAGGTCGCAAGCTGAGATGCGGCTCTGTCTGCAGGTCCCACAGCTGTAGGATCCTGTAGGGTATCTCCCTAGCTCTTTCAGGAGATCCATCTGGAGATGGGTGAAATGGGATAAATAATTCAGTGACCTAAGGTTAAAGGCGGCTGAAAAGACACACTTCCAGTATCTGTCCATCCTCTGGGACTCCTTCAGCGGATGGACAGAAGAGGAGGTTTCTACTAATTCTTTCTTTGTGGCTGCCGCAACCACCATAGCATCAACTGGTATGACCTTAGTTAGGAAAGGTTTGTCATCTGGTGCAGTGATAAACTTATTGGGCCCCCGCGGAACTGGTTCCATCGATTCTGGGGAGCTCCACACCTTTCGACTTACTACCCCCAGTAGCGGGTCGAAGGGCGGAGACACCCAAGAGGTGGAGGGTCAGGAACTGAATGCATCCAGGTACACAGACTCATCTTCAGAAGGGGAAAGGGATTTCCAGCCAGCCCTCTGCTTAAGGATTTCCAGGATGTCTGAAAATGAGACAGCCTCAGTGGGTGACTGTGGCGACCCTTCTGAGTCCTTCAGGTCAGTGCCCGATGTCAGGGACTCAAGGGAGTCCAAATACTTCCTCTTGCAAGTCCTCTTCAGAGGGACCTCCTCAGAGGGCTGCTCTGGAGAGGTTTCAGAAGAGGGGGGGGTTCACCCAAAGGGGCATCCTGGGGCATTTGTTCCCTACGCCTGGGAAGGACGGGTGGTTCTGAGGTGGACACTGGCCTGGAAGGGGAAGGAGCAACTGGAGCAGAGGGTGTAGCATTCTGAAAGGACAGCACACTCATCACCTTGAAGGCACCACAATCCCAGCCCAACAGGGTCTCTGGCTCGGGAGGGCCAGGATATCTCCGAAACGAGGGTGATGGCTCAGAGAACGATGTAGGTGCTGAACTCACCTGTGGTGAAGCTCCGAGTGGGAGAGTAGGGTCTGACAAGCGTCTGATCTCGCTCTCCCCCCAGAACCAACAAAGGAGCATCAGCCCCCATATCCCACGAGAGAAGGTGGTATCGAAGGGATAACAGCAGATGTTGGATCCGCGAGACCAGTGGTTTTCGGATCAGACTGTTCCACCACAATGACCTCTATGCACTCCGGCTCTGAGCTCAGGCGAGTAGGAGGAGGACTCGACAGGGTAGGTTGAACAGTTGGCTCCACTTCCATATGGGCTGGGTTCGATAACATTTTTGCCAAGGCTGGTGTCCTGAGAAGCCTTTTCACCACCCTCTCCACATAGTCATTTGAAAGGCTCCTGGATGATCGAGAGGAATGGGTAGACGATGGGTGACTGCCCACCACAGACAGGAGAAGCGGGGACTGTGGCACGGAATGCACTGATTCCAAGCAGGGAGACCTAGATCATTTATGGCTTCTAGACGGTTCCAAAGGTACTGATGGAACCAAAGGAGGTAAAGTCTTGTCGGACCCGATAGCTATTGGATCAGACGAACTAGAAAGTTTGTCTTTACCCTTTAACAGTTCCGAGACCACAGCCGGCGAAGATGTCAATTTGGGGGTTTGTCCGATTTTCCTGCCAGAGTCCCTTCCTAAGGTGCCACGAATGGCCCTTTCAACAATATCCTCAAGATTAGCTTGTTCTTGCACTCCTGCAGGACTCTAGAGCTAAAACCATGAAAAATGGAACAAGAGTCCTGTAGGTGAACAGCTCCCAAACAGTACACGCAGCTGGTATGAGTCAGACATCTTTTGGGTGCAGGAATCACATTTCTTGAATCCAGAATGCTTGGATTCTTTGGCAACTTCTTAGGACATATTTACCACACAACACAACAGCGATCACAACAAGACAGTATAGTAGAAAATACAGACACACATCAAAAAAAAAACCTTTTTGCTAAGGGGAAAGAAACGGAAGGAGGAGAGTCTCTAAGTAAAATGACAACTCTTCCGACTGAGGAGATGCCTCTAACTTTCTAACTTAAATGGCTAGCTTCCTAGTAAAGAAGGGAATAAGGCAGAGCCCTCTAACTAAAATGGGCTGAAAGGGGTTGACGGATCCTCTAACTTAAACGGATTCTTAAGTTAGAAAGGAGGGAAATGGTAGGCCTGAAAGAAGGGAAATGACGGCCTCAACAACAAACTGCAACTAAACAAGTATTCTACTAACCTATGGAAAAAACTGTGCTACCAAAAAGTTATATTTTACGAGAAAATATAATGGAAAACAATTCAACTTAGCCTGAGCCAGTCAACAATCCTGAAGCTTCAAGCGGCAAACGAGATCTGGGCAACTCTCTCTAGGCATGTTGGGAAAGGGTCTAACCTCGAGCATTAGTATGCAGCCAAGTCGGAGCAGAGGATCGGCTCCGAACCCAACCAGCAAGAAGGAAGGTGAGATGGGGGCAACATAACATGGTTACTTATCAAACATCTATAAAATAATTAAGAAAACAAAATTATATCATACAGAGTATCTTTAGGACTACTATAAACAATAAATAATCAGATGCCAAATGACAAGAAATTAATACTCCTCTCCACAAAGCAAACATCTCTTTTACTGCAATGGAAACTGTTCACATGGAAATTCATTCACAGATTGTTTAGAACACCACATATAATGAAAATAATGTTTAAGCAAAATATAGGATGTTGGACATGTAAAATGGACCTTGAGCAGATTGGAGGCATACGTTTTAGGATAGTCATTTATAGGTTCATAGGTTGGTACTGGGCTATCTGCCCGAAGGCATATATTAGCCCAGCCATGTTGTGCGGTATTCAACGCCCCTTTAGTAGTTCCCTAGACCCTTGTACTAGCAGCTAGTACCCTTGGCCCCTATCTAGTAGTGCTGTTGGTGTGATCCCCGGTGTGAACTTTCTGTTACCCATCCACTCATCAAGGTTCCTCTTGAAGAGTGATAGTGAGGGGCTCTGTCTTACGTAGATTGGGACCCTGTTCCATAGTAAGGGAAGTAAGGGAAGTCTCTGCGAAGGGAATCTATCCCTCCAGCATGTTCTATTCATTGTTGTGTTGAGGTTTATATCCTTAGAGCGTGTAGCTACAGTAGATTTGGTTTTGCTAAGATGGAGCATGTTCAACAATTCTGGGTTGGACATGGCTCTGTACGTTAGACAGAGATCGCCTCTGAGAAAGCGGTATGCAACAGAGAACAGTCTTAGCTTTTTCAATCGTGCTGCATAGGGCAACTGTTTGAGGCCAGTAATCCTCTTGGTTAGGTACCTTTGTGGTCTCTCCAGCTGCTGGAGATGTCTATCCAGGTACATTCCAACTGGTGCATCGTACTCAATAATGGGTCTGATGAGGGAAGAGTAGAGGGGCACCATTACATCCTTAGATCTTGATGCAAACCCTTTCGTGATCAGATGGGTCACATAGAAGGATTTTCTAACCACTTTGGCAACATGGTTATCAAAGGAAAGCTGACTATCTACTTGGGTCCCTAGATCCCTTATTTCTTCTTCAGATTTCAGGGGATTACCTCCTATGTTGTAGTTTGCGGTTACTCTGTTTTTTCCAAAAGGGATTATTACGCATTTTTTTGCATTTAGCTTGAGACCATGGCTTTGACACCATGCATCAGTCTCATTTAGGCCCTTCTGGAGGATCGCCATTTACTTAAACTGTTTTGGGATAAAGTATTTTCTTGCAAATAGTTTTTAATGATAACTTCCATTTGTCTAAATCTTTGGGGATGGGGGCATTAAACACAATCAATGTGTTTCTAGAACAAAGTTTTCACTGTTATGGACATTACTGGCTATAGCATGCAAATCCCATTACGACAAATTGGAAAAGTGAGACTTCACCTAGATTTAAAGAATACCAAAACATCGTACTGAATGCATCATGAATTGAAGTGAGAACCATTACAACGAGAACAGAAAGAAACACATCTTATTACAACTCATGGAAGAAAGTGTACGAAATAATGGAGAGAGATGACCAATACCTAATGGAATGAAGTTTTAAATGTAAAAATGTGTAACATTTTTTTAAACAGACAACTTGGTAAACTGTTTGTTTAGATTTTATAGTTGATTATATATAATTAGCCTGTTTAAATTATGGGTTTATATGGGTCTACTTAAGCTCTCGAAAGCAGTAAAACCCGAATCCAAATTGCGCGACAGAAATAGCGAACCACGAATACGTCGAATGAACGAAATCGCGAAAGGGGAAATATCAAAATTGCATAGTTGGCCCGTCTGCAGTATAGCTCCCTAAGGTAAGTGCGATAGTTACGGACCTTAGGGTTAGGGAGGGGTTAAGGTAAGTGCATAGATAAGGTAGTGTATTGTAAGGCTGTGTGTAGGTAATGTATGTAAGGTTTAGTGTAGGGTTTTGTTAAGTGTATGTGGGTGGAATATTTAGTTTAAGTACAGCTCCGTAGGGGAAGTGTGCGGAAGTTATGGACCTTAAGGTTAGGGAGGGGTTAAGGATAGTGCATAGACAGTTCTGTATGTGGGGTTAGTGTAGGGTTAAGCAGTAGGATTTTGGTGCTTTAATTTAGGGCTAGAAGTAAGGATTTGGTTAGTGTATGTATGTTTTTTTTTATTGTGTTTGGTAGGTAGTGTGTTGCGGATGGTGGGTGCAGACTATGATGGTTCGAGGTTTACATTTTCGTGCTTTAGTACGTTAGACGTAGCCGCGGTTCGCTCTTAATGTGTCACGGGATTTGGGTGTTTCGAGGGTATAAAGTAGGCTCGGTTTATATTGCAAAGGTATGAAATTACATTCATTTTGTAAAATCAATAAAAATATTTAACAAAAGAAAGACATTGTGCAGTATTATGTACACAGTAGGAACATCCAGTGGACTGGGAGAAGGCAAACTTAGCAGTTCCTTGCAATGATCTGAGCCTGTGAAAAATGTTTGCTTTCATAAATGAAAGACTGTCATTCTACACAGAAAATCTCCAAAGGAAAGGCCCGCAGGGGCCAGAAGAGAGCGTGTCAGAGTCTGAATATGGGTAAGTTTGTGGAGACAGGTGGCCAGAGTAGAGTAGAACTCCTCCTCAACATCTTCTGAGTTAGAAGATTCGGCACCTTCCTGAAAGGCCACGTCCCTGCTTCTTTTGGATGGGGTGGCTTCAGTAGCACAAGTACGGAAGCACGCTCTGGATTTTGTGAAAGCCATGAATTCCAGTAATACTTTTAGGAGGTCTTGGGCTTCAGTCTGAGAAGAGTGGTAAGCTTTGGTGGTCTGTTTAAAAGGGACGACCCAAGGTTACTGTCATCCAACAGCAACAATAGTGAAGGCTTTGGTTGTTGAGGTAGACAGGGTGTCTCATTCAAGATCCTTGATTTGGACACTGGAAACTGAAGACTGCTGAACAACCTCTGAACCGAATGGGTGCACCATGGTAAAATTTGTATGTAGGCCAGAAACTATGGTGGCTTCCCCAGGGATCATGCCAGTGGGTTTGGGCCTATGAGTTATCGGACCAGGGTGCTGCAAATGTGCCTCACCTGGATCATCTGTCAACTACTGGACTAGAGCTGGAAACTTTCTTGCAAACATCAGCATCCTCAGACTTTATGTCTTTCCATTTCTTTGGAATGACCTTAGCTAACACTGGGGTTTACAGAGGCACTGTGAAAGTAGCGGGTTTCAATGTTACCAGGAAATGAAGACTCTATATGGCAGCTAATACCTTGGCCCTACATTTTAGGGTTTTTGCAAAGAATTTTGTGCAGTTTGGACAATTAGAGACATGGTAAGGCTCCAAGCAGAACAGACAAAACAACTGAAAATCTTTATGCTAGATCTGCTTCTCACATTTTAGGCAATTATTGACTCTTCTGAACATTAAATTAACAGAGAAAAAAACCACAATGGGGTACTTATCCAAACAGATGAAATTTCCTGGAAAAATGAGCCAGCCAACAGGCTGCAAGTGTTCTGAACACACGTGAAGGGCATCTGACTGTAAGGCTAGGAATGAAAATGGTGCATATGGATGTCATTCTTATACCCTGACATCCAGGAGTCTGATGTCCTACTGCTAGGAATGATGCAGACCCTGGAAATTGGGCTGGTCTGGAGCTTCTACGTGGCAGGAAGCCCCAAGAATCAATATTGCAACACTATGAAGAACATCTATGTTTAAGTAGCAAAGTTTGGGAATGATGGTGGATAAGACTAACCCATCTGAAATGCTTTCCCCCTCTTCCCCAGTATGGGGGACAGTAGTGCAGGAGATGTCAAGAGCCAGATGAAAAGGAGAATGGGAATTTGCACTTCAACACTGACCTACTCAAACATCTACAATTATGGTAAGTGTAACAAAACTGTACTATGTTCTTCCTACTAAATGTTGCACTACTGATCCTTGGGAAGACTCCAAAATATACTAGCTAGGGGGCAAGCTGTCTCTTGGCCCTTGGGCAAGCAGGTTTTGTAGGATAGCAGTTGGAAACCCTGCCCTAGCCCTGGACGCACTGGCTAAATGGTAGTATTTAGTAAAGGGGTGAGGAAATGTCCATGTGGCAGCTTCCAGGCTAGCCTGTGTAGGAATAACTTTACGAAAGGCAGAAGTGACTGCACTGTGTTTGGCTGAGTGCACCCAGGCATGAGTTGTTACTGGCTTACCATGATGGCCATAACAGAAGGTGCGAGTCTGTTTGGAGATGGTTCTGTCTTCTTTTCCTTCTGCAAAGGACAGCAGTAGTTGGTCTGCCCAGTTAGAGAATTTTGTACTGATCGCATACCAGATCTACTGGTCTACATCCAGGGAATGCAAGGATCTGCTTTATTCTGTGGGTTAAGGAAGAACACTGGCAACAGCTTGATTCAGGGAGAGTTCTGACACTACTTTGACCATAAAGGAGGGATTAGTTCTAAAGGCTACCCTGTCCCTATGGAACACAATGAAGGGTTCCCTACTTGCCCGGTCTTGTAGTTCTGAGACCTGCCTGGCTGAAGTGATAGCTATAAGTAGGATGGTCTTCCGAGTGAGAATCCTTAGGAGAACAGAAGCTGCTGTCTTCAAAGGGTTATAATGTATGCTTTTTAAAACATCGTTTAAATCCCAGGTAAGGACAGGATTTCTCCTGGGGGGCCAAAGAGGTATGACCACTTTAAGGAAGAGTTTCAAGTGGGGGGGAGAACATATGAGGGGAGTAGGTAAAGCAGAAACAGGTAACTGAAGCATGCACCTTAACACTAGAATAAGAAAAACCCTAGTGAAATAATCCTGACAGATATTCTAACACTAGGTTTATGTCTGCCAGTGAATGGTTAAGGTCTTTGTCTTTGCACCAAAGAAAAAACTTTTCCATTTGAATAAGTATGACTTTCTGGTATTTGGCTTTCTAGCCTTCTTTAAGATTGATAGCTCTTCTGCAAAACCATGTTAGTGTGATGGAGCTCAGGTGAGGATGAAGAACAGACTCTTTTAGCTGAGTGAGTAGTCTGTCACTTTTGGGAAAATGTAATATCGCCCCTCGGTGAGGGTCAAGAGGAGGGAGAAAGTACAGCTGTGTAAAATCTTACCATAACAGTATTCCTTATAAAAGGGATTCCCTGTCGTGAAGCTCACCGTCTGGCCAGTTTACCAAAGTCTACCACTGCTTTAAGGTACGCTGAACGTCACCTGCACATTCCTTGCGTAGGTTAGGGCATAAAGGTGACATTCAGGCGTACCAACCTCAGAAATGATTGCCCCAGTAGGAACAGCAGTTTAAGGAAAACCAAGGAGAACCTGCACATACAGGAAGGAAAAAGACCAGGGAGATGGAGGGAGTGAATACTGCAGTGGTGAAGGCAAGGACATCTACCATTATGGTAAGATTTTACACAACTGCACTATGTCCTTACATTCACTGCTGCAGTATTCCTTACAGATGGGAGAGTGCCAAAACTCAAGAAGAAACTTGGGAGGAGGAAGCAGCAGAGCGCTCCAAGAAGCCATGAAGAATGGCAGCAGCAAAACCAGCTCTAGCTCTGGAGATACCATCCAACTGGTAATGTTTGGTAAAGGTATGCACAGAAGTCCAGGGTAGCAGCTTCAAGAATATAATTAGCATCTATGCCTTTGAAAAAAGCACCAGAAGAAGCCACAGCTCTAACTGAATGAGCCTTTACAGAATACGGAAGGCTCTCGTCATGAAAAGTCTAACAAAAGGAAATAGCCTCTGAAATCCAAGTGGAAATAGTTTGCATGGAAACAGCCAAACCTAAAGGCCTAGGATGAAGAGAAACCAAACTGGTTAGATTTTCTGATAGCTTTATCAAAATAAAATCAGAGCTGTCTATGCACATCTTAAGTATGCAGCAGCCTCTCACTGTCAGATTGAGGGAAAAAAAGTAGGCAAATTAATAGACTGATTAAGTGACAACTCATTAACCACCTTGGGCATGAAAGAAGGATTAGCATGCAAGGACATCCTGTCCTCATGAAATATCAAAAAAGGTGGACAAGCCATAAGGGCTTTCAACTCAGACACCCGTCTGGCAGACGTAAGAGCTAACAAAAGAACTGTCTTCCAAGAACAAATTTGCAAGGAAGCTGAAACAGCAGGCTCAAAAGGAGCCTGAGCCAGTTTTTCCACAACAAAGTTAAGATCCCAGGGAGGAGGAACAGGATTCTTGGGAGGTCTAATATTAAGGATGCCTTTAAGAAATTGCTTAGCCTCAAATCTAGAAGCTAACAGGGGAGTTAAAGGCAGACAAGCAGAATCAGCTAAGTGGGCCTTAATAGAATAGGCCAAACCAGCAATGAGCAATTTGCACAAGAAAGAGAACCAAAGCAACATCCACAGAAGAAGTGGGTCCAGGTCACGAAAAAGATACTAAATAGAAAACCTCTTTCATTTAGAGAAATGGGATTTCCTAGTAGTAGGTTTCCTGGCCGCCTACAGGACCTGCTGCATGTTCTCAGAAAAAAGGTGTCTGAGGAATCAAAACCCTATAACCCACAGTGTCAATTGAAGCGTGGACAGGTGGGGATGGATGAGAGACCCCTCGCCTTGTCTGAGGAGACCCTCCCTGTGAGGTAACTTGTGATGACTGCCCCTGGCTAGATGCAGAAGTAGAGGAAACCAGTGCTGTCATGGCCAAAAGGGAGTCACCAACAAGACTTTGGGAGCATCCTGTTGAATCTTGAACAGGACTCTCGAAATGACAGGACGGGGAGGGAATGCATAAAGAAACAACCCCCTTCCAAGAAAATATGAGCGAGTCCCCCTTCCATACCAGAGGACCTGGGACCCTGGCACAAATCAGAGGAAGTTATCTTTTCAGAGGGAAGGTAAAGAGATCTACTTGATGAGCACCTCACTGGTGAACGATGTCCAGAAATACATCCCTGTGAAGCATCCATTCGAGACTGAGTGAAGGACCTGCTCAGATTGTCTGCCACAATGTTCCGATCTGAAGGAGTGTAAACTGTCTGAAGAGTTGCTCGATATTGGATAGCCAGACCCCATACCAGAACTGCCAGACGATAAGACAGTAAGATCTCGTAGCCCCCTGTTTGCTGATGTACTTCATTACTGTGGTATTGTCTGTGAATACCTTGAGAGGCCCTGCAAATAACAGAGGATGAAAAGCCTGAAGAGCCAGCATAAGAGCCCTCATCTCTGATACTGATGTGCTCCTTCCACCAACGAGGTGGCCACACCCCCTGAACCCTCAGGGAGCCAAATGTTGCTCCCCATCCCACATCTGAAGAGTCTGTGAACAGATCCTGAGACGGAAGAGGAGGCTGAAGAGGGAGCCCTGGATTCAAAGACAACTGCTGAATCCACCACAGACGTTCTTTCTTGAGACACGTGAGAAGAGGAACAGGAAAGTCTAGAGGATGTGCATGCTGAAGCCACACTGATTTGAGAAACCACTGGAACTTCCTCATGTGGAGTTTGGCCAGAGGAAGCATTGGAATGGTGGAAGCCATGAACCCCAGAGCTCTCAGAAACTCCCTGGCTGCAATGGAGGCCAAGGGAAGAAGAGTTTGAAAGAAAGAATTGAGAGTTAATGCCATTTGAGGAGGCAGGGATGCCAGCATTAGCACCGTTTGAAACCTGCAATCCAGAAAGATATAATTGTGAGAAGGAGTCAGGGAAGACTTTTTGATGTTTATCGTGAACGCCAGGCTCTGAAGAAGAGAAATGGTAAAATGAAGATTTTGCAAAAAGACCTCTGAAGAAGATGCCTGAATCAGCAGGTTGTCCAAATAACAAAAGAATTGGATCCCTTGAAGCCTGCAAAAGGCGATCCACAGGAGCGAGGCATTTGGTGAACACCCTTGGGGCAGTAGAAAGGCCAAAGGGCAAAGCACAGAATTGAAAATGCCAGCAAGCAACAGAGAAATGCAAAAATCTCCTGAAAGGAGGATGGATTGTAATATGGAGATAAGCATCCTTGAGGTCCAGAGACACCAGAAATGCCTGAGGGAGCAAGAGAGGAAAAATGGACTGAAGGGACAACATCCGAAAGGAAGGCACCTTCAGAAAGGTGTTTAGATGGGAGATGTCTAGAATAGGCCTCCAAGTACCTTCTTTTCTGGGCACTAGAAACATTCTTGAATAAAACCTTTCCCCCCTTTGGGACACAGGTACCTCTTGAATAGTACCCTGAGACAAGAGGTCTCGGAAAAACCTCGGGGGGAAAAGGAAGCTATTCCAGAGGAGGCTGAGGAATGTCCACAAAAGGAGGTTGGGAAATCCAGACCATGAAATACTCCTGTCGAATGATGGAAAGAACCCAAGAATCTTGGGTGATTCTGAGCCAAACTGGAAGAGAAAGAGAAATGCGAAGAGAAAGAAGAATGTGGCTGGGAACGGGTGGATAGTCGCACCGCACCTCGTTTGTCAGGAAAGGAAGGCTTAAGAATCCCTGCAGTCCGAGTGCCCTTAGCAGTAGTCTATTTACTACCCTTTTTACCTTTAGGAGGAATGCGAGACTGCCTACGAACAAAGGCCGTCTTAGAATTAGAAGTTATGTACTTACCATAACGTTCCATCTGAGTAGGTAAACTTCATTTGTCAGCAACCTATGGGTTATCGGATCCATATCGGATCCGAGCCAGCAGCTTCCAACAGCTAAGATCCGAGCTCCAAGCTCCTCCCCTTACCCATTCTCCCCTGCTATCCCTTTCCTGACCTCAGATCGAGTTTGCTTATCCATAAACCATACGATACCAAGAACCACCTCCCTACAATAACCTGGAAACAATCCGCCATGACAGCAGGAGTCCTTTGAACATCCATATAGGTTAGGGGGACGGCGGGAGGGACGGTTGCTGACAAATGAAGTTTACCTACTCAGATGGTAAGTACTTAACTTCTAAATCTGAAGTAGTTAACTTCATTTGTCCAACAACCTATGGGACAGAGTCCCCAGCTACCTGATTCTTGGGAGGTCCTCATGGAAGGATGTTCCGGAGCACTGCAGAGCCAAAGGATGCTCTCCCTCTGGAAACAATATCCAACTTGTAATGATTTATAAATGTATGAGATGAAGCCCAAGTGGCTGCTGAACAAATGTCATCCAACGACACCCTAGATCAAAAAGCCGCAAAGGTAGACATCGATAGAGTAGAATGGGCATGAACTCTTTGAGGTGCAGGCCGGCCCGAACTCTCATATGCCAAAAGAATACATTGGGAAATCCATCTGCACAATATGATTTTTGATACAGGTTTTCCCAAAGAGGACTTAGCAAAGGATACAAAAAGCTGGTCTGATTTTCTGTGATCAGCTGTCCTGTGCAAATAGAATATTAGTTGCCAATGTACATCTAGAGAGTGCAACTTGTATTCGCCTTTGTTCTGATAACTTGGGAAGAAGACTGGTAAATTAATAGATTGGTTGATATTAGACTCCAATGCAATTTTGGGCAGAAAGGAGGGATTGGTCCTGAGTGAGACTATCTTTGTGGAAAATCAAATACGGTGGCTTGGCGCAAAGGGCTTGAAGCTCAGAGGCCCTTCTGGCCGAAGTTATGGCAACAAGAAATGCCGTCTTCCAAGATAAGTATTTCAGATCCACCGAAGTTGCAGGCTCAAAGGGAGGAGCTGTTAGAGACTGAAGTACAAGAGTTAAATCCCAAGGAGGGACTGCATCTTTTACCGGAGGTCTTAGTAGGAAAGTGCCTTTTAGGAAGGTCTTACATAATTTGGACGAAGTCAAAGGGCTGAGATCACTGCCAACATGATAATGAGAGATTGCGGCCAACTGGACTTTGACCGTAGAAGAGCTAGCACCTTGGTCGAATAACCCTGACAGAAAATCTAGTACTGCTGGCAACGGAGTTGTAAAGGGATCTAAGTTCCAATGCTCCGCCCAAATAGAGAAACGCTTCCATTTACTATTATAGATTCTTCTAGTAGATGGCTTGTGAGCGGCTACTAGAATAGCCTTGAAAGGGGATGAGATACCAGGAGTCCTAGCTATCACTGGAACTGGATCAACCAAGCTGTGAGCTTGAGGTTGTCCAGATTTGGGGTTGACAGGCCTGATGGGTGAGAGATCAGATCCGGAATGGGATCTAGAATCCATGGGGGATTCACTAGATGAGACCATAGATAAGGGAACCAAGCTTGACGAGGCCAGAATGGGGCAATGAGGATTATTCTGCTCCCCAACCGTCTGGCTTTCTGTAAAAATTTGAGCATCAGGGGCAGAGGAGGGTAAGCATAGAGTAGACCAGGTGGCCAAACATGCACCAGAGTGTCTCTGGGGGATTCCCCGGGTGGGGGAATTAGAGTGAAGTAGTCGCTGCACTTTGCGTTTGAAGGAGAGGTGAAAAGATCGCAACGAGGTTGACCCCATTTGGAGAAGATTTGCTTCGCTACTTTCGGAGTCAGAGACCGCTCGTATGGTGACAGGATGGATCGACTCAGTCTGCCAAAATGTTGGACCGTCCCAGAATGTGTGCTGCTATGAGAAAGCGGTTGTTGGACATAGCCCATTCCCACACTCTCATGGCCTCCCTTCAAAGTGGATAGGACCTGGTTCCCCCTTGTTTGTTGATATACCAGACGACCGACATGTTGTCTGTCTGGATCGCAATTGTCCCCAAGGGAAGAAGGCTTTAAAGTGCTTGCAACGCCAAAAGCACCGCTCTCATCTCTAGGACACTGATGTGCAATGAGGTCTCCAAATGGTTCCACGTGCCTTGGACGGTCCTGCCCAAGCAGTGCCCCCCCACCCGAGGCGAGAGGCGTCCGTGGTCACCGTGGCTAGAGGAGGGGATGCAGAGAAAGGACACCTTTTCTGGAGGTCCGGGGACTGGAGCCACCATAAGAGGGCTTTCTTGCACACCCTGCTGAGAGGAACGGGAAAGCTCAGGGGATGTAGCAGCTAGGACCACTGGACTTGTAAGGTCCATTGAAGAACTCTCATGTTTAAGCGTGCCATGGCTAGTAGGTTGATGGTTGCCGCCATCAAGCCTAGAGCCCTCAGGACCAATTCCGCAGGGGGAGCTGGTGATTGTAGAAGGGCCAGTACATGGAGTTTCAAAGTTCGTAGCCGGTTCGGAGTCAAGAAGGCTAGAAACTGGTTGGTGTTCAATCTGGCTCCGATGAAATCTAGAATTTGAGTTGGCAGAAGGGAAGATTTTCCGATGTTGATCGTGATCCCCAGCCAGAGAGTTAGATGGAGAAAATAATCCCTGGCAGTGCAAAGTAGATGCCTGGTGGGGGCAGTCAGGAGCCAGTTGTCCAGGTACGGAAAGACCTGAATTCCCTGGAGTCTCAGGTGGGCCGCTACAACGGTTAATACTTTGGTGAACACCCTGGGGGCTGTGGTGAGACCAAAGGGAAGGACCCTGAACTGGTAATGGCTGGCTCCCAGCCAGAAGCGGAAGAACCTCCTGGATCGTCTGTCCATCAAAATGTGGTAGTACGCATCCTTGAGGTCTATGGAGCACATCCAGTCGTTCTCCTGCAGAAGGGGGAGAATGGATTGAAGAGTGACCATCCAGAACTTTTCTTTGGCTACTGACAGGTTCAGGAAGGACAGGTAGAGGATTGGTCTTGGGTCCCCAGTCTTTTTTGGCACCAAGAAGAAAGTACAGTTTTGTACCTACCATAAATGTAGATGTTCGAGTGCTAATACAGCTGCAGTCATAACAGATGGGTTATCCTGCCATCAGGCGGGTCCTCGGTCGGCCGAATTCCAAAGTCTAGGTCCGACATCAGATGTCGCTTCTTCCCCGACGTCAGTGCGGCAGGGGTATAAAAGAACCAGCCGACGCCACTTTCTTCAGTTTTTCTTGCCCCAGATGTCAGGTGCCCCCAGAAGAAAGGCAAAACATAAATTTATGTAATAATGCAATGCAATATAATCAAAAAACGGTAGTTGCAAGCAAATACACCATAAAAGAATACCCCAATCAGGTTGTATGAGGAGGTGTTAGCCATTAGGCCTGTCCTAAGAGGGGAAGGAGGGAGGGAAACCTGGACTGCAGCTGTATTAGCCCTCGAACATCTACATTTATGGTAGGTACAAAAAGTACAGTTTTGTACCTACCATAAATCTAGATGTTCGAGTGCTAATAGAGCTGCAGTAATCACAGATGGGTTTTCTGCCGTCAGGCGTTCCCTCGGTCGGCCGAATTCCAAAGTCTTGGTCCGGCATCGGTCGCTGTCGCTTTCTCTTCTGACGTCAGTGAGGCCAGAGTATATAAGACACAGCCGACGCCATGTTCTTCAGTCTTTCTTGCCCCAGATGTCAGGTACCCCCAGAAGGAAGGCAATACATAAATTATGCTTATATGTGTATACATGCAATGCAATATAATCCAAAATCAGTGGTTGCAAGCAAATAAACCATAGAAGGATAACCCAGTCAGGTTGTATGAAGAGGTTGTTAGGCCCCATGCCTTTACCAAGTGGGGAAGGAGGGAGGGAAACCTGTACTGCAGCTGTATTGGCACTCGAACATCTACATTTATGGTAGGTACAAAACTGTACTATGTTCATCGTGCATACTGTTGCAGTAATCACAGATGGGTAGAGTCCCAAAGCTACGCACAGGGTGGTAGGTACTAGGAGGAACTGGGTTGAGCCAGAATGCCCTGCAAAACAGCAGTGGCAAAGCCTGCTCTTGTTCTGGAATATAAAGGCAGGTGGTAGTGTTTTGTGAAGGTATGTACAGAACTCCAAGTGGCTGCCTCCAGAATATCTTTGGTAGGAACTCCTCTGAGGAAGGCTGTAGAGGTAGCTGTGGCCCTGGTGGAGTGTGATCTGATACCTGTAGGAACAGATTTCCCATGATAGGAATAACAAAACCGTATGCAGTGGCCTATCCACTTTGAAATAGTCTGCTTGGAAACTGGCTTCCCTTGAGCCCCTACAGCATAGGACACAGAGTTGTTCCGATTTCCTGAAGGACTTTGTTCTGTCCAAATAGTAACGTAGCTGCCTATGGATGTCTAAAGAATGTAGCAGCCTTTCCCCTTTGTTTTGAGGATTGGGGTAAAAGGTAGGAAGGTGTATGGCTTGATTTAAAGCTACCCTGGATACCACTTTAGGCATAAATGATGGGTTGGTACGAAGGGAAACCCTGTCCTGATGGAAAATGAGAAAGGGCTGCACCGCCATGAGGGCCTGTAGTTCCAAAACTCTACGAGCTGAACTGATAGCCAGAAGGAAGGCAGTTTTCCAGGACAAATATTGCAAATCTGTTGAGGCAGCTGGTTCAAAAGGAGGCAATGTTAATTTTTCTAGTATGTAATTAAGATCCCAGGCTGGTATTGGTTGTTTCCTTGGTGGTCTAATATTCTTAGCTCCTCTGAGGAACTGTCGTAAGAGTGGGTGGGAAAATAAAGGAGGATCCGTGTTGTATTCTGCAGAAATGGCTGAGGCATGGATTTTTATGGAAGAAAATGAAATTCCACTGTTTAGCAGCTCAGCTAGATACTGTAATACCGGAGGCAAGTTCAGTTTTCTATGGTCCTGGCCTTTTTTCTCATTCCAAGAAAAAAAAACGCTTCCATTTTGCGGAGTAAGCTTTTCTAGTAGATGGCCTTCTGGCCTCCAAAATGACATCCTGCACCTCCTTGGAGAGTAGGGTCTGTTGTGGTGTTAAGGAATTTTCCATGCAGCGAGACTGAGTGTTTTCAGTTGACTGTGGAGAGATTTGTAGCTGTGCTGAGTCAGCAGAAGAGGCATTAGAGGCAGGGACCAGGGAGGAGTATGTGTTAGGCTCCTCAGCAGTGGGTACCAGTGCTGCCGTGGCCAATCTGGAGCAATCAGTATCATCTTCGGTCTGTCTGCTCTTGCTTTCAAAAGTACCTTGGGCAGAAGAGGCAGAGGTGGGAATGAGTAAACTGTCCATGCTGTCCAACTGAATGAAAGGGCGTCCACTCTCCAGGCCTTTGGATGAAAGGTCCTCGAACAGAACTTTTCCAATTGATGATTCCTGTGGGAGGCAAAAAGATCTATGTCTGGCCTCCCCCACACTTGGGTTATTTCTGTAAACACCTGAGGATGCAACTTCCATTCGTGTGGATCTGTCATATTTCTGCTTAATTTGTCTGCCAGCGTGTTTTCCAATCCTGGCAGGTACTGGGCTTGAAGTTCGATTTGCCATTCCAGAGCCAAGTTCCAAAGAGTCATGGCTAGTCTGCACAAGGGGTATGAATGTGTTCCTCCTTGTTTATGTACCACATTACTGTGGTGTTGTCTGTTCTTATCAGTAATTGCCCTGGATACAGGAAGTCCTTGAAAGCTGTAATTGCATTTATTACTGCTAGCATTTCTTTTTGATTGATGTGAAGGTGCTTTTCTTTTTGGGACCATTTGCCCTGGATGCACCTGTCCGTCATGTGCGCCCCCCAGGCGTAATCTGAGGCGTCTGTTGTGATAACTTGCTTTGCTTGAGGCTTGCAGAATGGTAGGCCTGTGTTTGCTTGACATGCTTGGGCCCACCATAGAAATTCCTTTTGCAAACATGGGATTATTGGTATTATTGTTTACAAACTGTGACTGTGTTGAGACCATAGGTTTTTTAGGTACCATTGAAGTTTCCTCATATGCAGCTTTGCACATGGGATTAAAAGAATGCAAGATGCCATGAATCCCAGAGCCTGCAGGATTTTCCTTGCAGTAAGCCTGGTACTTTTTGCTAGTATTTTGAAGTAATGAGATAGTTGCCCCTGTTTTTCTGGAGTAAGATAGGCCATCTGGGTGTTTGTGTCCAAGTTGGCACCCAGGAAAGTTATTTTCTGAGATGGTGTTAGCCTTGATTTCTCTTTGTTGATTGTGTATCCCAGAGAATGCAATAACCGTGTCACATATGCCACATGTTCCAGAAGTATGTGTTTGCTGTCCGCTTGGATCAGGCAGTCGTCCAAATAAGGGTAAATTTGTATCCCTTGAAGTCTGCAGTAGGCAATCACTGATGCCAGGCACTTTGTGAATACTCTGGGCACAGTAGATAAGCCAAAGGGCAATGCAGAGAATTGATAGTGGATTGAACATGCAAGAAACCTGAGGTATCTTCTGCAGCTCTGATTGGGACATGCAGGTATGCCTCCTTGAGGTCCAATGCTACCAGCCAAAACTCCTTGCCCAGCATGGGAAGAAGTTGCTGTAATGTGAGCATCTTGAATTTTGGTACGAGTAGAAATGTGTTTAGGATGGATAAGTCCAAAATGGGTCTCCAGTCGGTTCCTTTCCTTGGTACCAAAAAAAGTCTTGAATAAAAACCTTGACCTTGTTCGTGAGTAGGTACCTCTTGAATAGCTCTCATGCTTATGAGCTTTGAAATTTGTAGTTGTGCCTCTGCCCTTTGATTCTGTGGCAGGTTTGGCATGCCTCTCATTTTTGGAAGTGTGTGAAAATGAAATTTGTAGCCTCTGTTTATAATGTCCAGGATCCATTTGTCTGTTGTAACAATATGCCAATTGGCTGCAAATAATGCTAGCTTTCCTCCCAAAGGTGCTGCCAGCTGAGACGTGCTTGGCATGGAAATGAGGGAGTCATTGGGTTTGCTTCCTGTATTGTTGTGCACTGTCCTCGCCACCTCTTGGTGCTGGAGTTTGCCATTGTCGTCCTCTGTATGATCCCTATGAACGCCCTCTGCCCCTTGTGCGTCTGTATCTACCTCTTTGGGGCTTGTCAGTGGCTGGAAAGGACCAGTTTTTTGAAGGCCAATTTCTGCTAAAACGTGGTGGTTGGACCTGTAAAAAGGCTTTGACAGTTTGCATAGATTTGGCTTTTTCTTCCATTTTCCATAGTATCTCCTCGGCATTAGTACCAAACAGCACATCCTTTTGTAAAGGAGCATCTAGAAGTTTAGCTTTCACATGATCAGGCAAGTTTTGTTCTCTAAGCCAGGCATGTCTGCGAATGACTGATCCTGTAGCAGCCGCTCTACTTGAAGCCTCTAGGGCATCATAACCACATTGTAAATTGTGTTTACCCACTTGCTCTGCACTATGCATCATATCCTGTAACTCCTTTAAATCTGGTTGTTCAGGTTGAGACATTTTATTCCTTAATTGTGATAACAGGAACTGTTGATATTTAAGCATATGAAACTGACAATTTAAGGCCCTCATGGCTAGGGTGGCCGAGGTATATACCTTTTTACCCCACCTTTCTAAAGATCTTGACTTCCTTTCTGCAGGAAGTGGATTCTTGGCAGTGGAGGCCTTCAATCCCTTGGGGCCTTGTGAAATGGTTTCAGGGTCAGCATTATGGCTTTTGAAGAGAAATTGGTGAGAGTTGGGTACTCTGTAATACCTATCAGGTTTGACTGGTGCAGGAGGCAGAGAATCCGGGTTAAGGCAAGCCTCCGAATAAACATCATCAAGTATGTCCAAAACAGGGGGTATCGCCAGAGGTCTGTGTTGAGGTAACAAAAGAAATTCCCTAAGCCTTTTCTTGGAATCTGAAAAGTCTTGGCCTTCCCAATGGAAGTGTTCCCTCAAGGTGTGCAAGGTTTCCCCAAAGGAAAACTCCTCAGGAGGAGATACAGAAGGGATGGACTGTTCTGCATCCGAATCCCAAAAGGGGAGTAAGAGAGTGTTCCTCTGCATCAGAATGTTCTGATAAAATGGATCCCTGATCAGAAGAGGGAGAATCTTCCTCCACTCTGGGTCTCTTGTCTGGAGGGGGTTGAGAACCTCTGATAAGAGTAAATAAATCCTCAGCCATTTTAAGCATCTGTTTTTTAGGCATGGGACCTGGAGATGGGCCCTGTGCAACAGGCCTCTTGGGGTGCCTGGCTGCTTTGGATTTAGTAAAGGCCTTAATAGAAAAAGAAGATGAGGGTCTAAAGACACCATGGGTGGAGGTGGACCTGTCCACATTAGTAGGCTCAACATTAGCAAAGGCTTTGGTGGTTGTAGTCTGGGAAAGGGCCGAGGTCCCAGCAGTCTCGGGTACAGAGGACACCGCCAAAGGAGTGTCGTCGGTAGTCAGGGACTGCAAAGGCGTCTCGCTGAGAACCGGACCACGTGTAGCCTGTTTTGGCGTGGTGTCGGCGGGGACCACGGGCATCGCGTGTCGGTCCTTTTCCTTGCGTTTTTGGACAAAACGGTAGTCGGAGTGTCCGACGACATTTTATAATCAAAAGCTTTACCAAAATAGTGTTGGGCGAACTCCGCCCAACGCTTAATAGTGCGTTTATTGAAGGTAGCGCAAAAGCGACAGCCCGAGACGACGAGGTCTGGGCCTAAACAAGGTATGCAGAGGGAATGGAAATCCTTATGCGGTATTTGCTTCCCACAAGAAATACAATTAACTTTTTCTGACATCGGTCTGAGGCAAGAAAAGTTTCTCCAACGGGGTACTTAGCTTTAATGAAGACTTTGGTTTCCAAAATTTTCGTAATTCAGGAGCTGGCCGACCGGCACTTGCGAACTGCTTCTGCTTCGGGCACCGCACGGCAAAAAAGACTGAAGAACATGGCGTCGGCTGTGTCTTATATACTCTGGCCTCACTGACGTCAGAAGAGAAAGCGACAGCGACCGACGCCGGACCAAGACTTTGGAATTCGGCCGACCGAGGGACCACCTGACGGCAGAAAACCCATCTGTGATTACTGCAGCTGTATGCACGATGAACATCTGTACTATGTTCATCGTGCATACAGCTGCAGTCATAACAGATGGGTAGAATCCCAAAGCTAAACAAGGGGTGGTAGGCACTAAGTGGAACTAGGAGGAGCAAGGATGCCCTGCAAGACTGCAGTAGCAAAGCCCGCTCTAGATTTGGAGTATAATGGTAGGCGATAGTGCTTGGAGAAAGTATGCACAGAACTCCAAGTGGCTGCTTCCAAAATATCCTTGGTAGGAACCCCCCTGAGGAAAGCTGCAGAGGTAGCTGTGGCCCTTGTGGAGTGAGATCTGATGCTTGTAGGTACAGTTTTACCATGAAAAGAATAACAAAAGCATATGCAGTGGGCTATCCATTTTGAGATTGTCTGTTTGGAAATAGCCTTCCCTTGAGCACCTGTAGCATGGGACACAGAGTTGCTCTGACTTTCTGAATGGCTTTGTCCTGTCCAAGTAATAACGAAGCTGTCTGTGAATGTCCAAGGAATGTAGTAGTCTCTCTCCCCTTTGTTTTGTGGATTAGGGTAAAAGGTAGGCAAGTGGATAGCCTGATTCAAGGCTACACTGGATACTACCTTTGTTATAAAGAAAGGGTTGGTTCGTAAGGAAACTCTGTCCTGATGGAAAATGATGAAAGGCTGCACAGCCATGAGGGCTTGTAGTTCCGAAACCCTGCATGCTGAGATGATAGCCAGAAGGAAGGTTGTTTTCCATGACACAAATTTGAGTTCTGTTGAAGCAGCTGGCTCAAATGGAGGCAGGGTCAGTTTTTCTAGAATGAAATTGAGGTCCCAAGCAGGTACTGGTTGCTTCCTTGGGGGTTTTATATTCTTAGCCCCTCTGAGAAACTGTCTTAAGAGAGGATGAGAGAATAAAAGAGGATCAGTGTTGTATTGAGCAGAAATGGCTGAGGCATGGATTTTGATGGAGGAGAATGAAAGTCCACTGCTTAGCATCTCAGCTAGGTACTGTAATATTTGAGGTAAATTCAGTATTCCATGTTTCTGTCCCTTTTCCTGATTCCAGGCACAAAACCGTTTCCATTTTGCGGAGAAGGCTTTTCTAGTAGAAGGCCTTCTGGCCTCCAAAATTACATCCTGCACCTCCTTGGAGAGGAGGGTCTGTTGTGAATTTAAGGAATCCTCCATGCGGCTAGATTGAGCGTTTTCAGCTGACTGTGAAGCGTTTTGAAGTTGTGCTGGGTCAACAGAAGAGGCATTAGAGGCAGGATCCATGGTGGGGAATGCGTCAGGCTCCTCAGGAGTGGGTACCAGTGTTGTCTTGGCCAGTCCGGAGCAATGAGAATCATCTTTGGTCTGTCTGCTCTGGCTTTTAATAGAACTTTGGGCAGCAGAGGAAGAGGTAGAAAGGCATAAACTGTCATTGTTGTCCAACTGAAAGAAAGTGCGTCCACTTTCCAGGCCTGTGGATAATAGGTACTTGAGCAGAATTTTGTCAATTGATAATTTCTGTGGGTAGCAAAGAGATCTATATCTGGCCTTCCCCATGCTTGAATTATCTTTGCAAAAACTTGAGGATGCAACTTCCATTCATGTGGATCTGTCATATTGCTGCTTAGGTTGTCTGCCAGCGTGTTTTCCTTGCCTGGCAGGAATTGTGCTTGAAGTTGGATTTGTAATTCCAGAGCCATGTTCCAAAGAGACATGGCTAGCCTGCACAGGGGATATGAATGGGTTCCTCCCTGTTTGTTTATGTACCACATCACTGTGGTGTTGTCTGTCCTTATCAATAGCTGGCCTGGATGCAGTAGGTCTTTGAAAGCCATAATAGCATTTTTTTACTGCTAGCATTTCCTTTTGATTGATGTGTAGGTGCTTTTCTTTTTGGGACCATGTGCCCTGAATGCACTGATCTGTCATGTGCGCCCCCCCCCCCCCAGGCGTAGTCAGAGGCATCTATTGTCATGATTTGATTTGCTTGTTGTCATGATTTGATTTGCTTGAGGCAAGCAGAAAGGGAGACCTATGTTTCTTTGGCATGCTTGAGCCCACCACAGAAATTCCTTTTGGAGACATGGAATCAGTGGTATAATTGTTTCCAAACTGTGGCTGTGTTGAGACCATAAGTTTTTTAGGTACCATTGAAGTTTTCTCATATGCAGCTTTGCACATGGGATTAGCAGGATGCAAGATGCCATGAATCCCAGAGCCTGCAGGATTTTCCTTGCAGTCAGCCTGGTGAAGGTTGCCATTTTTCTGAAGTATTGAGATAGTTGCCCTTGTTTGACGTGAGGTAGGCCATCTGGGTGTTTGTATTCAAGCTGGCACCCAGGAAAATTATTACTTGAGAGGGTATTAGTTTTGATTTCTTTTTGTTGACAGTGTATCCCAGAGAGTTCAACAACTTTATTACAAATGCCAGATGTTTCACGTGTTTGCTGTCCACTTGAATCAGGCAGTCGTCCAAATATGGGTAGATTTGTATACCTTGAAGTCTGCAGAAGGCAATTACTGATGCCAGGCATTTCGTGAACACTCTGGGCGCAGTAGATAACCCAAAGGGCAATGCAGAGAATTGATAATGGGTTGAACCTGCAAGAAATCTGAGGTATCTTCTGCAATCTTGTCTGATAGGGACATGCAGGTATGCCTCCTTGAGGTCCAATGTTACCAGCCAAGACTCCTTGCCCAGCATGGGAAGAAGCTGCTGTAATGTGAGCATCTTGAATTTTGGTACGAGTAAATATGTGTTTAGGTTCATAGGTTCGGACTAGGCTATCTGCCCTAGGGCATTTATAAGCCTAGCCAGAGTGTGTGTGGCTTTCACCACCCCTTAGGATGAGAACACTATGCCCATTTAGGGTTTAGTTTACTGTGCCTCTGTCTAGTAGTGACACAGACATGACCCCCGGGGTAAACCTATGATCTCCCATCCACTCGTCAAGATTTCTCTTGAATAGAGTTAGTGAGGGGCTCTGCCTAACATGGATTGGGATTCTGTTCCAGAGTGTAGGGAGCCTCTGGGTTATGAATCTGTCCCTCCAGCACGTCCTATTTATTTCTGTGTTGAGGTTTAAGTCTCTTGCTCTCGTGGCTCTAATGGATTTGGATTTTCTGAGGTGGAGCATGTCCATTAATTCCGGATTGGACATGGCCTTGTACGTCAGGCACAGATCACCTCTGAGTAGGCGGTATGCGACTGAATAGAGCTGGAGTTTTTTCAGTCGGGCAGCATATGACATATGTTTAAGACCCTTTATCCTCTTGGTGAGGAACTTTTGGGGTCTTTCCAACTGCTGCAGGTGTCGGGTAAGATACATCCCAAATGGGGCATTGTACACAATTATTGGCCTGATAAGAGAAGAGTATAGGGGCACAATGACCTCTCTTGATCTAGATGTGAAACCCTTCATGATAAGGTGGGCAATATAGAAGGTCTTCCTAACCACTTTGGCAATGTGAGTGTCAAATGAGAGGTTACTGTCAACCTGGGTCCCTAGGTCCCCGATTACCTCTTCCGTACTTAATGGATTACCACCTATGTGGTAATTTGTGGGTAACCTTGTTTTTCCCAAAGGGTATGACTATACATTTTTTGGCATTCAGCTTAAGGCCATGGCTCTGGCACCAATTATCTGTTTCTATGAGGCCTCTCTGAAGGATGTTTGTGTCCGCTGGAGTATCAATTATGGTGCCCAGTTTGCAGTCATCTGCAAACTTTGTCAGCCACAATCCTCCTATGTTTGCCTGTACCTGGGAAAAATAAATGCCGAACAAGAGGGGTCCCAGGACTGAGCCCTGTGGGACACCGCTTGTGACCGGCTTAGAGTCTGACATAGCTACAGCAACTCTGACCCTGTGGGTTCTGTCCTTGAGCCAGTTTGCAACCCATCTTGTGACATATGGGTTTACATTTAGGCCGCTGAGTTTGTCTGTGATGCCCGAGTGGGGTATTGTGTCAAAGGCTTTTGCAAGGTCGAGGTAGGCTGTGTGAACTGCCTTACCCTCATCAATGGCCTTAGTGACTGTTTCAAAAAAGTCGACCAAGTTCAAAAGGCAGGATCTGCCCTTGACAAAGCCAAATTGGGTAGGATCCAATGTCTGTAGGTCCCCAATGTCTTTGTTTATGAGTTCCATAATGACCCTCTCCATAGCTTTGCAGACCAGGCTCGTCAAGCTTATGGGGCGGTAATTTCCAAGGTCCGTAGAAGCACCGCCTTTGTGAAGTGGGACCACTGTTGCCGTACGCCACTCTTTGGTGCGTATCCTGTAGTAAGGCTAAGATTAAACAGCAGCCTTATGTGTGGGTTTAGTTCCTCTTGGAGTTCATGTAGCACACAGCCCGGGACACTGTCCGGTCCCATTGATGCTGTGTTTTTAGCTTTAGAGAGGGCGGCTCTCACCTGGGCATCTGAGATGTTTGGGAGGCTACACTCTGCTGGGATAGTTATTTCTCCTTTTGGGGGGGGGGGGAATTTGCACTGAACCAGTCTGCCAGAATGTTGGCAATGTCATTGGGTTCAGTGTATTTTGTGTCATTTTGGGCTAACTCTGAGCATATCTGGGAGTTTCCACCCAGGTTTCTAACATAGCTAAAGAAGGCCTTGTGATTGTCTTTTGTATCTTTTGCGATTTTTCTCTCAAAGTTGGCCTTGGATGATTTTGACTGATCGCAGTTTTTTGCTAGTACTGATCAGAGATGCCTTCCCTTTTAGGGATTTTGCTCTGTCATGTAGTAGCTTCCTCCTCCTGTTGTAAAGCTTGTTTATGGCTGGGGTCCACCAGACCGGGCGCCTGCCTTTGGGGGAATGGGTCTTGGTTTTATTTGGGATTGCATGATCCATGCATTCTTGAAGGTGCCCGTAGAAGGCATTTGTAAAGGATTCAGCAGTGTGGGTTGTGGTTTCCACTGGCCCAGGGGCCTTGAAGGATACCACCTCAGTCTTAAGAAGTGTGAAGTTGGCTTTTGAGAAGTTCTTCACTGTGGTCTTTGTGGGGGGGTGGGGGCGGGATGTGGATTTCCAGTGAGATTAATTTATGGTCTGATCTTACCAATGAGGGATATACTTCCGGTGTGGAGCATTTTGTCCCCATGTTTGTGATGATCAGGTCTAGTATATTGTCTCCTCTTGTGGGAATGGTGACTAGTTGTTCCATCGCATTTGAGTTTAGGAATTCTAGGAACCTTTGGGCTAGGGTGTTGGGGCTTGAGTAATGTTCCCAGTCTATGTTTGGGTAGTTGAAGTCTCCCAATATGATGGTATTTGGAGAGACATTCATACTCTCCAGTGTCTTCAGGAAGGCTGTGTGGGGTTCCTGAGTTTGAGAGTGTGGTCTGTAGCATGCTACAAACTGTAAGGCAGTTTTGCCTATGGTTAGTTGCACCTGGATGGTCTCCGATGCTTCGTGCGTTGCCACTAACCTGGAGGTGTGGGTATCTTTGATGAATATGGATACTCCCCCTCCTTTTGTGGTTCGGTCCAAGTTTTGGGGCTGGAAAGCATGATATGAGGTAAAACCAGATAGTGCTGGGGTGCTCTCAGGAGCCTTGAACCAGGTTTCAGTCACTGCACAGACATCGATGTTCTCCATACTGAGGAGGGCTTCGAGAGCGTGCATCTTGAGGTTTAGACTTCTGGCATTGAGCAGCATTACCCTTAGCTTTTTTCCTCTTGTGTTTTCTAGGGAGGTAGGTTTGTTATTTGAGCCTTGCCTAAAAAAGGCACTATGGGGGTGGCAAGAGCCTTGGCCAATATCCGGAAGTCCAGGGGTGACAGGTGCAAGCCATCCCTTGCAAAGCAGCGTGGCTTGTCGAGCATCCCCTTAGAATGACACCAATAATTAAGCCAATTGCTAAAACTGATCATTTTGACTTTGTTCTGTGGCATCATTCTTGGTGAGGGTAAGATGCTGCTCAGGATCAGGGTCATATCGGCCTGGGCTACATAATCAGAGAGCTCCTCTATGTCTCTTTTCATGTAGTCCAGGGAGGTACGTCTCAGGTCGTTCACACCGGCATGTACAATGACTGAGTCATATTTTTACTTGCTGTGGAGTGACCTGAGTGCTTGTGTTATGTGGCGGATTCTAGCTCCCGACAGGCAGCTTACTGTGACTCTTTCCTTGTTCAGTCTGGTGAGCGGGACCTCAGTGTGTCTGACTATGGAGTCACCTATTACAAGTATGTCTGACATGTTGTTTGGCCTTAAGGGCTGTGACTGTTTAGCACACTGACTCTGTGAACTATGTGTTGCATGTGCTATGTCTTGAGGTGGCGGTTGCTTGGGTGTCTGCTTTGGAGGCCTCTGTTGTTTTTGTAGATTTTTAATCAGCGACTCAGAGTATGTTTTTGTGTGTTTATGTGTTTGGTTTGCAGTTGTGATAGTTTATGTGAGACTGGTTTTGTGGTGTGCGTGGTTACCTTCTCCTCCTGACTGGTCTTGCCAGTACTGAGTTGAGAGAGCTCAGCCTCCAGTTTGGCTATATAGTTGCATCTCTCGCATATATTTGTAATTGTTGGGAGGAGGAGAGGGTTGTCTGTGTACATGAGGCAATTGTAACATTGCCTCAAGATTCCCAGATTCACCAGCTGAACAGGAGATGACG
This sequence comes from Protopterus annectens, assembly GCF_019279795.1. NCBI lineage: Eukaryota > Metazoa > Chordata > Ceratodontiformes > Protopteridae > Protopterus > Protopterus annectens. Next base: position 1,271,361,105 of record NC_056731.1, on the reverse strand, counting down.
CCACAGCTGAACAGGAGAGGACGCCAGCAACTGTCCCTTCGACATGCTAGAATAGTGAAAAGATTGCTGTGTAACTGAGTCTGAAAGGACCTATAGGGAAATGGGTACTCAAGGGATTTTAGGTGAATGAAGTACTTTCTTTTGTTTAAGAGTGCCTTACCTGTATAAAAAAAGCTTTAGGAGCAAGTGCTGAGCTTTTCAGATAGAGTATAGGCTGTTTAGATTGCAAGTAGAGCAGTTCTAAGGGAAAAATTGAAGAGCAGACTTTACGGAGCCAGAAATAGTTTAAACTTGATTAACCAGCGCTGCCCGATGCTGCTCTATGAGCAACTTCGCGCAAAAACGGTCTTTATAGCAGGGGGTTGAAAAGAGCCAGGAATTGACCCAAAATGGCCAAAAAACTACAAGTTGCTGGGCTGGAACCACTCCTCTAGGGACAAATAGGTTGCTCAGTGCTCCCCACTCCCACTGGTGAACAAAGAAGCTTCCTCTTATCCAAATAAGGATATGGATAGCACAGGAACTAAGACAAAGCCCAGAGATCAGCAAAATCTGAAGACTGGACTATTGTAGTTCAGAGAAGCGGGAAAACGAGGATATTTTTTTTTTCTTTCTTTTTTTTACAGAGACAGAAGAAAAAGATACAGTAGCAAACAGTAAATGCTATAAAATGGCTAGCGCACTTGAGTGTGTTAGCCTAACAGTTAAATTAAACAAAAATAACTTTAGGATGGATAGGTCCAAAATAGGTCTCCGATCTTTGTCCTTCCTTGGTACTAGGAATAGTCTGGAATAAAAACCTTGACCCTGTTCTTGTGCAGGTACCTCTTGAATAGCTTTCATGTAGCTTTCATGTACTAGCTTTTGATAGCATTTAGTCGAAAAACACAGCATTTATTGTATTTTCTGCCTATCTGAAAAAAACTTGAAAAAAAAAAAAATACTCTTGTTTTCCATACTTTTCTAATAGTTTGTTCCAGTGATCAGATTTTGCTGATCCCTGGGCTTTGTCTTGGTTCCTGTTTTCTCCATTTTCCTTGTTTGGTCAAGGGGTAGTTTCTTTACTCACTAGTGGGAGTAGGGAGTACTGAGCTGCCTGTTTGTCCTCAGAGGAGTGGTTTAAGGCAGAAACTTGTAGTTTATTGGCCATTTTGGGTCATTTCCTGTCTTTTCCAGCCCCCTGCTATAAAGCACGCTTTAGCGCGGAGTTGCCACTGTTGCACACTAGGGCAGATCCGGTTAAGCAGGTTTAAACTATTCGGGCTACCTAAAGTCCACTCTTCAAATTTTCCCTTAAAACTACCTCCCTCGAACTATACTACTGATCTAATCAGCTTATCCTATAACTAAAAATATCCTCTCTACTTGACTCCAAGTAGACTATTCTCTATCTGTTAAACCTAGCACTTGCTCCTACAGTACTTATTACCTTGATACGGCACTCTTGTCATAGATAGTACCCCAAAAAGGCAACCCCCCATTTCTCGGTCACCCACGTCCCCCGGAATCTTTGTAAAGTTTTTTGTCTATCCTTCTAGCATGTCGAGGGATCAGTTGCTAGTGTCCTCTCCTGCTCAGCTGGTGAACCTGGGAATATTGAGGCAATGTTACAATTGCCTCATGTACACAGACAACCCTCTCCTCCTCCCACAAAACACAAATACATGCGAGAGATGCAACTATACGGCCAAACTGGAGGCTGAGCTCTCTCAACATAGGACTGGCAAGACCAGTCAGGAGGAGAAGGTTACCACACACACTATAGACCCAGTCTCACATAGTACCATTACAACCTCAAATCACACACAAACACACAAAGACATACTCGGAGGCTCTGATCAAAAATCTACCAAAACAGCAGAGGCCACCAAAGCAGACACCCAAACAACCACCACCTCAGAACACAACACCTGCAACACATAGACCTCACAGTCAGAGTGTCAAACAGTCACAGCCCTTAAGGCCAAACACAATGCCAGACACACTAGTCATTGGTGACTCCATAGTCAGACACACTGACGTCCCGCTCACCAGACTGAGTAAGGAGAAGGTCACAGTAAGCTGCCTGTCGGGCGCTAGAATCCGCCACATAACGCAAGCACTCAGGTCTCTCAACAGCAGGTACAAATATGACTCAGTCATTGTCCACGCTGGTGTAAACGACCTGAGACGTACCTCCTTGGACTACATGAAGAGAGACATTGAGGAGCTCTCTGATTATGTAGCCCAGGCAGGTATGACCCTGACCTTGAGCAGTATCCTACCTTCACCAAGAATGATGCCACAATACAGAGATAAGATGATCAGCTTAAACACTGGTGTCATTCAAAGGGGATCCAGTGTCTGTCTGCCTGGGATGACATGCTGGATAAGCCACGCTGCTTCGCAAGGGATGGCTTGCACCTGTCACCCCTGGGATTCCGGATATTGGCAAAGGCTCTTGCCACCCCCATAGTGCCTTTTTTAGGCAAGGCTCAAATTCTAAACCTACCACCCTAGAACACAAAAAAGGGAAAAAACTAAGGGTAATGCTGCTCAATGCCAGAAGTCTAAATCTCAAAATGCACGCACTCGAGGCCCTTCTCAGTATGGAGAACATCGATGTCTGTGCTGTGACAGAAACCTGGTTCAAGGCTCCTGAGAGCACCCCAGCGCTATCAGGTTTTACCTCATATCATGCGTTCCGCCCCAAAATCCGGACAATACCAAGAAAGGAGGGGGTATCCATATTCATCAAGGACACCCACACCTCAAGACTGGTGGCAACGCACGATGCATCAGAGACCATCCAGGTGCAATTAACCATAGGCAAGACTGCTCTGCAAATTGTAGCATGTTACAGGCCACCCTCACAAACTCAGGAACCTCACATGGCCTTCCTGAAAACACTAGAGGGATAAATGTATCACCAAACACCATCATACTAGGTGACTTCAATTACCCTAATATAGACTGGGAACACTACTCAAGCCCAAACACCCTAGCCCAAAAGTTCCTGGAATTCATAAACTCAAATGCCATGGAACAACTAGTCACCATCCCCACAAGAGGAGATAACATACTTGATCTCATCATCACGAACATGGGAGCACAATGTTCAACACCGAAGTATACCCCTCACTGGTGAGATCAGATCACAAACTAATCTCGCTGGAGGTCCTCATCCCACCCCCACCTGAAATAAAAAGACCACAGTAAAGAACTTCTCAAAAGCCGACTTCACACTTCTAAAGACTAGTGTGGTCTCCTTTAAGGCCCCGAGCCATGGAAAACAGTACTCAAACCGCTGAATCACTTACAAATGCCTTCTACCAGCACCTGCAGGACTGCATGGATAAGGCAATCCCAAGCAAAACAAAGACTCTTTGTACCAAAGGCAAGCGTCCAGTCTGGTGGACCCCAGCCATAAACAAACTCTACAACAAAAGGAGGAAGCTACTACAAGATAGAGCAAAATCCTTAAAAGGTAAGACACCCTTGATCACTATAAGTAAAAAACTAAGAGCTCTCATAAAATCATCCAAAGCAAATTTCGAGAGAAAAATAGCTAAAGACTCAAAAGACAATCATAAGGCCTTCTTTAGCTATGTTAGAAACCTGGGAGGAAACTCCCAGATATGCTCAGAACTAGTTCAAAATGTGAAGATTACTGATCCTACAGACATTGCCAACATACTGGCTGACAGGTTCAGTGCAAACTCACACCCACAAAAGAAGAGATATCTATGCCAAACGATAGCAGCCCACCAAACATCACCAGCGCCCAAGTGAGAACTGCTCACTCCAAAGCAAAAACACAGCATCCATGGGACCTGATGGTGTCCCGGCTGTGTGCTCCACAACTCAATGAGGAATTAAACCCACAGCTAGGACAGCTGTTCAATCAAAGTCTTACCTCTGGATACGCACTCCAGGAGTGGCGCACTGCAACTGTGGTCCCACTTCACAAAGGCGGTGCCTCCACCGACCCTGGAAATTACCGCCCATTAGCTTGACAAGCCTTATCTGCAAAGCCATGGAGAGGATCATAATGGACCTCATAAATAAAGACATAGGAATTTGCAGACTTTGGATCCAACCCAGTTTGGCTTTGTCAAAGGCAGATCATGCCTTTTAAACTTGGTTGACTTTTTCAAACAGTCACCAAAGCCATTGATGAGGGAAAGGCAGTCCATACAGCCTACCTTGATCTGGCTAAGGCCTTCGATACAATACCCCACTCGGGTATCATTGAAAAACTCATCAGCTTAAATGTTAACCCATACATCACAAGATGGGTTGCAAACTGGCTGAGTGACAGAACCCACAGGGTCAGAGTTGCTGGCGCCATGTCAGACTCAAAGCCTGTCACAAGTGGTGTCCCACAGGGCTCAGTCCTGGGCCCACTCTTGTTTGGCATCTACTTTTCCAGTACAAGCAAACACAGGAGGGTTATGGCTGACAAAGTTTGCAGATGACTGCAAACTGGCCATAGTAGAAAACACATCTGACACAGATATCCTTCAGAAGGGTCTCACAGAAACGGATAACTGGTGCCAGAGCCACGGCCTAAAGTTAAATGCCAAAAATGCATAGTCATACCCTTCGGGAAAACAAGGTTACCCCTAGCTACCAAATAGGTGGCAATCCACTGAGCACAGAAGAAGTTATCAGGGACCTGGGGACCCAGGTTGATAGTAGTCTGTCATTCGACACCCATGTAGCTAAAGTAGTTAGGAAGACCTTCTACATTGCCCACCTTATCATGAAGGGATTCTCATCTAGATCAAGGGAGGTCATAGTCTCCCTTTACTCATCACTCATCAGACCAATGATTGAGTACAATGCCCCATTCGGAATGTATCTGACCCGACACTTGCAGCAGCTGGAGAGGCCACAAAAGTTCCTCACCAAAAGGATAAAGGGTCTCAAAATCTGTCCTATGCTGCCCGACTGAAAGAACTCCAGCTCTATTCAGTCGCCACCGCTTGCTCAGAGGTGACCTTTGCCTAACATACAAAGCCATGTCAAACCCAGATTTGATGAATATGCTTCACCTCAAAAATCTAGATCCATCAGAGCCACAAGGGCGGAGACTTAAACCTCGACACGGCTATTAATAGGACGTGCTGGAGGGATAGATTCATCACCCAAAGACTCCCTATGCTGTGGAACAAAATCCCGGTACATGTGAGGCAGAGCACCTCGCTGGCCTTGTTCAAGAGAAATCTTGACCAATGGATGGGAGATCGCAGATATACCCCAGGGATTACCTCAGTGTCACTGCTCGACAGAGGCACAGCAAAATAATGGGTATAGTTCCCCATACTAAAGGGGTGGCGTAAGCCACAAAACAATGGGCTAGGCTTGTAAATGCCCTCGGGCAGATAGCCTAGTATGAACCTATGAACCTATGTCCATGAGAGCTGAAATTTGTTTTTGTGCCTCTGCCCTTTGATTTTGTGGCAGATTTGGCATGCCTCTCATTTTTGGAAGGGTGTGAAAGTGGAATCTGTAGCCTCTGTCTAGAATGTCCAGGATCCATTTGACTTTTGTGACAATATGCCAATTTTTCGAAAATAATGCCAGTTTTCCACCTAAAGGTGCTGCCATTAGAGCTTTGCTTGGCATGCAGAGGGGAAAGTCATTGTGTCTGCTTTCTGAATGGCTGTGATCTATCCTCTCCACCTCTTGGTGTAGGTGCTTGCCATTGTCTGCCTCTAAATGATCCTTGAGATTGCCCTCTACCCCTCGGGCGCCTGTATCAACCTCTTTGAGGTCTGTCCGTGGCTGGAAAGGACCAATTTTTTGAAGGCCAGTTTCTACTGAAACGTGGAGGTTGTACCTGTAGGAAATTTTTCACTGTTTGCATTGATCTTGCCTTTTCCTCCATTTTCTTTAATACCTCCTCAGCTTTAACACCAAACAATACATCTTTTTGAAGAGGTGCATCTAGTAATTTAGCTTTGACATGATCTGGTAAGGTTTGCTCTGAGCCAAGCATGTCTACGTATGACGGACCCTGTAACAGCAGCTCTACATGAGGCCTCTAAAGCATCAAAACCACATTGCAAGGTATGTTTACCCACTTGTTCTGCACTATGCAACAAATCCTGCAACTCCTTCAAGTCTGGTTGTTCAGGTTGTGACATTTTGTTTTTCAACTGAGAACAAAAACTGTTGATACTTTAACATATGGAACTGACAGTTTAATACCCTCATGGTTAAAGTGGCCGAGGTGTATACCTTTTCCCCCCACCTTTCTAAAGCTCTGGAATCTCTCTCTGAAGGTAATGGATTTTTGGCAGTAGAGGCCTTAATTCCCTTGGGACCCTGTGAAATAGTTTCCGGGTCAGCAGCATGGCTTTTGTATAGGAATTGGTGGGAATCAGGAACCCGGTAATACCGGTCAGGCTTAACTGGAGCTGGTGGTAAAGAATCTGGGATAAGGTTGGCCTCTGAATACACATCATCTAGTATGTCTAAGACAGGAGGGATAGCCAGAGGCCTGTGCTGAGGGAGCAAGAGGAAATCCCTGAGCCTTTTCTTGGAATCTGAGTAATCTTGGCCTTCCCAGTGGAAGTGTTCCCTCAAGGTATGCAAGGTTTCCCCAAAAGAATAGTCCTCAGGGGGGGAGACAGAGGGAATGGACTCCTCTGCATCAGAATCTTCAGAAGGGGAGTATGAATGTTCCTGGTCTTCAGAATGTTCTGAAGTAATGGAGGCCTGGTCCGAGGAAGGGTATTCCTCCTCCACTCTGGGCCTTTTGTCCGAGGGGGTTTGAGAACCCCTGATAAGAGTAATCAAATCCTCAGCCATTTTGAGCATCTGTTTTTTAGGCATGGGGCCTTGAGAGGGGCCCTGTGGAGCTTGTCTTTTAGTTTGCATGGCTGCTTTAGATTTAGTGTAAGCCTTAATGGAAAAAGAAGGCCTGAAGACACCTTGAGAGGTGGCAGGCCTGTCTAAACTCTGAGTTTCCCCGCCAAGAGTGGCGTCGGTATCTGTAATCAGGGTGCGGGCCGAGGAGCCTGCAACCTCGGGCACAGAAGACACCGCTAAAGAAGTATCATCGGTAGTCAGGGGCTGCATAGGCGCCTCGCTGAGAACCGGAGCACCTGTAGTCAGCTTTAGCGTGGTGTCGGTAGAAGTCGCGGACCTCGTATGTCGGTCCTTATCTTTGCGTCTTTTACTCAAAACTGGAGTCAGGGTATCCGACGACAATGTAATTAAATTTTTTGCCAAAATAGTGTTGGGCGAACTCCGCCCGACGCTTAATAGTGCGTTTGTTGAAGCCAGTACAAAAACGACAGGTCGAGACGTCGTGGTCTGGGCCTAAGCAAGGAATGCAGAAGGAATGGAAATCCTTATGCGTTATTTGCTTCTCACATGAAATGCAATTATTAACTTTGTCTGACATTGGTCTGAGGCAAGAAAAGTTTCCCCAATGGGGTACTTAGCTTTCAAGAAGACTTCGGTTGAAAAATATTCGTAATCTCAGGACTGGCTGACCGGCACTTGCGAACTGCTTCTGCTTCGGGCACTGCGCAGCAAGAAAGACTGAAGAAAATGGCGTCGGCTGGTTCTTTTATACCCCTGCCGCACTGATGTCAGGGAAGAAGCGACGACATCCGACGCCGGACCTAGACTTTGGAATTCGGCCGACCGAGGACCCGCCTGACGACAGGATAACCCATCTGTTATGACTGCAGCTGTATGCACGATGAACATCCTGGAGTAAAAGCATGATCCGGACTGGTCTGGGGGGACGTGCTGGATTGCTCTTTTTTCTAGCAGCCGGAGTATTTCCTCGGCTGCCACCTCCCTTTGATTGGGTGGGACATCGGGGAGGCTTCAGGGACTGAGAGGGGAATTGAGAAAAGGGATCTTGTAGCCTCTGGATATGATCTGAAGCACCCAGCGATCTGTTGTAATGGACTCCCAAGCTGCCAGGTGCCTCGAGAAATGCCCCCAGACTGCCTCCAGAGTGGAGCAGTCGGGTAACCCCTCAGCGTTGCTGCGTGGGCCGATCAGAGAAAGGTTCTCTGGACCCAAAGTTCTTCGGGCCCCCTCTGCCTCTAGGGCGGCGTCCACCCTGTCCTCCTCTGAAGGACGAGGGGTCCGGAGCGAAATGGGACTGTTGAGACTTCCGGAACCACATCTTCTTCTGTCCCTTTTGGTTCCTGGAGAAGGACCTCTGGGGAGCAGAGAAGCAGACTCCGACGGCAGACAACATCTTCCAGCCTTTTTCGCTCTGGACCAGTGTGTCGCGTACGGTCTTGCCAAAAAGGGCAGAACCATCAAACGGGGCATTTGCTAACGATGCCTTAAAAGGTTCCGCGAAATCACAATGACGGAGCCATGCCTGTCGCTGTAGGATGACGCCTGCTCCGCTAGCTCTAGCGGCTCCTTCCGTGGCATGTGATAGTAGCTGCATAGAGGTATTGGAGACAGATTTGAGAGTGACCATTCGGGTAGATTATACTTTCTTGTCCTCCGCCGACATGGACTCTGGGGGTGACCCAGCATATTCTTTGATAAGATCCCGCTGGAGCCGTATCACGTGTGCCACATAGTTCAGCGACCTCACAGAAAAGGTGGCTGAAGCGAACACCTGCTTCCCCAGACGGTCCATTGTCCGAGACTCCTTGTCTGGAGGATGGACAGAAGAACTCTCCTGGGCCAGTTCCCTTTTGGTGGCGGCCGCCACCAACATGGCATCTACCGGGGCTCCCTTGCTCCAAAATGACCTGTCCGAAGGGGAGCTGAGAATTTTGTCCGGCCTCTTTGGAATGGGCTCCACAGTGTCCGGTTCCTGCCATGCCCTGGTAGTAATCAGGTCTACCAGGGGATCGGCGGGAAGGGACACCCAAGAGGTAGACGGGCCTGCTTCAAACGCCTCCAGTAACACAGACTCGTCAGAGGAAGGTTTTTGGGACAGACCACCCCCCTCTGATCTGAAGCATCTCCATGTCGTCTCCGAAGGAGACGTCTTCAGGGGGTGACCTTGGGGAACCTTCCCCTTCCTCCAAATCTGTGTCCTCTGTCAAGGACTCAGAGGAGTCCAAGTGCCTCCTCTTGCACTTCCGTTTGTGAGGGATCTCCTCGGGGGGACCACCCCCCTCTGATCTGAAGCATCACCATGATGTCTCTGAAAGACGTCTTTGGGGGGTGACCTTAGGGAACCTTCCCATTCCTCCAAATCTGTGTCCTTTGTCAAGGACTCAGGGGAGACCAAGTGCCTCCTCTTGCACTTCCGTTTGTGAGGGACCTCCTTGGGGGGACTGTCCGAAGAGGCCTCACCAACCACATCCTGTTCCAACAAAGGAACTATCTGGGACGTCTGAGCAGGCTGTCCCTGGGGCCGGGTGATGGAAGGTGGACCCGTCTGAGAGGGTGTGCAGGGTGGTGCCGTAGCTGAAGCCGGGGGCTTGGAGTCCCTCGACAAAACCCTCTCTACGACATCGAATGCCGAAGGAGAGCTGCTCTCCCTAGGATCAGAGAGCAGACCCTCCCTCGGATCCGACGTGCGGATCGGAGCCGGCGCCGACTCAGTCGGATCCGAAAGGCCAGTATGCTCCGACCAAGACTGAGCCGAAGCCATACCGACACCTCAAGATCTGAAGCTCATATCTCGGCTCAGAGAGCTCGGATCCGAAAAAAATGGACCCGACAGACTCGAAGGTGCCATCGGCGCCGAAGTACCCGATACTATCGGCGCCAACAGTCCCCCGGCTCAGACGCTAACCGGCTCCGAACCCCAGTAGTGGGTCAGAAAAGGAGCAATTGCGGCGAAAAAGGGGGTCGAGCTCCCCCCCGGAAGGGGGAGGGGGCAGGAGCACTCCCATCTGCAGCTGGGCCTGGAGAAACCTACGCATCATCCGGTCAAAGTCTACATCGGACATACTGCGGGTAGACCTTGATGAGGCCACTGAAGCGGGCCGGGAGTGCCGCCTCGATGACCTCGAAGGTGACCGGGTCTCCTCCTCCTCCGGCCCCGGTGAAAAGCGGGGAGATCGGAGCCCGGAAGAAGACTCGGAGGCCCTAGTAGGAGAAACCCCTTTTGGCTGGCGGGGCCGATGCAGAAACTTCGGCCCGCCGCTTGTGGTGCTTTTCCCGGCGTTTCTCCTTCCTGGCTTCCCTCTCCTCCTGGCCCAAGGTGGGAGGTTGAGTCCCGGGACAGGGGAAGGGGAATAGCAGGTGGCGCTGCCGCAGCCACGGCAGGTGCCACGGAGGGACCGAAGGATGAAGCAGAATCCGGGGGCAGAAGTCCCGCCAGAAACAGCTTCGACCTCCGGTCCTCGAGGGCCCTGGGGTTGAACGCTACGCAAATAGTGCAGCCGGTGGAAAGATGTTCAACCCCAAGGCATAAAACCCACCAAGTGTGTCCATCCGCTGGGGACAGCTTATGGCCACACTCGGTACACTTTGAAAAGAAAGTTTTGGGTGCCTCCTCCATACCTACAAAAGAAACACCACACTCGCTAGGCCCCAAAACACACACCCTAACGCGTACACGAGGGGGAGGAAATAACACCAGAAAAAGAAAAATGTTAATGCTACTGGAGAACTATACTAACACACACACAAACATTTTTTTAAACTAGGAAAAAAGTTTTTTTCTCACAAAACCAACACTACCACGTCTGGAAGCTCAATCAAGCTGCTGAGAGAACCGCGGCAAACTAGATCTAAGGTCAGGAAGGGATAAGCAGGGGGTTATGGGTAAGGAGGAGGAGCTTGGAGCTCAGATCTTAGCTGCTGGAAGCTGCCGGCTCGGATCCGATATGGATCCGATAACCCATAGGTTGATGGACAAATGAAGTTAACTACTTCAGATGGGTAGTTTTGCTGAAATTTAGGCACAGGAGAAACAAAGACATGCTTAAGCTCCTGTAAATTCTTCCATTTGCCCTGAAGAGACTTAAATAAACCAGCAGTCACTTCAGACAAGAGAGTATTACCCAGAGGAGCATCCATCAAGTTAGCCTCAGTATCATCAGGCAAAGGTTGAAGCCGGAGCCATGAACATCTCCTCAAAACTGGACCAGAAGTAGCAGCCCAAGAAGGGGCATCTGCTGCATCATAACTACATTTGATAGAATGATGAACTACCTGAAAAGAAAGTCCCAAGCAAAGAAAGAGCATATTTACTCAGTCTGGAAGATAAGAGAGAATCTGACAAGCTTGGGAAAGAAGAGCCAAGACATATCTAGAGATATGGATCTGACAATTTAATAGCCCTAAAAGCTAAGGTAGCCAAAATATAAACTTTCTTACCTAGCCTATCCATGGTTCTACTGTCCTTGTCAGAAGGCAGTAACTTGGATGAAGGAAGCAATTGAGATGGCTTATCAGAGGCTACAGATACCACAAAGGGGTCAGCAGCAGGGCATTTAAACAAAAAGGAACAATCCTCAGGCACCCTATAAAACCTATGACTTCCTGGGAGCAGGGGCAGTGGAAAACAACATCCAATAAAGCAGGCAAGACAGGGGGAAGGGCCTCAGGTTTAGGAGATTCCCATCTGCAGTAACTCATAGTACCTCTTATGGATATCCCAAACCTGGGCACAATCCCACTTAAAAAAAATTTTCAGCATCCTAGACAGTGTCCCCAAAGGAAATTTCCTCAGGACGACTATCTCGAGTATGAGAATCCTCCTCCTCAGACCCGTAGTCTAAAGAAGGAATTTGGGTAGAATAAACTAGGGAGTCATTATCAGAATCCACCTCAGAAGAATGCAATTCTCTGGGCCTTTTAGGGGAAGTGGAGGACCAAGGAGGAGCAGGAACGGAAGCCCCTTGAGGTGGCCTCAATGACAGTAAATCATTAAATAACTTGAGTAAAGGCCTGCCACTCACTTTGTGGATCCTAGGAGCAGAAGAAACATGATTATTTTTCTATTTGTTTTTTACGGGGACATCTATCCTAGAAAGCTGAGAAGGCCCAGACTCAGGACGGCATTCCACAACTGCAGTAGGAACCTCTTCCCTAAAGAGAAACTGCGGAACCCCTCTAGACTCTCAGAAACAGTCAACTGTGGTTCCTCTCCGAACACCCAAAACGGACACCTGCAAAGCCTTGTTGGATGTGCTGCCCTCCAGATCCTCACTGGCCTCGAACCCAGATGTGGTAGAAGAATCTGACAAAACAGAACTCCCGGCAGAGGCTGGACAGTGGAAGATTCCAGTCTTACCTTATGCACAGTCTTCCCTGATGTCTGACCCTCAGGGCAGAAGTTCCATCTGCAGTATCTGCAGCAAGAAGCTTAAGATGCTGGTTCTCAAGATAGAAGGAAAGGGAAGCAACCCTACTATAAAGAGTTTTGGAGAAAAACGCCTGACAAACTGAATAAGATGTATGGTCGTGAGCAGCACCTAGGCAAAAAAGACACTTACCGTGGCGGTCTTTATGGGGAATCAGTCTCCCACACTGGCATTATCCTTCCTGGATGACATTAACCCCAAACAGCACAAAACAATCAGAAAAAGTAACCAAAATCCCAACTGGGTACTCATCTGCAATTGTGAGGACTCCAGCAAATAGGAGTAAGCACAGGAATGCCAACAAACAGAAAAACGGATAGAGGTAACAGGCCGACAGTTAAAACGGCATTCGGACTGGTGGCAAAGAAGTTCTGAGGACAGTACACCTAAATGTCACCTTTATGCCCTACCCTACACAAGGAGTGTGCAGGCGATGTTCAGCGTACCTTAAAGTAACAGTAGACTTAGGTAAACTGGCTGGTCGATGGGCTTCATGGCAGGGAATCCCATTTGTAAGGAAAACTGCAGCAGTGACTGTTAGGAAATCCAATGTTACCTTGGTCAGAAGGTGGCTATGAGTATCATGCACAGCTTGTCTGACCTCACCTTTATCAATAGCCTGAGAATCAGATGAAAAGTGGGAAGGCATACAGTCTTGTCCATTTCAAGAAGAAAGCATCTGCTTTTTATGTCCCTATGTTTGGGTTCTTCAGTAGAACCTTTGAAGTTCTGGTGAGAGGCAGAAAGGTCTATACTGGGGTGGGTTAAGTCCAGGAAGCTCTCCCTTTTTAGTATCCATTCACTGGAGTCCATAAAGTCCCTACTCAAATAGTCTGCTAAGGTGTTCCTCTGTCCCTGGATGTAGGATACTATCAGTGTCAACTGCAATTGTTTTGCCAAAAGCCAAATCTTTATTGATGGACTACACAGTATTTAAGACTGAGTTCTCCCTTGCATATTTATACATCACGTAACTGTGGTATTGTCTGCCCAAATTTGCAGTGCTCCTGAAGATAAGTTGCTTTGAAAAGTTTTCGTTGCTAGGAAAACAGCAAGCAAGTCCTTCTGATATGTGAAGTTTTCTTTGCTTTGGGGTCTAGACACCTTGCACCTTCATAGGTCTTAAGTGCACTCCCCATGCTTTTTCGGAACCGTCCGAGGTGATGGTCTTGTCGGTCTCTGGTAGAGAAAAGCTGCGCCTACATTCAGCTTGATGGTGTCTTTCCAACAAAGTTGTTGTTTTCAAGCATAGTAAGAGAGGCACCAGAGTATCCAGGGATTGAAAGTGTTGCTCCTAAGTGTATTTCAGGAACTGCTGACGTTTCCTCATTTGCATTTTTGCCTGGGGAATCATAAGGATGCATGATGCCATGAACCCAAAGGCCCTTAGATATTCCCTTGCTGTGACTGTATGCCTTGGCAATAAGCTGAGCAGATAGCGAGTTATACAAGGACACCTTGTATTAGGGTAAGAAGCCTTTCTGTTGTTCAGAGTTTATCAGTGCACCCAGACAGAGAATTCTTGTCTGAGGCTGAAGTTGGGACTTTTGGAAATGGAGGGTGAGCCCTAACCTTATGAAAGCAGTCCACGGTAGCCTGTAAGGTTGTTTGAAGTTCCAGGATGTTTTTCCCTGGATGACATAACAGTCCAGGTATGGGTAAATGTGCACTCCTAGTATTATGCAATGTGCTATAACTGGAGCTAGACATTTGATGAAAACTCTGGGTGAAGTGGATAAACCAAAAAGTTAAGAACAGAACTGGAAGTGCAAACATGCCGTTACGAATCAAAGGCATCTCCGGTGTTCTTTTGACATAGGAATATGAAGATCAAAGTCCTTCTGATCTATTGTAATCATGTATGCTCCTAGAAAGATCAAGAGCAGCAGCGTTTGAAGAGTCAGCATTTTGAAAATGAGAATGTTTAAGAACTCATTTAAGTTCTAAAATTGGCCTCCAGGTTCCTTCCTTGTGACTAAAAACACCCTGGATTAGAACCCTGTTGTCTCCTTCCCACAGGGAATGGTTAAACTGATTCCTACTGCAAGACTTTTTGCAAGATGAGGAGAAGGAGACCTTCTTGGTCTTTTGGTGGCTCTGGTATTCCTAAAAAGGGAAGCCTTTCTCAATCTCTTCTTTGATGATTAGTACCCACTGGTCTGAGGTGATGAGTTTCCACTGGTGTAGAAAGTCAGTCACCCTTCCTGGTAGTAGAACGGGGGAGAGGAAGAAGGGGAGAGTGCTGTGCACAGTCAAGATGTTCTGTTAAGGGAGGTAGCATCGTTGGGACCCCCCTCCCCCAACGGTCTAGGGTGGTGCTCAGGTTGCCATCTTCTGGACTGTCTAGGCCTTTTTGATTGAGGCGGCCATCCCTTATCTTGCCCAAGAGGCAGAGGCCAAAGCTTAGGAGGATAATTTCTATTAATGTCTTGGAGTTGGAGACTAAATTCTTTGTTTTTATTTTCTTCTCTTTTATTGTCCAATTTCTTGAAAACCTTCTCTTCAGTAGGCCCAGAAGGGAATCTTATCTAATGGGGCATCCAAGAGTTCAGCCTTTAGTTGGTCAGAATAAGTGGCTGGGTCTTCAGCTAAGCGAACCGGTGGATAACACAGCTAGTAGCAGCTGCACTGCATGATGTAATTAATGTGTCATAACCACATTTGGGGAATGCCTGGAAACCTGCAGTGCTGCTCTAGCTGTGTCCTGTATAGGTCCCTTAGTAAGGCCTTATTTGCCATGCCCTCTCTTTTGGTAACTATTTGTTCCTACAAGGACTCTAAGCATTTTAATAAATGAAACTGCACTAGAGAGCCCTCATACAGAGGGTAACAGATCTACAAGTCTTTTTCCCCAACCTGTTCAGTCGTCTACCTTCCCAGTCATTAGGTAGGGGATGCCTAGCAGCAGGTTTAGACACATCCTTACTGATTTCAGTAGGCACTACAAGGAGATCATCTTATGCGTTTATGTCCAGGAGTTTGAGTGTGTCAAGCACTCTATTTGTTGACCAGGAGTGTCCGACTGGACATAGGACCATTTTCAGCAGAGGCCCAGGGAGAGAAATTCCACAGTTAAAATAAACAGACAGTAGTTACATTGGATTACATAGCGATTAACAATTTAACATGGCAATTACTTACAACATATTTACAGATGAAGAACATAGCACATCAGTAGACAACTAGAATCTTTATCTGTGAAGTACATAATAGACATTAACAAATGTTACAATAAGAAGTTCCTGCTGTATAATAAGTACTAGGCTTATGAGCATCTGAGCTTGCTATAATCAAGGTAGTTAGTGGAGTGGAAAGAAAGGCAGTGGTTGGATGGAGTGGGTGATACTAGAGTGGGAGTTGCAAGGGCATAGCCAGCATGTTTTTAAGTGCGCTTTTAGTAAAGTTTTGAAGCGGGTACATGATGGTACGGAGGTAATTGTGGGTGGGAGGGAGTTCCATAATTTGGCTATGGTGCAAGAGAATAATGCTTCACCAGCAGAGTTATAAGCTTTAGTGATCTGCAAGTGACTTTTTTTGCTGGATCTTAGTGGTCTGGTGGTGCGATAGGGTTGGAGTAGATTCTGGAGGGATGGGACATTTAGTGGATGGTTTACTAGTTTGTGGGCGAGTGAGAGTTGATACCACTGAAGGAGGTGAGGGAGTTCAAGCCATCCCAGTTCAGCAAGTGAGAGACGGTGGTGACTACGGTAGGATGCCCCCGTGGCGAATTTGGCGATTTTGTTGTAGCAGATCTCTAGCTTGTTTAGATCGCATTGCCTTAGGTTGGTATATATTGGAGAGGCATAAAGTAGGGTGGAGATGAGGTGGGAATTTGCTATTGAAATCTTTGCTGAGAAGTTGCTTATTTCTGTATAACGCTTCTAGTTTTTTGTGGACTTTTTTTTATGGTCATGGATATGTGAATGTCAAATTTTAGTTTATTTTCTTTTCCACTACTCGCAATTTGGTGTGTTCAGTTGGGTATATTGTGGTGTTGTCTTTTGCTGTGATGTTAAAGTGAGAGTTGTTTTGAGTATGTTTGGTGGGTTGAAAGAGTAGTAGTTTAGTTTTGTTTGGGTTGAGTATTAATTGGGCATCGGATAACCAAGTTTCAACAGAGGAAAAGGCTTCCTGTGTGACTTTTTGCAGTTTGGGTAGGGACTGGGCTAAGCAGATGATGGCTGAGTCATTTGCGTGTTGTATGAGTGTGCCATGTTTGGTGGCAGAGGCTAGATTATTGGTGAAAACAAAGAAGAGTAGGGGTCCAAGGTATGGATCCTTGGGAACCCCTATGGAGACAGGTAGTTGGGGAGATATGTCATTCTGTCATACAACGGATTGTTGGCGGTCAGACGGGTAACTCTGAAACCAGCTGGTGAATTATTGAGAGAAGGATAGGTTGAGGACAGATAAGTTGTTTGTGTGGGACCATGTCAAATGCTTTAGATAGGTCTAGGAAAGTAGCAGAGGAGAGTTAGCCATTGGTTTTATGCTGAAGAATAGTGTTAGTGAAGGAGAGTAAGGCAGTGGTGGTGCTATGGTTTGGTCAGAAACCATGCTGAGTATTGGGAAGGAGATTGTTTGTAAGGAGGTAGCCTGAGACCTGAGTGTGTATGCATCTCTCTAGTATTCTGGAGAGTGGAGATAAACTCTATAAAAAAACAAACTGGCTTCTTTGGAGTTGGAGCCAGAAAATCTGGGTATACAGAGATGTATTTAAAGAGATCATTTAATATTACACAGACTGGGGGAATAGCTAGTCACCTGGAGGATGGCAGGCCTAGAAGCTGCCTGTAATGAGTTTGGGTCTAAGACAATTCCTTGCTCCCCCAATGAAAAGCCTCATTCATCTTGTGCAATGCTTTTCCAAAGGATAAATCTTCCAGGGAAGAAACAAAGGAGAGGGTGTCAGCTAAGCATACCTCTCAACTGTACAGATTTTTGGAGAATGTCCAGATTTTTGTCTCTTTTTTTCTCATAAAAGTGTGTGTTTTTTGGCAAATCACTGTCAAATCATTGAGGGCTAAAGTCAGAAAATAATGGCAGACATTTGAGTTTCAGACAACATACCCTTCCGAAAATTCATGCTAATGCAAAACATGTTATTCCATCAACTTTCCAAGTTTTTAAGAGCAAATTTTAAGTGTGTCCCTATTTTGGGGGCTTTGCCCCCCCCCCCACTATGCATGGATTTCCCCAGACTTCTTGCTCTAGGAGTTTGAAAAGTATGCATCCAAGTCATAATCAGAATATGACTAATGGTAGAGGTGTGTTCAGAATACGATAATTTTTCCTCATTCTCAGATCCTGAAGAATCATCTTCTTGAAAGGAGACATATCTTGGTCTTTTACTAGGAGAGGCTACAGGGGCTGTCTGTGGTACCTGGCTGGGCTATCTAGAATTCACAAAGGCCATGAATTCCTAGGTAATTTTTAGCAGGTCCTTGATTTGAGCCTAGGTTGTTACAGCAGACAACTGGGGTTGTAGGCTGACTGGTTTCTTTTGATTCAGCCATTCATTTAGTAAGACAGGACTCAGTCTGTGGTCACCTCAGTCCAGGTTATTAGCATGCATTTCATGCAGAAAAAGAGTGGAAGATGAACCATCGCCTTTGGTAACCAACATTCAAATGTCAAGAAGCTGAAGCCTGCTCACAGACATCAGACCCAACCTACACAGACGAAGAAAGCAACATCCATTGGCCTGCTGCCATGGTGGCCTTCAAAAGGGTCATGCCAGAGGGCTCGAGCCTGGTAGTCACTGGAATTGGAGGCTGCAAATGTGCCTTACCAGAGTCTATCAACTTGGATGCAGACACAATTCACCACTGTCTGCAGAGTCCTTTTCTTTAGGCTTTTTGTCCGTTTCTTTGGTAAAGTAATGGCAGAAGCCGAGGAAGGCAGAGAAGTGGCAGGAACTGGGTCCAAGGACTCCATGTGTGGCATTAGGACTTCAGCCTTATAGTTAAGGGTCTTGGCTCTAAACCAAGCACAGT
This sequence comes from Protopterus annectens, assembly GCF_019279795.1. Taxonomy (NCBI): domain Eukaryota; kingdom Metazoa; phylum Chordata; order Ceratodontiformes; family Protopteridae; genus Protopterus; species Protopterus annectens. The sequence continues at coordinate 1,271,342,864 of NC_056731.1, read as the reverse complement.
CTTGAAAACTGGGAACATTGTCAGTAAGTCCCAAACTAAACAGACAAAAAGAATAAAAGTCTTTACACGGGATTTGCTTTCCACACTTTAATGTATGAACATTAATCAGAAGATAGAAATCCCCATCTGGTTACTTACCTGAAAATAATTTGTTAGAAATTCTTGAGAAGAGCCAACCAGCCAACAGACTGCAAGCATCTGGTAAACGAAGAAGTGCATTGGAATGCGTGGCTAGAAAGATGTGAAGATGGTGGCGATGGACATCCCACTTATACCATAATGTCCAAACGTCAGCCATCAGACATCCATCGGCTTGGGACGATGAAAAGACTCTGGAAATTGGGGCAGTTGTGGGCTTCTGCATGGCAGGAAGACCCAAGAATCAGTAGTGCAACACTGACTATGAAGACCATAAACAATTTGCTACTTATGCACTTGCACATGTACCAACTCCATGCTGATTTCATCTTAGAAACTAGGAAAGGTTATGAGTAGTAGTCAGCTGAGGACACATCAGCCATGGGCTCTAGGCTATTCAAGGCTCTTTGGTCCTCTCACCCACCCATTTCAGTACCTGTTCCAAGACACGGCCTACACCAGGGCTTGAAAAGTTACCCACTTACACCAGTACGGCCCCACAACCCCTGTAAAGGAACTCCTATCCACCCTGTTATCTTCAGGAACCTGAGTTGCTAATCAGACTTTGACGGTTTAAGACACAGTCAAGGCTTCATCCCTCTATGCCACCAAGCTGGCTTCTGACTAAAACTATCACAGCAGACGCATTGCAAGATGAAATGGGAAGGGTTAGAAAGAAGCCTGAGAATGTTTTATCTGACAAGAAGTCCTAATGTTTATGACTTAAGTGCTATGGAGATCAACAGAAATGGATCCAGTCTTAATCAGATCCTAAGGTTTACTGCGTTGCATTACACACACTACAAAACAATTACAACACAGACTTTTAAGCGCAAATATAAACAGCAACACCTGACAACCAGATTTTCAAAACATTTTTTACAAATGTAAAAGTAATCTAAATCTAATTGAAATGCTGACATCTTCAATTCAAAGGAAAGACTAGAAATACTTTGGCAGTTAGGCTTAAAACAAACGTACAGAAAAAAAAAAAGAAAGATTCTTTTCATCAACATGATCTACGTAAAATATTTAGCATCACCCACTTCTCTCACTTCTGTACTGGACTGATGCAGATTAGCTTGAAAGATGGTGTCTACTTTTTTTCCTGCGGTTTAAGGTTTACATAATCTCTTCCATTAGCAATGTATTCCCTTTTACCATGATGGGATATCTACAGTCAAAGAAATTTTATGAACAAAATGCATACAGACTACATTTTTCTATACTTAGTGAACTTAAAATTAAATTGTCTCACACAAGCCTACAAGTGAAAATTAATCTTTTTTTAGCTTGGCAGCATTCTTTTTATAGCGCATTGCAAACTGTGAAGATAGTGTGCTACTGACAAATACCTTGAGCAGACTGCATGGTCATATTAGGTCGAGGGCCATAGCTGCTCATTGGCTGTCCTTGGCTCATGTTCATCTGATTTTGAGCAGGCATTCCTTGTGAAGAGGGCACGGAATGACTGTACCCTCCTACGGGGCCATGGTTACTTGGAGGCATACCCATAGAAGAGTTTGGCATATTTGGCTGATTAGGTCCAGATCCTTGAAGAGGCATATGATTTGGCCCTGTAAGAAAAGAAACACAATCAAGGCTTTATCATGCAACTATTCCGCCATCAAGCTTCTATACATTAATCGAGTTACAGGTTTATCTTCAGAATAGCAAACTGGATTCTCAGTAACTTGAGTACAAAAATATTTTACTTTCTAATGACATATCTGATAACCTTGTTGAGTGGGATGATGCATCAACAGCCTTTTTCAGCCACAGCTTGACACACAGAAAACACAGTACATGCTGTTATTTAACCATTTTGACAAGACTGCTTTAAAATCCGCAATCTTTTTTCTTTTAAAGTTGACAAAACAGGCAAAAGAGCTGCTTTGATTTTCTAATTGGAATACTTGCATCAAAGCAGCATCTCCACTACCTACACACAACCAAGATATCCACTAGAGGATTCCCTTTATTTTCCTGTGTTGGGTAAGATGAATGACTGGAGTGTTTCAACATACGTTTTGTGACCAGTTAGGGCAAACAGCATAGATTTGTCCTCCGTAACAACACATCCAGTTGACAGAGACCACTTGTGACTTACCATACCACACAGTGTATAACTCACTGTCTAATGAAGTGTTCCTAAGAAACCCTCAAGTCTGCCACAGCTGAAGGTTTAAAAAAGGTGATAAAGTTTCAAGCCATAAAGTTAAAACCATCAATGGGCTGCACTTAGAAGGTCTCAAAACTGCAGCGTCTGATACCAGTGACGCACCTTGTATAGGGACACTGATAACACTGAAAATTTTTAAGATCAATGAAGCAACTAAACCTGGTGTATACAAAGAACATAAGTTGTTGTGTGTCTTCCGGCTTTTCTCAGTTAGGGGTCCCCACAACGGAACTCCGGTCCACTAATGATTGGCAGTAGATTTACACGAACGCTGAGGTGCCAGCTCGACGCCCAACCTTCAATGAAGGCACACCCACTTACGCATGTCTTTTGAATGCCACCCAACCGCAGGGAGGGCATGCAGACTCCACACAGAAGGCACTTCCCGCACTCCAGCCAGGAATCGAACGGGAGAATCTCTTGCTATGAGGTAACAACGTTACCGCTGCACCACCGCAAAGACCATAATTACTGTACAATATTTGGAGTAATACTAGAATTCGCTTCAAGACTTCAACCTTGGGCTCAAGCTATTAATCTCTCTCATTTGCCAATGTATGACATTCTAGAAACAGGCTTTGTTGCCCTTTTTTTTTTTTTTTTAACTCTACGTACTGCATAAAAAAAGGTGCCATCAGAAATTAAAGCGAGACAAACATTCAATCTTCAGGGAAACCAGACTATCATAGAATGTGTCTTATTCCTAAAGTATGGAGGGTATCACTGTCGGCCTTCACCGAAACTGAATAATCTTTTCCCAGAACAATGACATTCATAATTTACATTTTGTCTCATGGCTACTAAACTTACTTAGCCCAGGTACCATTTTACTTTTATCAAGACCTTTCTATACGAAGACAACTGACGAAAACCTCAAAGTAGTTCTTGACACCACCTGAAGAAAAAAAAAAACAGTTATATGCTTACCATGACAACAGACCTGGACTGTCAGTTCCCTTCTCTTTACCTGCAGGACTAAGCCCAGCAAAATTTACCCTGGCCGAGAACATTTTTACAGGCTAGCTAGTGCTTCCCTTATTTTCTCATAATGCTGTGCTCTCTGGACCAGACTCCAGATCCATGGAGCCCTCTCAAATCAGTTGTTTGTCTTGTTGGCTTTTCCTGCTTAGGGGTCGCCACAGCTGAACTCCAGTCCGCTAATGATTGGCAGTAGATTTTTATGGTGCCGAGTTGCCAGCCCGACGTCCAACCTTCAACGAAGGCACGCCCATTCACGCATGTCTTTCAGAGGCCACTCGACCGCGGGGAAGACATGCAGACTCCACACAGAAGGCACTCCAGCCGAGAATCGAACAGGAGAACCTCTTGCTGTGAGGCAACAACACTACCGCTGTACCACCGCAAGTCAATACAGACAGCTAATCATAGGATCATAGGAGTTACTAGGCTAACTGGTATCTGGTTCAAGCTAACACTAAAATCAGCACCTACTGTTCCTGTCCAAGAGAGACACAGGTGGAACCCCCGGGGTGAATTTCCGTTTACCCATCCAATTGTCCAAACTGCGCTTAAATAGGGCCAACAAGGGGCTTTGTTTAACATGAATAGGAAGCTTGTTTCAAAGATGGGCAACCTCTGAGACAAACCTGTCTCTCCAGCAAGTTCTGTTGATGTCACATACCAGGTTAAGGTCCTTTGTGCGAATGACCCATGTGCCATTTGACTTGCGAATGTGCAGCATTTCCATTAAAGCTGGGTCAGAGATTGCTCTACATGCAAGGCGCAGGTTGCCTCTGAGCAGTCCATATGAAACAAAGTAAAGTGAGAATTTCAGTCTGTCTGCACAAAACAGATCTTGGAAGACCCTGAATCTTTGTAAGGAGCCTTTGTGATCTGTCCAGCTGCTGCAGGTGTTTGGAAAAGAACATACCAAAGGCAGCATTGTACTCTATTATTGGCCTGATGAGGGAAGAGTAGAGGGGACAGTTATAAAGTACAGCTTTGTACCTACCATAAATGTAGATGTTCGAGTGCCAATACAGCTGCAGTCATAACAGATGGGTTCTCCTGCCGTCAGGTGGGTCCTCTGTCGGCCGAATTCCAAAGTCTATGTCCGGCGTTGGTTGTCGTCGCTTCTTCCCTGACGTCAGTGCGACAGGGGTATAAAGGAACCAGCCGACGCCATTTTCTTCAGTTTTTTTTGCCCCAGATGTCAGGTGCCCCCAGAAGGAAGGCAATACATAAATTTGTGTAATAAAGCAGTGCAATATAATCAAAATACAGTAGTTGCAAGCAAATACATCATAAATGAATACCCCAATCAGGTTGCATGAGGATGTGTTAGCCTATAGGCCTGTCCCAAGAGGGGAAGGAGGGAGGGAAACCTGGACTGCAGCTGTATTAGCACTCGAACATCTACATTTATGGTAAGTACAAAACTGTACTATGTTCATCGTGCATACAGCTGCAGTCATAACAGATGGGTAGAATCCCAAAGCTAAGAAAGGGGTGGTAGGCACTAGGTGGAAGTAGGAGTCAGGATGCCCTGCAAGACTGCAGTGGCAAAGCCTGCTCTAGTTTTGGAGTATAGTGGTAGGTGGTAGTGCTTGGAGAAGGTATGCACAGAACTCCAAGTGGCTGCTTCCAAAATATCTTTGGTAGAAACTCCTCTGAGGAAAGCTGCAGAGGTAGCTGTGGCCCTTGTGGAGTGAGATCTGATGCCTGTAGGTACAGTTTTGCCATGAAAAGAATAGCAAAAGCGTATGCAGTGGGCTATCCATTTTGAGATTGTCTGTTTCGAAATTGGCTTTCCTTGAGCTTCTACAGCATAGGACACAAAGAGCTGTTCTGATTTTCTGAAAGGTTTTGTTCTGTCCAGATAACGTAGTTGTCTGTGGATGTCCAAGGAATGTAGTAATCTCTCCCCTTTGTTTTGAGGATTAGGATAAAAGGTAGGGAGGTGTATGGCCTGATTCAAAGCTACCCTGGATACCACTTTAGGCATAAAGGACGGGTTGGTTCGTAAGGAAACTCTGTCCTGATGGAAGATGATAAATGGCTGCACAGCCATGACAGCTTGTAGTTTTGAAACTCTACGAGCTGAGGTAATAGCCAGAAGGAAAGCTGTTTTCCAGGACAAATATTGCAAATCTGATGAGGCAGCTGGCTCAAAGGGAGGCAAGGTCAGTTTTTCCAGAATGAAATTGAGATCCCAAGCAGGTATTGGTTGTTTCCTTGGGGGTCTTAGATTCTTAGCCCCTCTGAGGAACTGTCTTAAGAGAGGGTGAGAGAATAAGGGTGGATCAGTGTTGTATTCTGCAGAAATGGCTGAGGCATGGATTTTGATGGAGGAGAATGAAAGTCCACTGCTTAGCAGCTCAGCTAAATACTGTAGTATTTGAGGTAAATTCAGTTTTCCAGGATCCTGGCCCTTTTTCTCATTCCAGACACAAAACCGTTTCCATTTTGCGGAGTAAGTTTTTCAAGTTGACTGCCTTCTGGCCTCCAAAATGACATCCTGCACCTCTTTGGAGAGTAGGGTCTGTTGTGATGCTAAGGTATCTTCCATGCGGCTAGATTGAGTGTTTTTAGCTGGCTGTGAAGAGTTTTGAAGCTGTGCCGAGTCAGAAGAGGAGGCATTAGAGGCAGGGTCCATGGTGGGGAATGCGTCAGGCTCCTCAGGAGTGGGTACCAGTGTTGTCTTGGCCAGTCCGGAGCAATGAGAATCATCTTTGGTCTGTCTGCTCTGGTTTTCAACAGAACTTTGAGCAGCAGAGGAAGAGGTGGGAAGGCATAAACTGTCATTGATGTCCAACTGAAAGAGAGAGCGTCCACTCTCCAGGCCTTTGGATGGAAAATCCTTGAGCAGAATTTTGTCAATTGGTGATTTTTGTGGGAGGCAAAGAGATCTATGTCTGGCCTTCCCCATGCTTGGATTATTTCTGTAAAAACTTTTGGATGCAATTTTCATTTGTGTGGATCCGTCATATTTCTGCTTAGGTTGTCTGCCAGCGTGTTTTCCTTGCCTGGCAAGTACTGTGCTTGTAGTTCGATTTGTAAGTCCATGGCCATGTTCCAAAGTGACATGGCCAGTCTGCATAGGGGGTATGAATGTGTTCCTCCCTGTTTGTTTATGTACCACAACTGTGGTGTTGTCCGTTCTTATCAATAGTTGACCTGGTTGTAGAAGGTCCTCGAAAGCTATAATAGCATTTATTACTGCTAGCATTTCCTTTTGATTGATGTGAAGGTGCTTTTGTTTTTGGGACCATTTGCCCTGAATGCACCGATCCGTCATGTGCGCCCCCCCCAGGCGTAGTCCGAGGCGTCTGTTGTGATGACTTGATTTGCTTGAGGCTTGCTGAATGGAAGACCTGTGTTTGTTTGGCATGCTTGAGCCCACCACAGAAATTCCTTTTGCAGACATGGAATTAGTGGTATTACTGTTTCCAAACTGTGGCTGTGTTGAGACCATATGTTTTTCAGGTACCATTGAAGTTTCCTCATATGCAGCTTTGCACATGGGATTAGTAAGATGCAAGATGCCATGAATCCCAGAGCCTGCAGGATTTTCCTTGCAGTCAGCCTGGTGCAATTTGCTAGTGCTCTGAAGTATTGAGTTAGTTGCCCCTGCTTCTCTGGCGTGAGGTAGGCCATCTGGGTGTTTGTGTCCAAGTTGGCACCCAGGAAAATTATCTTCCGAGAGGGTATTAGCCTTGATTTCTTTTTGTTGACTGTGTATCCCAGAGAGTTCAACAACATTATTACATAAGCCAGATGTTTCAGAAGAATGTGCTTGCTGTCCGCTTGGATCAGGCTGTCGTCCAAATAGGGGTATATTTGTATCCCTTGAAGTCTGCAGTAGGCAATTACTGATGCCAGGCATTTTGGGAATACTCTGGGCGCAGTAGATAAGCCAAAGGGCAATGCAGAGAATTGATAATGGGTTGAACCTGCAAGAAATCTGAGGTACCTTCTGCAATTTTGTCTGATTGGGACATGCAGGTATGCCTCCTTGAGGTCCAATGTTACCAGCCAAGACTCCTTGCCCAGCATGGGAAGAAGTTGCTGTAGAGTGAGCATCTTGAATTTTGGTACGAGTAGAAATGTGTTTAGGATGAATAGGTCCAAAATTGGTCTCCAACCTTTTCCCTTCCTTGGTACCAGAAATAGCCTGGAATAAAAACCTTGACCTTGTTCGTGCATAGGTACCTCTTGAATAGCTTTCATGTCTATGAGATCTGTAATTTGCCTTTGTGCCTCTGCCCTTTGATTGTGTGGCAGGTTTGGCATGCCTCTCATTTTTGGAAGGGTGTGAAAATGGAATCTGTAGCCTCTGTTTATAATGTCCAGGATCCATTTGTCTTTTGTGACAATATGCCAATTTTTTGAAAATAATGCCAGCTTTCCTCCTAAGGGGGCTGCCATTTGAGTCTTGCTTGGCATGCAAAGGGGAAAGTCATTGGGTTTGCTTTCTGAATGATTGAGTTATCCTCACCACCTCTTTGTGTAGGAGCTTGCCATTGTCTGCCTCTAACGATCCTTGGGATTGTCCTCTGCCCTCGGGCCTGTATCTGCCTCTTTGGGGTCTGTCCGTGGCTGGAAAGGACCAATTTTTGGAAGGCCAATTTCTACTGAAACGTGCGGGTTGTACCTGTAGAAAATCTTTCACAGTTTGCATTGTTTTAGCCTTTTCCTCCATTTTCCTTAATACCGCCTCAGCATTAGCACCAAATAATACATCCTTTTGAAGAGGGGCATCTAGTAATTTAGCTTTGACATGATCAGGCAAGGTTTGTTCCTTGAGCCAGGCATGTCTACGTATGACTGATCCTGTAACAGCAGCTCTACATGAGGCCTCTAGAGCATCAAAACCACATTGTAAGGTATGCTTACCCACTTGTTCTGCACTATGCATCAAATCCTGCAACTCCAAGTCTGGTTGTTCAGGTTGTGACATTTTACTTTTCAATTGTGATAACAAAAACTGTCGGTATTTTAGCATATGGAACTGACAGTTTAAGGCCCTCATGGTTAAGGTAGCCGAGGTATATACCTTTTTCCCCCACCTTTCTAAGGATCTGGAATCTCTCCCGGAAGGTAATGGATTTTTAGCAGTGGAGGCCTTAACTCCCTTGGGGTCCTGTGAGATGGTTTCTGGGTCAGCAGCATGGCTTTTGTATAGAAATTGGTGCGAGTCAGGAACCCTGTAGTACCTGTCAGGCTTAACTGGGGCTGGAGGCAGAGAGTCCGGGTTAAGGCAGGCCTCCGAGTAAACATCATCTAGGATGTCCAAGACAGGAGGTATAGCCAGAGGCCTGTGCTGAGGTAGTAAGAGAAATTCCCCAAGCCTTTTCTTGGAAACTGAATAATTTTGGCCTTCCCAGTGGAAGTGTTCCCTTAAGGTATGCAAAGTTTCCCCAAATGAGTAATCCTCTGGGGGGGGATACAGAAGGAATGGACTCCTCCGCATCAGTGTCTTCAAAAGGGGAGTAAGAATGTTCCTGATCATCACAGTGCTTTGAAATAATGGAGCCCTGACCAGAGGAGGGGGATTCTTCCTCCACTCTGGGCCTTTTGTCCGGTGGGGGTTGAGAACCCCTGATAAGAGTAATTAAATCCTCAGCCATTTTAAGCATCTGTTTTTTAGGCATGGGGCCTGGAGATGGGCCCTGTGTAGCTTGTCTCTTAGAGTGCATGGCTGCTTTAGAATTAGTGAAAGCCTTGATGGAGAAAGAAGAGGAAGGTCTGAAGACACCTTGAGTGGAGGTAGACCTGTCCACATTTTGAGGTTCAATGCCAAGAGTGGCTTCGGTATCTGTAGTCGGGGTGTGGGCCGAGGAGCCTGCGACCTCGGGCACAGGAGACGCCGCCAAAGAAGTGTCGTCGGTAGTCAGGGGCTGCGTAGGCACCTCGCTGAGAACCGGACCACGTGTAGTCGGCTTTGGCGTGGTGTCGGTAGAGGCCCATGGACCTCGTGTGTCGGTCCTTATCTTTGCGTTTTTTAGACAAAACTGGAGTCGGAGTATCCGACGACATAATATAGTTAAATGTTTTTCCAAAATAATGCTGGGCGAACTCCGCCAGACGCTTAATGGTGCGTTTGTTGAATGTAGCACAAAAGCGACAGACCGAGACGTCGTGGTCTGGGCCTAAACAAGGTATACAGAGGGAATGGAAATCCTTATGCGGTATTTGCTTCCCACAAAAAATACAATTATTAACTTTGTCTGACATCGGTCTGAAGCAAGAAAAGATTCCCCAACGGGGCACTTAGCTTTCAAGAAGACTTCGGTTTCAAAATTTTCGTAATTTCAGGAGCTGGCCGACCGGCACTTGCAAACTGCTTCTGCTTCGGGCACTGCGCGGCAAGAAAGACTTAAGAAAATGGCGTTGGCTGGTTCCTTTATACCCCTGTCGCACTGACATCAGGGAAGAAGCAACAACAGCCGACGCCAGACCTAGACTTTAGAATTCGGCCGACCGAGGACCCGCCTGACGGCAGGAGAAACCATCTGTTATGACTGCAGCTGTATGCACGATGAACATCCTCTTTTTCTGGAGGCAATGCCCTTACTTATGACAGGAGCAATATAAAATGGCCTTCCTACCACTATGAAGACATGGTGATCAAAGTTAAGGCTGCTGTCAACCTGTGTGCCCAAATCTCTCACCACTGACTGTGTGCCTATCGTATTGCCATTGACGTGGTAGCCTGCAGAAACATCACCCTTGCCGAAGGGGATGATCATGCATTTTTATTAAGTTTAAGGCCATGACTTTGGCACCAGTCTACGCAGGACCTTCTTGCAGGATGTTGACATCCTCAGGGATTTTAATGATTGCTCCCAGTTCGTAGTCATCAGCAAACTGTCAGCCACAGTCCTTTAGCTTTAGCCTGTATTTCAGAAAAGTAGATTCTGAACAGTACGAGTCCCAGAACCAATCCTTGTGGGACACCAATGGTTACGGGTCTACAGGAGGAGGTGGAGTCCCCTATTTTGACCGTATGAGTTCTATCAGTGAGCCAGTTTGCAACCCATCTGATAATATGGGCGAGTTTACCAATGATGCCAGAGTTGGGGATTGTGTCAAACATCTTGGCTAAGTCTAGATATGACGTATGCAGAGATCTGCCCTCGTCTAGGGCTTTGGTGACTGTCTTGAAGTCCACCAAGTTTAACAGGCATGATCTGCCCTTGATAAAGCCAAACTTGGTGGGGTTGAGCATTTGGAGATTTCCTATACCTTTGTTAATGAGGTTCATGGCTATTCGTTTCATGGCCTTGCAGATAAGGCTGGTCAGGCTAATGGGTCTATAATTCCCAGGGTCTATGGATGCACCCACTTAGTGCAAAGGGGTAACGGCAGCTATTTTCCATTCCAATGGGACGAAACCAGTGCATAAGTTGCGATTGAAAGGCATGCTCAATGACCATGCCAATTCCTGTTTTAACCCATGGAGAACACAGCTCAGGATGTTGTCTGGTCCCTAGAGGCTGTTTTTTGGCCTTGGAGAGGGCATTTAAGACCTGCTACGCAGGGGACAGGCGTTAGGGATGCTTTGGGGTATATGTGGTGGGGGACAGGGGAGTGAAGTTTTCACTAAACCTGTCAGCCAGCAGGTTTGTTATATCCACAGGTTCTATATATGTAGTACCATTATAACTACGAGTTTGGCGCAAATCTGGGCCTTACCTTTGAGGTTATGGATGTAACTAAAAAAACACCTTATGGTTATCCTTAGTTAGGAAAGCTAATTTGGATTCATAGTTAACTTTAGAGGACTTGACAGTCTTATTTGCTAGTTTAAGAAGAGGAGGGAGTGTTTCCGGTTTTGAGATCGTTCCTGCCTACTGTTATAGATAGCAATTTTTTTTCCTTATTACATAGCCAATTAATGGCAGTTGTCCACCAGGCAGGTTTGTTTTTCCTTGAAGATCTTGCTTTGCTTCTATCAGATGCAGCAGAGTCAATACAACTATACAGGTGATTGTATAAAGCACTGCTGTATAACTTAGCATAGGTGTCTGTTCCATCAGTGATGAGAAGGGCTATGAAGTCATTTATGCAATGTAAGAGGTTTTAATTGACCTTGGAGAAGTTTTTAGTCTAATTGTTAAGGGGGAGGTCTTGTGTTATAGTTAGTTCTAGCGAGACTGATTTGTGGTCAGATCTCACCAGGGATGGTTACACAATGGGGTGGTGCAGCGGTCCCCCATGCTGGTCAGTACCAAGTCTAGAATATCTGAGCCCCTTGTGGGTGTGTCAACCAGCTGGTCCAGGGCACTGGAGTTACTGAAGTCCAGGAGCCATTGGGCAAGTGAGTTAGAACACTTATAATTTCCTTAGCCTATGGAGGGGTAATTAAAGTCGCCCAAAACCAGGGTGGTTACATCTTGATTGACTCAAGTAGATCCAAGTAGACTACATGGATGTCCTGATTCATGGAGGGGGTCCTATATAGCTGGCAATGACCTGAAGAGGGGTCTTACCTACAGTCAATTGCACCTGAAGTAATTCAAGAAAATCATGATGTTTAACCAATCTAGAGATGTATATCTTTAATGAATATTGATACACCACCTACTTTAGTTGTCATGCCTTCAGTTTGTGGTCTGAACATGGAGTGCTCTCCACAGCCTTAAACCAGGTCTCAGTGTGACTGCACAAATGTCAGCATCTTCCAGGGTGAGGACTGCTTCCAGTGAGTGCAGTTTCTGGTTTAGACTCCTAAGGTTTAGCAGCATAACCCCGGGGTCGTTTTAGGGGGTATTTTTAAGTAAGGAATTTTGTTCTTGTGAAACTGCCTAAAAAAAGCACTATCGGGACGGCAAGAGCCATAGCCAGTAACTGAAATCCCAGGGATGACAGATGAAGGCCATCTCTGGCAAAGCATCGGTCTGTCGACCATGTCATTCCAGGCTGACAGGCACTGGAACCCCTTTGAATGACACCAGAAACTAAGCCAACTGTTAAAGTCCATCACTTTTTGTTTGTACTGAGGTATCATCTTAGGTGAAGGTAAAATGCTGCTTAAGGCTAGGGACATACCTACCTGAGACACAATCCAAGAGCGCGGGCATGTCTCTTCATATAGTCCAGTGAGGTACATCTCAAATCACCGACACCACCAAGAACTATGACTGAGTCATAACCATGCCTGTTGAGAGACTTGCGTGCGTGTGTGATATGGCGGATCCCAGCACTTGAAAAACAGCTGACCATGACCTTTTCCTTATCCAACCTGGTGAGAGAGCCATCTGTGTGTCTCAACTGTGTCACCTACAACTAAAAACTGTCAAGTAAACAAAAACACACAATTGCTAAAAGTCCTATGATCAGATATATGGAGGGGGTGCTTGGTAAGGGAAATGAGTTGCTCATCCACCTGTATCACGCAAAGTACATTACTTTCATGTAGTACATACAGTTCTGCAATTACACTGATACCATGAAAAAGATAAGCTTATTGAGCACCTTAGTGATGTTAAATAAACAGAGTCTTGGACTAAGGATGAACGGGTGAAAGTACCAGCTTGCAAAGAACAGCGGGAAGAAGGTAAAACAACTTTAAAAAGCTGTTAGAACTTCATTCTGCCACACCTACAAAGGGTAGAGAGAAGAGTAAAAAGTACAGTTTTGTACCTACCATAAATGTAGATGTCCGATAGGAATGCATCTGCAGTCCTTACAAATGGGTTGTCCTGTCGTCAGGCAGCCCTTCGGTCGGCCAGATTCCAAAGTCTGGGTCCGGCTTCGGCTGGTGTCGCACTTCACCCGACGTCATCGCTGCAGTTTTTCGGGTATAAAGGCATAGGCCGACGCCATTTTCCTCAGTGTTTCTTGCCCCAGATGCCAGGTGCCCTCTTGGATGGCTAAATTTGGATAAATGCCAATGTTTCCAAATAGTAGAGAGCAAACACATAAAATAAGCATGTATGTACATATATACAAACAAATACACCATAATAGATCCCCCCCAAGCTAGCTGAAGGATGGCAAATACCCTAGGAGTACCTCAGAGGGGAAGGTGGGTGGGTAATCCTGACTGCAGATGCATTCCTATCGGACATCTACATTTATGGTAGGTACAAACTGTACTATGTCCTTCAAGGATGCATCTGCAGTCCTTACAAATGGGTAGAATACCATAGCTAAACTAGGGGAGGAGGAAAAGAGTAGAGATTATGGTGTAGTTAGGATCCCTTGCAAAACAGCAGTGGCAAAACCTGCTCGGGATCTAGAGTATAAAGGTAAATTGTAATGCTTGGCAAATGTATGCACGGAGGTCCAAGTAGCAGCCTCTATAATGTCCTTGGTAGCCACTCCTCGTAAGAAAGCTGTGGTAGTGGCTGTAGCCCTTGTGGAGTGAGGCCTGATGTTCTCTGGAGTTTTCTCTCCATGGTAGGAGTAACAAAATCTAATGCAATTTCCCATCCATTTGGAGATTGTCTGTTTTGAAATTGGTTTTCCTTCCTTTCCTGTTGCATATGCTACCAGAAGCTGGTCAGTTTTTCTATTGGACTTGGTCCTGTCCAGGTAGTAGCGTAATTGTCTATGTACATCCAAGGTATGCAAGAGTCTTTTTCTCCCCTGTTCTGTGGGTTGGGGAAGAATGTAGGTAGGTGGATAGCCTGATTTAAAGACACTCTGGATACCACCTTAGGCATAAATGTAGGATTTGTTCTCATGGACACTATCTTGATGGAAGATCAGGAAGGATTGCACTGCCATTAATGCCTGTAGTTCAGAGACCCCTCTTGCTGAAGTTATTGCCAGCAGGAAAGCAGTCTTCCAGGATAAGTATTGTAATTCTGCTGTTGCTGCTGGTTCGAAAGGGGGAAGTGTCAATTTTTCTAGCACAAAGTTCAAGTCCCATGCTGGTAATGGTGGTTTCCTGGGAGGTTTTACATTTTTAATTCCTCTCAGAAACTGTCTGAGCAGAGGATGAGAGAAGACAGGAGGATCCAAGCTGTATTCTGCTGAAATAGCTGATGCATGTATCTTGATGGAAGAATAGGACAGGCCTGTATGGAAGAGCTCTGCCAAGTACTCCAGGATGTTGGCTATGTTTACCAGTGTTGCATCTTTTCCCTTTGCAGTACTCCAAATGAGATATCTTTTCCATTTTGCTGCATAATTCTTTCTTGTTGAAGGTCTACGAGCCTCCAGGATTATGTCTTTAACCTTTTGGGATAAATTTGGGTTAATTGCTCTTATGTAATGTTCCAGGCAGTTAGCTGCAGAGTTTTCAGGTTTGGATGCAGGATGTTGTATTTGTTCTGTGTTAACAGTAATGGGATCAGGGGTAGTGTCCATATTTGTTCCCGAGACATGCTCCTCAGCAAAGGGTACACCAATGTTGTCTTGGCCAGTCTGGAGCTATCAGAAGGATCCTTGGACGTTCCTCTTTGATCTTCAGAAGCACCTTGTGCATCAAAGGAAGTGGTGGGAATGCGTATGCTGTCAGGTTTTTCCAACTGAAAGATAGGGAGTCCACCTTCCAAGCAAGTGGGTGGTACGTCCTTGTGCAGAATTTCTTTAGCTGGTGATTGAGTGGGGATGCAAATAAGTCTATTTGTGGTAATCCCCATTCTCTTGTGATGGCTTTGAAGATGTCCGGATGCAGCATCCATTCGTGGGCATCTGTGGTAGTTCTGCTTAATATGTCTGCTAGAATGTTTTCTTTTCCGGTACAAAAATTGCTTGTAACTGAATGTTGTAGCTCAGAGCCACATCCCATAGGTCCAGTGCCAGCCGGCATAGAAGATATGAATGTGTGCCTCCCTGTTTGTTGATGTACCACATAACTGTGGTGTTGTCTGTCCTTATCATCAACTGACCTTCTTGGAGAAATGGTCTGAATGACTGGATTGCCAATTTTACTGCCAGCATTTCCTTTAGATTTATGTGCATGCGCAGCTGGTCTTGAGTCCATAAGCCTTGTATGCACTTGCCCAGCATGTGTGCCCCCCAACCGAGGTCTGAGGCATCTGTCGTGATGGTTTGGCTTGGTTGACTGTTGCAGAAGGGCAATCCTGTGTTTGATTGACAGGCCTGAGCCCACCATAGGAACTCTTGCTTCAGGCATGGGATTATTGGAATTTTGGTTTCTAGGCTGTGCTTGTGTTGGGACCACAAATTCTTTAGGTACCACTGTAGCTTTCTCATATGCAGTCTGGCATGAGGGACCAGAATTATGCAGGATGCCATGAAGCCTAGGGCTTGTAGTACTTTTCTTGCAGTTAGATGGTTCTGCTTGGTTAATGCCAAGAAGTAGAGAGGTAGTTGCTCTTTCTTTTCTGCAGTTAGGAATGCCATTTGTTTTGATGTGTCCAGCTCTGCACCCAGAAAAGTTATTCTTTGGGATGGAATCAGCCTTGACTTTTTTATATTGACTGTATATCCCAGGGCTTGCAGCAGGTAAATGACTCTTTGTAAGTCTTCTGTTAGCTTGCTTTTGTTGTCTGCTTCTATCAGGCAGTCGTACAGGTAGGGATAAATTTGGATCCCCTGAAGTCTGCAATGAGCAATTACTGATGCCAGGCATTTCGTGAACACTCTGGGCGCAGTAGATAAGCCAAAGGGCAATGCTGAGAATTGATAATGCTCTGATCCTGCAAAAAATCTGAGGTATCTTCTGCAAATTGGTCGTATGGGGACGTGCAGGTATGCCTCCTTGAGATCTAGAGTTACCAGCCAAGACTCCTTGCCCAGCATGGGAAGAAGCTGCTGTAGGGTCAGCATTTTGAATTTTGGAACAATGAGGAATGTGTTTAAAGCGGACAGGTCCAGAATAGGCCTCCATTTGTTTTCTTTTCTTGGTACCAGGAAGAGTCTGGAGTAAAATCCCTTTCCTTGCTCCATAGATGGTACCTTTTCCACAGCTCTCATTCTTAATAGTTGAGATATTTGCTTTAGAGCTTCTGCCCTTTGAGTAGGTAGTAGGTTTGGCATTCCTCTCTTTCCTGGTAGAGTATGGAAATGGAACCTGTAACCTTGGTCTATAGTTTGCAAAATCCATTTTTCCCTTGTAATGCAATGCCAGTTCTTTGAAAATAAGGTTAGCTTTCCGCCTAAGGGTGCTTCTAGTTGTTCTCTGGTAGGCGGTGCCACTGCCAAGTCACTGTGATTGAGTTGTTGTAGTGGTGGTGGCTGCGTCCGTGCCTCGCTGGTTGTTACCTTGCCACTGGCGTCCCCTGTAGGCACCCCTGGATTGGTTTCTGCCTCTAGAACGCCTATTCCTGCCTCTCTGTGTCTTAGAGGAGTCCGGAAAGGACCAATTCTTGGAGGGCCAGTTCCTGCTAAACCTTGGAGGTTGAACCTGTAAGAAATCTTTCACTTTTTGTACAGATTTCGCCTTCTCTTCCATCTTTTTTAGTACCTGCTGTGCAGGGGAACCAAATAAATTGACCTTGTCCATGGGTGCATCCAAAAGCTTTGATTTGACATGGTCTGGTAATGCCTGTTCTTTCAACCATGCATGTCTCCTGATAACTGTGCCAGTCATGGCTGATCTAAAGGAAGCCTCCAGTGCATCATAGCCACATTTTAAAGAATGGTTACTAACCTGCTGTATGTTATGTACCATTTCCTGAACATATTTTTGTCTAAAGATTCTTCAGAGGACAGCTTTTAGTTAACTGGTCAAGCATAAACTCTTGATATTGAATCATATGAAATTGGCAGTTCAAAGCCCTAGCTGACAAAGTAGCAGAGGTGTAAACTTTTTTACCCCATCTCTCTAAGGACCTGGATTCCCTTTCAGAGAGGAGGGGGTTTTTAGTAGAAGTAGCTGCTACAGCTTTAGGACCCTGGGAGATAGTCTCTGGATCTGCAAAAGGAGCCTTGTATAAATGGTGATGAGTGTCCGGGACCCTGTAGAACCTATCGGGCTTAGCAGGAGCCGGAGGTAATGAATCAGGAGCAGTGCAAGCATCATTAAATGCATCATCTACAACAGAAAGAACTGGAGGTATAGCTAAAGGCCTATGTTGTGGCAAATGTAGAAAGGTTCTAAGCCTTTTTCTGGAGTCTGAGAAATCTTGGCCCTGCCACTGAAATTGTTCCCTCATAGCATGCAAGGTTTCCCCAAAGGAAAATTCCTCAGGTGGAGAGGCTGAAGGAATGGACACTCCAGCATCAGAGTCTTCGTAAGGGGAATAAGGAGCCTCAGGAGGGTCTGTATGTTCTGAGTCATCAGAGGAATCATCTGTGGATACTGGCTCAGGGGGCTCTGCTCTAGGCCTCTTTTCTGGAGGTGGGAGAGAGGTCCTGTCTGGATGAGGCTGGGATCCACGAATTAAAGAAATGAGATCCTCAGCCAAAGAAAGCATATGGGAGCTGGTGCTGGGCCTGTGTGAGGGGGGTTTGGCAGGCACCGTTTTTGAAGCTTTGGCTGCTTTAGCCCTGGCAAAGGCCTTAATAGACATGGCTGCAGGAGGCCTAGCAGCTCCACGTGCAGGGGTTGAAATATCCAGGGGAATAGTGTCTGATAATTCCTGAGAAACCGCAACAGAAGGTTGGATTTCAGAAGCCGATTCTACCAGGTTAGAGGAGGCCTCGGTAGAAGGCATAGTTTCGGCTGAAGAAAGAATCGCTTGCTCGGTTTCGGCCGAAACCGAGACACTCGCGGTTTGCTTAATCGCGGTTTCGGCCGAAACCGCGGACCGCGAGTCTGTCCTTTTCTTTGCGTTTTTTGGTAATTTGCGTAGTCGGAGGATCCGACGGCATAATATAGGCAAAATCAGAGCCGAAAATCTGTTCAGCAAACTCCGACCGACGTCTAAGCGTTCGTCGGTTAAAAGAAGCACAGGCTAGACAAGCTGCTACGTCGTGGTCTGGGCCTAAACAATGTATGCAGTAGGAGTGGAAATCTTTATGAGGTTTTTGTTTCCCACAAGATAAACAGTTATTCACTTTCTCTGACATCGGCTGAGGCAAGAAAGAGTCCCCAATGGGATACTTAGCTTTTTAGAAGTCTTCGAAGTAGTATTCGGTAGTAGTAATCTCTGGATCTGACCGACCGGCACTTGCGAACAGCTTCTGCTTCAGGCGCCACGCGCCAAGAAAGACCGAGGAAAATGGCGTCGGCTGATGCCTTTATACCCGAAAAACTGCAGCGATGACGTCGGGTAAAGTGCGACACCAGCTGAAGCCGGACCCAGACTTTGGAATCCGGCCAAACGAAGGGCTGCCTGACGACAGGACAACCCATTTGTAAGGACTGCAGATGCATCCTTGAAGGACATCAGCTTTTAAAGCCTTTAGTTCTTCAGAGGCGCACACACTGATCATGACTGCTGTCTGACAGCACTATAGTGTTTTACTGGCTTTCAAAGCCCTTCAAAGTCCGTAAAACATTTCATATTCCAACACTTTTAATTTGTACCTGCAGTACAGTATACGGATCAGACAAAGCTCCACGCACTACAAAGAATTACGGGTACTCTTCCGTTAAACCCCTACCACTTTGCGCTGTCTATAACCCACTGTAAACTATATAACATTTACAAATACAATTCAGCACAAGTTTAACATGCCCCACCCTCAAAGTGTATGCCAACTAATAATAAATGTCAACTTTTATAAACCTACAGGCAAATTTAATTTCATAATTTTAGCCAATAACTGCTTTGCCTGTCACACTAAAATAGAATTTCTGGTGTACAGATACTAAAATGTTACAAGCGTTATCACTTCAACTGTAACTGTTAATACTATTTATTATTATTTCTACACAGCTACTATCTCAAAACCAGTGGTTAGCTCACCAGTCTCAACAGAAATGATGCATCACATTCCGTAAGAGTAAAATTATAACCCACTGACACAGAAGTCCACTAACCTCGACATTGCTTAATGACAGAAAAAAGGCAAGTGCTACAACTACTGATTACGCAATCAAACTGACAGGAGCTGAGTGGTTTGTAAAGTGAAGGTAGTGCAACAGTGACTACTAACCTGATGACCTTAGACAGTTTGTTACCGAAATTTGTTAGGTAGCAGTGTGGGTTAGTTGCGTGGCTTGATCAGGGACTGTAGTTGTAGAACGATTAGTAGGGCTATCACATGGGTTATCCCTTTTTCAAATGCCCAAAGTGGAACATTTTTGCTGCAAACTGGGAGCCATTATTGAATCCCCAAATGATGTGGATACTCTACAAAAGGGCCTTACAGAAACAGATGCTTGGTGCCAGAGCCATGGGCTCAAGCTCAATGCCAAGGAATGTATAGTTATCCCCTTTGGGAAAAAACATGTACCCGTGAATTACCATATAGGTGGCAGTACACTAAACACCGAAAGTGTGATGAGACTTAGGGACACAGGTGGACAGTGGTCTCACCTTCGATAACCACATCGCCACAACAGTCAGGAAATCCTTCTATGTGGCACACCTCATCACTAAGGGCTTTTCATCAAGAAAAAAGGAGGTCATTGTCCTACTGTACTCATCCCTCAATAGACCCATTAGAATACAACGCCCAGTTTGGTATGTACCTCTCAAGACATCTGCAACAACTGGGAAGGCCGCAGAAATACCTCACTAAAAGAATCTCAGGCCTAAAGCAGATGCCCTACGCTGACCGCCTTAAAAAACTCCAGCTATACTCTGTCGCATATCGTCTACTCAGAGGCAATCTCTGCTTAACATACAAGGCCATGTCAAACCCAGAGCTGTTGGACATGCTACACTTAAACAAATCCCAATCCCTCAGAGCCACACGCTCCAGGGATCTAAACCTTGTCATCACAATAAACAAAACATGCTGGAGGGATAGGTTCCTGACCCAGAGACTCCCCAGACTCTGGAATAGATTGCCCATACATGTCAAGCAGAGTGCCTCTTTGGCCCTCTTCAAAAGGAACCTTGACGATTGGATGGGAGAAAGGAATTTCACCCCGGGCATCACGTCAGTCACCCTGCTAGACAGGGGTCCAGGGAAGTAAATAGTGTGGGAAGAAATAGCCAGGGAATTGTTATGGCTAGGCTTGTATAGGCCCTAGGGCTGATAGCCTAGTACCGACCTATGAACGTCCAATTTTGCAGGGAAAAACATACCCACAGCCAGTACAAAAGACAGCTGTACAAACCGTATAAATTGCATTAGTTTGCAAGGTCTTGTGCACATGTAACATTCATGTAGTGGTGATGTGTACTTGGTTTTCGTTGGGCTTGAAGAAAAGGGCAAGATACGTGGTAGGGGTTTAACGGAAAAGTGCCGAATTACGACAGAGTCTCACTGAACATAACCCTTTATCATGTGTTATTGAGACGGATGCAGAGATTTACTCTTAAGGTTAATTTCTTAGCAACTGTACATTACACGTAATAATGTACATTATACATAATCTAATGTACACTGTTGTGTATTATTATATTATGCATAAGAATGGATTATGATTGGAGACCTTATCAATCTTCTATATCTAGAGTTCCATTCCCTCTGCCTATGCTAATCTTCTTGGGTGGATCCTCATGGAAGAATCCTTCACAACATCTTCACCCCACTAACAGCCAAATTCACCTCCACAACCATACCCTCTTATAACCTCTGCACTCAGTTACAGTCTATTTCTACTCAGCAAGCCCTAAGAACTATATTTAAGTGCACTAACCAGGAGCTTTTCATATTGTAGCCAAACTCAGGCAATCATTGCCCAGACTCCAACTTAAATGATACCTAACCAAAGGTGAAGCAAATTGGGTCCACTTCTAATTTTAGAAATACCAAAATCTCGAGTTTTGAGATATGGAACTCAAAACATCGTGATTTTGGTATCTTCAAACTTAAAAGTGAAATAAAATAAAAAAAAAAAAACAGCTAAAATAATGTTTTTGCAGGGGGCAAGCCCCCCTGCACCCCCTACTTAAATATACCAACTTTGAGATTGCGCTACAGTGAAGAGAACAGTAATGCTCCTGTTCTCTTCACCGTAGCGCGATATCGGAGTTGGTATATTTAAGTATGGGGGTGGGGGCTTGCCCCCCTGCAAAAACATTTTTACTTTTTTTTTTGTTCACTTTTAAGTTACGAGATACCAAAATCTTGATGTTTTGAGTTCGGTATCTCAAAACTCGAGATTTTGGCATTTCAAAATTTAAAACTGGACCCGAAGCAAATCATATAAAACATTCTTGCCCTTACTCTAATACTACACTTTTTCCTCCATTAAGCTGATGACCTCTTGTCTGGCATTGGCAAGAACTAACAAACGTCTGAGAAACAAAGAATAAACGTTTAGTCCTACTGTAAATACTACCAGATATATAAATACATTTCACTCATATCTTACATACTATACTTAGCCTATTTTGTCTTGTCAACCACATACTTTTATAATCTATCTAGTGTCTGGTCTCTGGAAAGAAGACTGGAATTGGACAATCCAATCTGGGTATCCAGTTATTCTAGCCATCACTGGAGTGGGGAAACCATGTAGTTAGCACTGGGGTTGAAGGCCCAGATGAAGCTCAGCAGACATGCAAGACAACAGCATCCAAACTGGCATCAGACACACGTGTCCAGGAAGTGAGGCCACAGCAAAGGGAAAGCACAGCTGTGTAAGAACTTACCACAACAGTATATGTCAGACTGATTACTGATGGGAGATCCTTGTCAAGGACAGATGTACATCCAGCCAGCATACTAAACCCTGTGCACCCTTTACTAGCAGTGTATGTCGGACATATGTCCTCAACCTAAAAAGTCAAGGGTAAAGAAGGGATAAATGGACACAAATTACATCAGGACTTTCTTGCCCCAGACAAAGAAATGAATCAAAAGTAAAGGCAACTATTTAGACATGCACAAGTTAAAGAGGCATAGAAAGTAAGGAACCCACCTCAGTACAACAAAAAGGAAGAAAGAAATTGATTGTGTGTGTGTTGTAATGCTGCAAAAGTGATATGTCAAGCATCTACTGTTACAGCAAGTATTTAAACTGCAATATGTCCTCCCTTCACCACTGCTTCAGTATTATTAAAAGATGAGAGATTTCCAAAGCTATCTAAGAAGAGAGAGGAGAAAACCTGAACAGGATTAAGGTCCAGCAAATCCTATGCTATACTGACCTTAGCATGTCCTGCTCTACCTCAGAGAAATGTCAATCTTGTAATGCTTTGCAAAGGCATGAACAGAAGAACAAGTAGTTGGTTCAAGAAAAGATCATAAACCCAGGCCCTTGAAGAAATCCCGAGGAAGGAGTAGCTCTAGTTAGTGAAATGCACTTTAAATGGAGCTAGAAGCTGCTCATCATGGAAGGAAGGAACAACAAAAATAAACTGCTTTAGATATCCAATTAGAAACAGTTTGGAAACAGGAGCACCCAATGCTTTGCACTGGAACGAAACAAAAAGCAAATCCCGTTTCCTGACAAGATTTGGTTTTGCCCAAGTAAAAAGTACAGTTTTGTACCTACCATAAATGTAGATGTTCGAGTGCTAATACAGCTGCAGTCATAACAGATGGGTTCTCCTGCCGTCAGGCGGGTCCTCGGTCGGCCGAATTCCAAAGTCTAGGTCCGGCGTCGGTTGCTGTCGCTTTCTTTCCTGATATCAGTGCGACAGGAGTATATAAGACACAGCCGACGCCATTTTCTTCAGTCTTTCTTGCCCCAGATGTCAGGTGCCCCCAGAAGGAAGGCAAAATATATTATATATTATATATAATCATGCAATGCAATATAATCAGAAATCAGTAGTTGCAAGCAAATACACCAAAGAGGATAACCCAATCAGGTTGTAAGATGCGGAGTTAGCCACTAGGTCTGTACCCAGAGGGGAAGGAGGGAGGGAAACCTAGACTGCAGCTGTATTAGCACTCGAACATCTACATTTATGGTAGGTACAAAACTGTACTATGTTCATCGTGCATACAGCTGCAGTCATAACAGATGGGTAGAATCCCAAAGCTACGCACAGGGTGGTAGGCACTAGGTGGAACTGGGAGGAGCCAGAATGCCCTGCAACACAGCAGTGGCAAAGCCTGCTCTAGTTCTGGAGTATAAAGGTAGGTGGTAGTGTTTAGTGAAGGTATGCACAGAACTCCAAGTGGCTGCCTCCAAAATATCTTTGGTAGGGACTCCTCTGAGGAAGGCTGCAGAGGTAGCTGTGGCCCTTGTGGAGTGGGATCTGATGCCTGTAGGTACAGATTTGCCATGAAAGGAGTAACAAAACCGCAGGCAGTGGCCTATCCATTTTGAAATTGTCTGTTTGGAAATTGGCTTCCCTTGAGCTCCTACAGCATAGGACACAAAGAGTTGTTCTGATTTCCTGAAAGGCTTTGTTCTGTCCAAATAGTAACATAGCTGTCTATGGATGTCTAAGGAATGTAGCAGCCTTTCCCCTTTGTTTTGAGGATTGGGGTAAAAGGTAGGTAAGTGTATGGCCTGATTTAAAGCTACCCTGGATACTACCTTAGGCATAAATGACGGGTTCGTTCGTAGGGAAACCCTGTCCTGATGGAAGATGAGAAAGGGCTGCACAGCCATGAGGGCTTGTATTTCCGAGACCCTACGAGCTGAGGTTATAGCCAGAAGGAAAGCTGTTTTCCAGGTCAAATATTGCAAATCTGTTGAGGCAGCTGGTTCAAAGGGAGGCAATGTTAATTTTTCTAGAATGTAATTAAGATCCCAGGCTGGTATTGGTTGTTTCCTTGGGGGTCTTATATTCTTAGCCCCTCTGAGGAACTGCCTTAAGAGTGGGTGAGAGAATAAGGGTGGATCAGTGTTGTATTCTGCAGAAATGGCTGAGGCATGGATTTTGATGGAGGAAAATTAAAGTCCACTGTTCAACAGCTCAGCTAGATACTGTAATATCTGAGGCAAAATCAGTTTTCTAGGATCCTGGTCCTTTTTCTCATTCCAAGCGCAAAACCGTTTCCATTTTGCAGAGTAAGCTTTTCTAGTAGATGGCCTTCTGGCCTCCAAAATAACATCCTGCACCTCCTTGGAGAGTAGGGTCTGTTGTGGTGTTAAGGAATTTTCCATGCAGCCAGATTGAGTGTTTTCAGCTGACTGTGAAGAGTTTTGTAGCTGTGCTGAGTCAGGGGAAGAGGCATTAGAGGTAGGGTCCAGGGAGGAGAATGTGTTAGACTCCTCAGGAGCGGGTACCAGTGTTGTCTTGGCCAGTCTGGAGCAATCAGTATCATCTTTGGTCTGTCTGCTCTTGCTTTCAAGAACACCTTGGGCAGTAGAGGCAAAGGTGGGAAGGCGTAAACTGTCCTTGCTGCCCAACTGAAGAAAGTACAGTTTTGTACCTACCATAAATGTAGATGTCCGAGAGGAATGCATCTGCAGTCTTTACAAATGGGCTGTCCTGTCGTCAGGCAGCCCTTCGGTCGGCCAGATTCCAAAGTCTGGGTCTGGCTTCGGCTGGTGTCGCACTTCACCCGACGTCATTGCGGCAGTTATTCGGGTATAAAGGCATCAGCCAACGCCATTTTCCTCAGTGTTTCTTGCCCCAGATGCCAGGTGCCCTCTTGGATGGCTAAATTTGGATAAATGCCAAAGTTTCCAAATAGTAGAGAGCAAACACATAAAATAAGCATGTATGTACATATATACAAACAAATACACCATAATAGATCCCCCCAAGCTAGCTGTAGATTGGCAAATACCCTAGGAGTACCTCAGAGGGGAAGGAGGGTGGATAATCCTGACTGCAGATGCATTCCTCTCGGACATCTACATTTATGGTAGGTACAAAACTGTACTATGTCCTTCAAGGATGCATCTGCAGTCTTTACAAATGGGTAGAATACCATAGCTAAACTAGGGGAGGAGGAAAAGGGAAGAAATTATGGTGTAGTTAGGATCCCTTGCAAAACAGCAGTGGCAAACCCTGCTCGGGATCTAGAGTATAAAGGTAAGTTATAATGCTTGGCAAATGTATGCACGGAGGTCCAAGTAGCAGCCTCTATAATGTCCTTGGTAGCCACTCCTCTTAAGAAAGCTGTGGTAGTGGCTGTAGCCCTTGTAGAATGAGGCCTTATGTTCTGTGGAGTTTGCTTTCCATGGTAGGAGTAGCAGAATCTGATGCAATTTCCTATCCACTTGGAGATTGTCTGTTTTGAAATTGCTTTTCCTTCCCTTCCTGTTGCATATGCTACCAGAAGCTGGTCAGTTTTTCTATTGCCCTTGGTTCTGTCCAGGTAGTAGCGTAACTGTCTATGTAAATCCAAAGTATGCAGCAGTCTTTCCCCCCTGTTCTGTGGATTGGGAAAGAATGTAGGTAGGTGGATAGCCTGGTTTAAAGACACTCTGGATACCACCTTAGGCATAAATGTAGGATTTGTTCTCATGGACACTCTGTCTTGATGGAAGATTAGGAAGGGTTGTACTGCCATTAAAGCCTGTAGCTCAGAAACCCTTCTTGCTGAGGTAATTGCCAGCAGGAAAGCAGTTTTCCAGGATAGGTGTTGAAGTTCTGCTGTTGCTGCTGTTTCGAAAGGGGGGAGTGTCAATTTTTCTAGCACAAAGTTCAAGTCCCATGCTGGCAATGGTGGTTTCCTAGGAGGTTTTACATTTTTAATTCCTCTCAGAAACTGCCTGAGTAGAGGATGCGAGAAGACAGGGGATCAAGCTGTATTCTGCAGAAATAGCTGATGCATGTATATTGATGGAGGAATAGGACAGGCCTGTATGGAAAAGCTCTGCCAAATACTCCAGGATGTTGGCTATGTCTAACTTTGACACATCTTTTCCCTTTCTGTACTTCAAATGAGAAATCTTTTCCATTTTCCTGCATAGTTCCTTCTTGTTGAAGGTCTGCGGGCCTCAAGGATAATGTCTTTAACCCTTTGGGATAAATCTGGGTTAGTTGTTCTTATGTAATGTTCCAGGCAGTCAGCTGCAGAGTTTTCAGGTTTGGATGCAGGGTGTTGTAGCTCTGAGTTAACAGCAATGGAATCAGGGTAGTGTCCACATTTGTCCCCGAGACATGCTCCTCAGTAATGGGCACCAATGTTGTCTTGGCCAGTCTGGAGCTATCGGAATGATCCTTGGACGTTCCTCTTTGATTTTCAATAGCACCTTGTGCATCAAAGGAAGAGGTGGGAATGCATATGCTGTCAGGCTTTTCCAACTGAAGGATAGAGAGTCCACCTTCCAAGCAAGTGGGTGGTACGTTCTTGTGCAGAATTTCTTGAGCTGGTGATTGAGCGGGGATGCGAATAGGTCTATTTGTGGTAGTCCCCATTTCCTTGTGATGGCCTTGAAGATGTCCGGGTGTAGCATCCATTCGTGAGCATCCGAGGTAGTTCTGCTTAATATGTCTGCTAGGATGTTTTCTTTTCCCGGTACAAAAATTGCTTGTAACTGAATGTTGTAGCTCAGAGCCATATTCCATAGGTCCAGTGCCATCCGGCATAGAGGGTATGAATGAGTGCCTCCCTGTTTGTTGATGTAACACATGACTGTGGTGTTGTCTGTCCTTATCATCAACTGCCCTTCTTGGAGGAATGGTCTGACATTCTGGATTGCCAGTTTTACTGCCAGCATTTCCTTTTGATTTATGTGCAGGTGCAACTGATCTTGAGTCCATAAGCCTTGTATGCACTTGTCCAGCATGTGGGCCCCCCAACCGAGGTCTGAGGCGTCCGTTGTGATGGTTTGGCTTGGTTGAATGCTGTGGAAGGGCAAACCTGGGTTTGACTGACATGCCTGAGCCCACCATAGGAACTCTTGTTTCAGGCATGGGATTAGTGGTATTTAGGTTTCTAGGCTGTGCCTGTGTTGAGACCATAAATTCTTCAGGTACCACTGTAGCTTTCTCATATGTAGTCTGGCATGAGGGACCAGGATTATGCAGGATGCCATGAAGCCCAAGGCCTGCAGTACTTTCCTTGCTGTTAGTTGGTTCTGCTTTGTTAATGCCAAGAAGTAGAGAGGAAGTTGTTCTTGTTTTTCTGCAGTTAGGAATGCCATCTGTTTTGTTGTGTCCAATTCTGCACCTAAGAAGGTTATTCTTTGGGATGGAATCAGTCTTGATTTTTTTATATTGACTGTATATCCCAGGGCTTGCAGTAAGTAAATGACTCTTTGTAAGTCTTCTGTTAGCTTGTTTCTGTTGTCCGCTTGTATCAGGCAGTCGTCCAGGTATGGCTATATTTGGATTCCCTGAAGCCTGCAGTGAGCGATTACTGATGCCAGGCATTTCGTGAACAGTCTGGGCGCAGTAGATAAGCCAAAGGGCAATGCTGAGAATTGATAATGCTCTGATCCTGCAAGAAATCTGAGGTATCTTCTGCAATTTGGTCGTATGGGGACGTGCAGGTATGCCTCCTTGAGATCTAGAGTCACCAGCCAAGACTCCTTGCCCAGCATGGGAAGAAGTTGCTGTAGGGTCAGCATTTTGAATTTTGGAACAATGATGAATGTGTTTAAAGCGGACAGGTCGAGAATAGGCCTCCAATTTTTCTCTTTTCTCTTTTCTTGGTACCAGGAAGAGTCTGAAGTAAAATCCCTTTCCTTGTTCCATAGATGGTACCCTTTCCACAGCTCTCATTTTTGCTAATTGAGCTATTTGTTTTAGAGCTTCTGTCTTTTGATGTGGTGGTAGGTTTGGCATTCCTCTTTTTGCTGGTAAAGTATGGAAATGAAACCTGTAGCCTTGGTCTATAGTTTGCAAAATCCACTTGTCTCTTGTGATGCAGTGCCAGTTTTTTGAAAATAAGGCTAACTTTCCGCCTAAGGGTGCTGCTATTTGTTCCCTGGTAGGCGGTGCCAGAGCCAAGTCACTGTGATTGTCCTGTTGCAGTGGTAGTAGTTGTGTCTGTGCCTCGCTGGTTGTTACCTTGCCACTGGCGTCCCCTGTAGGCACCTCCTCTGGATTGGTTTCTGCCTCTTGAACGCCTATTCCTGCCTCTCTGTGTTTTAGAGGAATCTGGAAAGGACCAATTTTTGGAAGGCCAGTTCCTGCTAAACCCTTGGAGGCTGAACCTGTAAGAAATCTTTCACTGTTTGTACAGATTTTGCCTTCTCTTCCATTTTCTTCAGTACCTGCTGAGCAGGAGAACCAAATAAATTGACCTTATCCATAGGAGCATCTAATAGTTTTGCTTTAACATGATCCGGCAAGACCTGTTCTTTCAACCATGCATGCCTTCTGATAACTGTGCCAGTCATGGCTGATCTAAAGGAAGCCTCCAGTGCATCATAGCCACATTTTAAAGAATGGTTACTAACCTGCTGAATGTTATGCACCATTTCTAGAACATATTTCTTATCTAAAGAGTCATCAGAGGACAGTTTCTTAGTTAGCTGATCAAGCATAAACTCCTGGTATTGGATCATATGAAACTGACAGTTCAATGCCCTAGCTGAGAGAGTAGCAGAGGTGTATACTTTTTTACTCCATCTCTCTAAGGACCTGGATTCCCTTTCAGAGGGGAGGGGATTTTTAACTGAGGTCGAAGCTACTGCCTTAGGCCCCTGGGAGATAGTCTCGGGATCTGCAAAAGGGGCCTTGTATAAATGGTGATGTGTGTCCGGGACCCTGTAGAACCTATCGGGCTTAGCAGGGGCTGGAGGTAAAGTATCAGGAGCAGTGCAAGCATCATTAAATGCATCATCTACAACAGAAAGAACTGGAGGTATAGCTAAAGGCCTATGTTGTGGTAAATGCAAAAAGGTCCTAAGCCTTTTCCTTGAATCTGAGAAATCTTGCCCCTGCCATTGAAATTGCTCCCTCATGGCATGTAAGGTTTCCCCAAAGGAAAATTTCTCTGGTGGAGAGGCAGAAGGAATCGATTCCTCAGCATCGGAGTCTTCATAAGGAGAAAAAGGAGCCTCTGGATGGTCTGTATTGTCTGAATCATCAGAAGAATCATCTGAGGACACTGGCTCAGGGGGCTCTGCTCTAGGTCTCTTTTCTGGAGGAGGTTGAGAGGCCCTGTCTGGATGAGGTTGGGATCCTCTTATTAAAGAGATGAGATCCTCTGCCAGAGTAAGCATTTGGGAACTGGAGCTGGGCCTGTGAGAGGGGGGCTTAACAGGCACAGACTTAGAAGTTTTGGCTGCTTTAGCCCTGGCAAAGGCCTTTATGGACATGGCTGCAGGAGGCCTAGCAGCACCACGTGCAGGGGTTGAAACATCCAAGGGGATGGTGTCCGATAATTCTTGTGAAACCACAGTAGCAGGTTGGATTTCAGAGGCAGATTCAACCAGGTTAGCAGGGGCCTCGGTAGTAGTCATGGATTCGGCTGAAGTTAGAACCGCTTGCTCGGTTTCAGCCGAAACCGAGACACTCATGGTTTGCTTAACCGGTTTTGCGAAACGCGGACCGCCAGTGTCGGTCCTTTTCTTTGCGTTCTTAGCAACTTGTGAAGTCGGAGGATCCGGCGGCATAATGTCGCAAATCTGAGCGAAAAACGATTCAGCAAACTCCGACCGGCGTCTAAGCGTCCGTCGGTTGAAAGAAGCACAGGCTAAACAAGCTGCTACGTCGTGGTCTGGGCCTAAACAAGGTAAGCAGTAAGAGTGGAAATCTTTATGAGGTATTTGTTTCCCACAAGTTAAACAGTTATTCACTTTTTCTGACATCGGCTGAGGCAAGAAAGAGTCCCCAACGGGGTACTTAGCTTTTTAGAAGTCTTCGGAGTAGTATTCGGTAGTAGTAATCTCTGGATCTGACCGACCGGCACTTGCGAACAGCTTCTGCTTCGGGCGCCACGCTGCAAGAAAGACTGAGGAAAATGGCGTCGGCTGATGCCTTTATACCCGAATAACTGCCGCAATGACGTCGGGTGAAGTGCGACACCAGCCGAAGCCAGACCCAGACTTTGGAATCCGGCCGACCGAAGGGCTGCCTGACGACAGGACAACCCATTTGTAAAGACTGCAGATGCATCCTTGAAGGACATCTGTCCACTCTCCAGGCCTTTGGATGAAATGTCCTTGAGCAGAATTTTGCCAATTGATGATTCTTGTGGGAGGCAAAGAGATCTATGTCTGGCCTTCCCCACGCTTGGATTATCTTTGTAAACACTTGAGGATGCAACTTCCATTCGTGCGGGTCTGTCATATTTCTGCTTAGATTGTCTGCCAGCGTGTTTTCCAAACCTGGCAGGTACCATGCTTGGAGCTCGATTTGCCATTCCAGAGCCATGTTCCAAAGTGACATGGCCAGCCTGCACAGGGGGTATGAATGTGTTCCTCCTTGTTTATGTACCACATTACTGTGGTGTTGTCTGTTCTTATCAATAATTGCCCTGGATGCAGGAGGTCCTTGAAAGCTGTAATTGCATTTATCACTGCTAGCATTTCCTTTTGATTGATGTGAAGGTGCTTTTCCTTTTGGGACCATTTGCCCTGAATGCACCTGTCTGTCATGTGTGCCCCCCAGGCGTAGTCTGAGGCGTCTGTTGTGATGACTTGATTTGCTTGAGGCTTGCAGAATGGCAGACCTGTGTTTGTTTGGCATGCTTGGGCCCACCATAGAAATTCCTTTTGCAAGCATGGAATTAGTGGTAATATTGTTTCCAAACTGTGGCTGTGTTGAGACCATAGGTTTTTTAGGTACCATTGAAGTTTCCTCATATGCAACTTTGCACATGGGATTAGAAGAATGCAAGATGCCATGAAGCCCAGAGCCTGCAGGATTTTCCTTGCAGTTAGCCTGGTACAAATTGCTAGCATCTTGAAGTACTGAGTTAGTTGCCCCTGATTTTCTGGCGTAAGGTAGGCCATCTGGGGTGTTTGTGTCCAGGTTGGCACCCAGGAAAATTATTTTCTGAGATGGTGTTAGCCTGGATTTCTCTTTGTTGACTGTGTATCCCAGAGAATGCAATAACCGTGTTACATAAGCCAGATGTTCCAGAAGTATGTGTTTGCTGTCCGCTTGGATCAGGCAATCGTCCAAATAAGGGTAAATTTGTATCCCTTGAAGTCTGCAGTAGGCAATTACTGATGCCAGGCATTTCGTGAATACTCTGGGCGCAGTAGATAAGCCAAAGGGCAATGCAGAGAACTGA
Organism: Protopterus annectens; assembly: GCF_019279795.1. Lineage (NCBI taxonomy): Eukaryota > Metazoa > Chordata > Ceratodontiformes > Protopteridae > Protopterus > Protopterus annectens. The sequence continues at coordinate 1,271,311,606 of NC_056731.1, read as the reverse complement.
TAGTGGATTGAACCTGCAAGAAATCTGAGGTATCTTCTGCAGCTTTGTCTGATTGGGACATGCAGGTATGCCTCCTTGAGGTCCAATGTTACCAGCCAAGACTCCTTGCCCAGCATGGGAAGAAGCTGCTGTAAGGTGAGCATCTTGAACTTTGGTACAGTAGGAATGTGTTTAGGATGGAGAAGTCCAAAATGGGTCTCCAGTCGGTTCCCTTCCTTGGTACCAGGAATAGTCTGGAATAAAAACCTTGACCTTATTCGTGAGTAGGTACCTCTTGAATAGCTTTCATGTCCATGAGCTTTGAAATTTGTATTTGAGCCTCTGCCCTTTGATTGTGTGGCAGGTTCGGCATGCCTCTCATTTTTGGAAGAGCGTGAAAATGAAATCTGTAGCCTCTGTTTATAATGTCCAGGATCCATTTGTCTTTTGTGACAATATGCCAATTTTTTGAAAATAATGCCAGCTTTCCTCCCAAGGGTGCTGCCACCTGAGCCTTGCTTGGCCTGCAAAGGGGAAAGTCATTGGGTTTGTTTCCTGTATTGTTGTGCACTGTCTTCGCCACCTCTTGGTGCTGGAGATTGCCACTGTCTGCCTCTATATGATCCTTGAGATTGTCCTCTGCCCCTTGTGCGCCTGTATCTACCTCTTTGGGGCTTGTCCGTGGCTGGAAAGGACCAGTTTTTTGAAGGCCAATTTCCACTAAAACGTGGTGGTTGTACCTGTAGAAAAGCTTTGACAGTTTGCATAGATTTAGCTTTTTCTTCCATTTTCCGTAGTATCTCCTCAGCATTAGTACCAAATAATACATCCTTTTGTAAAGGAGCATCTAGTAGTTTAGCCTTAACATGATCAGGCAAGGTTTGTTCCCTAAGCCAGGCATGTCTACGAATGACTGATCCTGTAACAGCAGCTCTACTTGAGGCCTCTAGAGCATCATAGCCACATTGTAAGGTGTGTTTACCCACTTGTTCTGCACTATGAATCATATCCTGCAACTCCTTCAAATCTGGTTGTTCAGGTTGTGACATTTTATTCTTTAATTGTGATAACAGAAACTGCTGATATTTAAGCATATGGAACTGACAATTTAAGGCCCTCATGGCTAGGGTGGCCGAGGTATACACCTTTTTTCCCCACCTTTCTAAGGATCTAGACTCTCTCTCGGAAGGTAATGGATTCTTAGCAGTAGAGGCCTTCATTCCCTTGGGGCCTTGAGAAATGGTTTCTGGGTCAGCATTATGGCTTTTGTAAAGAAATTGGTGTGAGTTAGGAACTCTGTAGTACCTATCAGGCTTGACTGGGGCAGGAGGCAGGGAATCCAGATTAAGGCAAGCCTCCGAGTAAACATCATCAAGAATGTGCAAGACAGGAGGTATCGCCAGAGGTCTGTGCTGAGGTAGCAAAAGAAATTCCCTAAGCCTTTTCTTGGAATCTGAAAAATCTTGGCCTTCCCAATGGAAGTGTTCCCTCAAGGTATGCAAGGTTTCCCCGAAAGAAAAGTCCTCTGGGGGGGGATACAGAAGGGATGGACTGCTCTGCATCAGAATCTTCAAAAGGGGAGTACGAATGTTCCTCTTCATCAGAATGTTCTGAAATAATGGAGCCCTGGTCAGAAGAGGGGGAATCTTACTCCACTCTGGGTCTCTTGTCCAGCGGGGGTTGGGAACCCCTGATAAGAGTAATTAAATCCTCAGCCATTTTGAGCATCTGCTTTTTAGGCACAGGGCCTGGAGATGGGCCCTGTGCAACAGGCCTCTTGGAATGCATGGCTGATTTAGACTTAGTAAAGGCCTTTATGGAAAAGGAAGAAGGTCTGAATACACCATGGGTGGAAGTGGACCTGTCCACATTAAGAGGCTCAACACTCGCAGTGGCTTCGGTAGCTGTAGTCAGGGTATGGGCCGAGGGACTTGCGGTCTCGGTTACAGAAGACACCGCCAGAGAAGTGTCGTCGGTAGTCAGGGGCTGCGTAGGCGCCTCACTGAGAACCGGAGCACGTGTAGCCGGTTTTGGTGTGGTGTCAGTGGAGACCGCGGACCTCGCGTGTCGGTCTTTGTCCTTGCATTTTTGGACAAAACAGTAGTCGGAGTCTCCGACGACATTTTATAATTAAAAGCTTTACCAAAAAAGTGCTGGGCGAACTCCGCCCAATGCTCAATAGTGCGTTTATTGAAAGTAGCACAAAAGCGACAGCCCGAGACGTCGTGGTCTGGGCCTAAACAAGGTATACAGAGGGAATGGAAATCCTTATGCGGTATTTGCTTCCCACAAGAAATACAATTGTTAACTTTGTCTGACATCGGTCTGAGGCAAGAAAAGTTTCCCCAACAGGGTACTTAGCTTTAAAGAACTTCGGTTTCCAAATTTTCGTAATTTCAGGAGCTGGGCGACCGGCACTTGCGAACTGCTTCTGCTTCGGGCACCGCGCGGCAAAAAAGACTGAAGAAAATGGCGTCGGCTGTGTCTTGTATACCCCTGTCGCACTGACGTCAGGAAAGAAAGCGACAGCAACAGACGTCCGACCCAGACTTTGGAATTCGGCCGACCGAGGACCCGCCTGACGGCAGGAGAACCCATCTGTTATGACTGCAGCTGTATGCACGATGAACATCGGCAGCTGTTTATCCATATCCAGGGAAGGCAGAACTCTACCCCCTCCCTTATTCTGGGGAGAAGGAAATAGGCAGGCAAATCTGATTTGAGGACAGCTCATTGACGACCGTAGACATAAAAAGTACAGTTGTGTACACTTACCATAAATGCAAATGTTAGAGTGCATTCACTGTTGCAGTCATTACATTCAGGTTATCTGCTTCAGGTTGCCCTCAGTCGGCCTGATTAACAAAGTCTTAGGTCCTGAGTCAGTTGCTGTCCCTTCTTCCATGACGTCAGGTCGTCAGGGGTATAAAACATGCAGCCGATGCCATTAAATCAGTTTTTCTTGCCCCAGATGTCAGGTGCCCCCCTAGTGGGGAGCAAATAAACATAAAAACACAAAGGTATAACACCAACAAAAAGCAAATACACCAAAAAGGCTTTTAAGCATAGTAAAGGAAAGTAGAGGTATAGCCAGAAGAAATTAGCGGGTTGGAGGGAGGGTAACCAGGACTGCAACAGTGAATACACTCGAACATCTATATTTATGGTAAGTGTACACAACTGTACTATGTTCTTCGTGTTTCACTGTTGCAGTCATTACATTTGGGTAGATTCCCAAAGTTATGGTTGGGAGGAGGAGTTTATACAGCATTAGGGCCAGCTATACGGCCCTGCAAGACAACAGTTGCAAAGCCAGCTCTGGATTTAGAGAAAAGTAACAAATGATAATGTTTGGTGAAAGTATGTACAGAACTCCAGGTAGCCGCTTCTAGGATATCCCTGGTAGGAACACCTCTGAGGGAGGCTGCAGAAGTAGATGCAGCCCTGGTGGAGTAAGATCTGATCCCTTGGGGGATAGGTTTTCCATGGTGCTTATAGCAGAAATGAATGCAATGGCTTATCCATTTAGAAATGGTTTGTTTTGAAATAGCCTTCCCCTCTGCCCCTGCAGCAAATGCTACCAACAGTTCAGATTTTCTTCGAGGTTTAGTCCTCTCCAAGTAGAATCTAAGTTGTCTGTGCACATCCAAGGAATGCAGAATCCGTTCCCCTTTGTTCTGTGGATTGGGAAAGGTGGTCGGCAAATGAACGGACTGATTAAGAGCCACACTGGATACCACTTCGGACATGACGGATGGATTGGTCCTGAGTGACACCCTGTCCGCATGAAAGATGATGAAAAGCTCCACTTCCATAAGGGCCTGTAATTCAGATATCCTTTTAGCTGAAGTGAGTGCTAAAAAGAAAGCTGTTTTCCAAGAAAGAAATGTTTAGTCTGCAGTGGCAGCTGGCTCGAAAGGAGGTAGAGTGAGTTTCTCCAATACAAAGTTAAGGTCCCAGGCAGGGGTCGGAGCTCTCATAGGTGGTCTCAAGTTTTTGGCCCCTCTGAGGTACTGCTTGAGCAGAGGATGAGAGAAGAGGGAAGGTTCTGTGTTATGAGCTGAAATGGTTGAGGTGTGCATTTTAATGGAGGAAAAAAAGACAGGTCCTTGTGAAGCATCTAAGTTAAGTACTGAAAGATCTGAGGTAAATTGGGTGCTGCTGTGCTCATCCCTTGAGATTGGTTCCAGGCACAAAATCTTTTCCATTTTTCAGCATAAGATTTTCTAGTACTAGGTCTCCTTGTCTCCAAGATGACATCCGTCACAGGTTTGCAGAGGGATGATAAGGGTGAATTTAAGTGATTAGCCAGGCTGCAAGGTTAAATGTTGGAAGCTGAGGTTGCAGAATTTGGTTCTCCTGCTGAGAGAGCAGGGAAGGGATCTGGGGCAGGTGCCAAAAAGATAACCGATACACTGCGCAGGAGGGGGTACCAGTGTTGGCATGGCCAGTCTGGAGAAATCAAGAGCATCCTTGGTTTGTCCTGTTTGACTTTTAGTAGAACTTTGGAGAGCGCGGGGGGGGGGGGGGTGTAGACTGATAGGTTTTTCAAGCTGAAGGACAGAGCATCCACTTTCCAAGCTTGTTTGTTGTGAGTCCTTGTGCAAATCTGTCCAACTGGTAGTTCTAGGGGGAGGCAAAAAGATCTGTGTCTGGGCTCCCCCATTCGCTTGTCAACATGTTGAAAATCCTTGGTTCCAGTTTCCACTTGAGTGGGTCCATGAGGTTTCTGCTTAGTCAGTCTGCCAGTGTACTTAATTTTCCTGGCAGGAATTGAGCTTGTATGTGCACTTGGTAGCTCAAGGCTGTGTTCCACAATGCCATGGCTAGTCTGCAGAGGGGGTAGGAATGTGAACCCCCCTGCTTATGTACCACATAACCGTGGTGTTGTCTGTCTTTACCATTAGTTGCGCTGGAAGAATGTAGTCCTTGAAGGCTGTCAGAGCATTCTGTACAACTAACATTTATTTTTGATTGATATGTACATGCATTTGACTTTGGTTCCATTTGCCCCGAATAAACTTACCTGTCAGGTGTGCCCCCCCATGCATAGTCTGATGCATCTGTTAGGGTTTCGGCGGCAGGGGGAAGTGTGAACGGTAGTCCCTTGCTTTGGTGGCAGGCCTCTGCCCACCAGAGGAACTCTAGGCGCAGGCAAGGTATGATAGGAATCATTGTTTCCAGGCTGTGAGAAAGTTGACTCCATAGGCTTTTTAGATACCACTGTAGTTTCCTCATATGCAGTCTTGCATATGGAATTAGAAGAATGCAGGAGGCCATAAACCCCAAGGCTTGCAGTATTTGTCTTGCAGATAGCAGGCTTTTGTGGCCACTTTGAAATACGTTACCAAATTAATTTGCTTTTCTGGCGTGAGGTAAGCCATCTGAGAAGTTGTATTCAAGGTTACTCCCAGTAATGTAATTTGTTGACAGGGTACCAGTTGTGATTTCTTTCAGTGTGTGTTGTACCCCAGGCAAGTTAGAACCCTTTTTACAAACACCAGGTGATTCAACAGTATGCCCTGGCTTTCTGCCTGAATTAGACAATCATCCAGATATGGGTATATTTGAATACTTCTTTGCCTGCAAAATGAAATAACTGGAGCCAGGCACTTTGTGAATAACCTGGGCACAGTACACATGCCAAAGGTCAGTGCAGAGAAAGTACAGTTTTGTACCTACCATAAATGTAGATGTTCGAGTGCTAATACAGCTGCAGTCATAACAGATGGGTTGTCCTGTCGTCAGGCGGGTTCTCGGTCGGCCGAATTCCAAAGTCTAGGTCCGGCGTCGGATGCTGTCGCTTCTTCCCTGACGTCAGTGCGGCAGGGATATAAAAGAACCAGCCGACGCCATTTTCTTCAGTTTTTCTTGCCCCAGATGTCAGGTGCCCCCAGAAGGAAGGCAAAACATAAACTTATGTAATAATGCAATGTAATATAATCAAAAAATAGTAGTTTGCAAGCAAATACACCATAAAAGAATACCCCAATCAGGTTGTATGAGGAGGTGTTTGTCATAAGGCCTGTCCCAAGAGGGGATGGAGGGAGGGAAACCTGGACTGCAGCTGTATTAGCACTCTAACATCTACATTTATGGTAGGTACAAAACTGTACTATGTTCATCGTGCATACAGCTGCAGTCATAACAGATGGGTAGAATCCCAAAGCTAAAAAACGGGTGGCAGGCACTAAGTGGAACTAGGAGGAGCAAGGATGCCCTGCAAGACTGCTGTGGCAAAGCCTGCTCTAGATTTAGAGTATAGTGGAAGGTGATAGTGCTTGGAGAAAGTGTGTACAGAACTCCAAGTGGCTGCTTCCAAAATATCCTTGGCAGGAACCCCCCTGAGGAAAGCTGCAGAGGTAGCTGTGGCCCTTGTGGAGTGAGATCTGATGCCAGTAGGTACAGTTTTAACATGAAATGAGTAACAAAAGCGTATGCAGTGGGCTATCCATTTTGAGATTGTCCGTTTGGAAATAGCCTTTCCTTGAGCACCTGTAGCATAGGACACAAAAAGTTGCTCTGATTTTCTGAATGGCTTTGTCCTGTCCAAATAATAATGAAGTTGTCTGTGAATGTTCAAGGAATGTAGTAGTCTTTCCCCCTTGTTTTGTGGGTTAGGATAAAAGGTAGGTAAGTGGATAGTCTGATTTAAGGCTACACTGGATACTACCTTTGGCATAAAGGAAGGGTTGGTTCGTAAGGAAACTCTGTCCTGATGGAAAATGATGAAAGGTTGCACAGCCATGAGGGCTTGTAGTTCCGAAACCCTGCGTGCTGAGGTGATAGCCAGAAGGAAGGCTGTTTTCCATGATAAATATTGCAGATCTGTTGAAGAAGCTGGCTCAAATGGAGGCAGGGTCAGTTTTTCTAAAATGAAGTTGAGGTCCCAAGCAGGTACTGGTGGCTTCCTTGGGAGTTTTATATTCTTAGCCCCTCTGAGGAACTGTCTTAAGAGAGGATGTGAGAATAAAGGAGGATCAGTGTTGTAATGTGCAAAAATGGCTGAAGCATGGATCTTGATGGAGAAGGAAAGTCCACTGTTTAACATCTCAGCTAGGTACTGTAATATTTGAGGTAAATTTAATACCCAAGGAATCTGGCCCTTTTTGATTCCAGGCACAAAACCGTTTCCATTTGGCAGAGTAGGCTTTTCTAGTAGAAGGCCTTCTGGCCTCCATGATGACATCCTGCACCTTCTTGGAGAGGAGGGTCTGTTGGGAAATCAAGGAATCCTCCATGTGGCTAGATTGAGGGTTTTCAGCTGACTGTGAAGAGTTCTGAAGTTGTGCTGGGTCAACAGAAGAGGCATTAGATGCAGGATCCATGGTGGGGAATGAGTCAGGCTCCTCAGGAGTGGGTACCAGTGTTGTCTTGGCCAGTCTGGAGCAATGAGAATCATCTTTGGTCTGTCTGCTCTGGCTTTTAATAGAACTTCGGGCAGCAGAGGAAGAGGTGGAAAGGCATAAACTGTCATTGTTGTCCAACTGAAAGAAAGTGCGTCCACTTTCCATGTCTGTGGATGATAGGTCCTTGAGCAAAATTTTGTCAATTGGTAATTTCTGTGGGTAGCAAAGAGATCTATGTCTGGCCTTCCCCATGCCTGGATTATCTTTGCGAAAACTTGAGGATGCAACTTCCATTCGTGTGGATCTGTCATATTTCTGCTTAGGTTGTCTGCCAGCGTGTTTTCCTTGCCTGGCAGGAATTGTGCTTGAAGTTGGATTTGTAATTCCAGAGCAGTGTTCCGAAGAGACATGGCTAGTCTGCACAGGGGGTATGAATGGGTTCCTCCCTGTTTATGTACCACATTACTGTGGTGTTGTCTGTCCTTATCAATAGCTGGCCTGGATGCAGTAGGTCTTTGAAGGCCATAATAGCATTTTGTACTGCTAGCATTTCCTTTTGATTGATGTGTAGGTGCTTTTCTTTTTGGGACCATCTGCCCTGAATGCACCGATCTGTCATGTGCGCCCCCCAGGCATAGTCCGAGGCATCTGTTGTGATGACTTGATTTGCTTGAGGCTTGCAGAATGGGAGAACTGTGTTTCTTTGGCATGCTTGAGCGCACCACAGAAATTCCTTTTGAAGACATGGAATCAGTGGTATAATTGTTGCCAAACTGTGGCTGTGTTGAGACCATAAGTTTTTTAGGTACCATTGAAGTTTCCTCATATGCAGCTTTGCACATGGGATTAGCAGGATGCAAGATGCCATGAATCCCAGAGCCTGCAGGATTTTCCTTGCAGTCAGCCTGGTGAAGGTTGCCATTTTTCTGAAGTATTGAGATAGTTGCCCTTGTTTCTCTGGCGTGAGGTAGGCCATCTGGGTATTTGTATTCAAGCTGGCACCCAGGAAAATTATTGTTTGAGAGGGTATTAGCCTTGATTTCTTTTTGTTGACTGTGTATCCCAGAAAGTTCAACAACATTATTACAAACGCCAGATGTTTCAGAAGTATGTGCTTGCTGTCCGCTTGGGATCAGGCAGTTGTCCAAATATGGGTATATTTGTATCCCTTGAAGTCTGCAGAAGGCAATTACTGATGCCAGGCATTTCGTGAACACTCTGGGCGCAGTAGATAAGCCAAAGGGCAATGCAGAGAATTGATAATGGGTTGAACCTGCAAGAAATCTGAGGTATCTTCTGCAATCTTGTCGGATTAGGACATGCAGGTATGCCTCCTTGAGGTCCAATGTTACCAGCCAAGACTCCTTGCCCAGTATGGGAAGAAGCTGCTGTAATGTGAGCATCTTGAATCTTGGTATGAGTAAAAATGTGTTTAGGATGGATAGGTCCAAAATAGGTCTCCAATCTTTGCCCTACTTTGGTACCAGGAATAGTCTAATAAAAACCTTGACCCTGTTCTTGTGCAGGTACCTCTTGAATAGCTTTCATGTCCATGAGATCTGAAATTTGTTTTTGTGCCTCTGCCCTTTGATTGTGTGGCAGGTTTGGCATGTCTTTCATTTTTGGAAGGATGTGAAAGTGGAATCTGTAGCCTCCGTCTATAATGTCCAGGATCCATTTGTATTTTGAGACAATATGCCAATTTTTCGAAAATAATGCCAGTTTTCCGCCTAAAGGTGCTGCCATTTGAGCCTTGCTTGTCATGCAAAGGGGAAAGTCATAGGTTCTGCTTTCTGAATGGCTGTGAACTATCCTCACCACCTCTGTGTAGGTGCTTGCCATTGTCTGCCTCTAAATGATCCTTGAGATTGCCCTCTACCCCTCGGGTGCCTGTATCTACCTCTTTGGGGTCTGTCCGTGGCTGCGTAAGCACCTTGCTGAGAACCGGAGCACCTGTAGTCGGCTTTAGCGTGGTGTCTGTAGAAGTCGCGGAACTCGTATGTCGGTCCTTATCTTTGCATCTTTTATTCAAAACTGGAGTCGGAGTATCCGACGACATAATGTAATTAAACTTTTTGCCAAAATAGTGTTGGGCGAACTCCGCCCGACGCTTAATAGTGCGTCTGTTGAATGTAGCACAAAAACGACAGGCTGAGACATCGTGGTCTGGGCCTAAGCAACGAATGCAGAGGGAATGAAAATCCTTATGCGGTATTTGCTTCCCACATGAAATGCAGTTATTAACTTTGTCTGACATCGGTCTGAGGCAAGAAAAGTTTCCCCAACGGGGTACTTAGCTTTCAAGAAGACTTCGGTTGAAAAATATTCGTAATCTCAGGAGCTGGCCGACCGGCACTTGCGAACTGCTTCTGCTTCGGGCACCGCACGGCAAGAAAGACTGAAGAAAATGGCGTCGGCTGGTTCTTTTATACCCGTCGCACTGACGTCAGGGAAGAAGTGACAACATCCGACGCCGAACCTAGACTTTGGAATTCGGCCGACCGAGGACCCGCCTGACGGCAGGAAAACCCATCTGTTATGACTGCAGCTGTATGCACGATGAACATCTGGGAGGCATTATTAACTCCCCAAATGATGTAGATTATTTTACAGAAAGGCCTCACCGAGACCAATGACTGGTGTCAGAACTATGGTCTTAAACTCAATGCCAACAAAATGCATAGTCATTCAATTTGGTAAAATCTCTGTAACCATGAATTACATAGGGGCCTGTACAAGTGGCCCAAGTGTCGTTTTTTTTAGACCTAGAAGTAAATTTTGGCCTTAGTTTTGAAGATGGCATTGGTTTAATATACAAATCTTTAGGCCTTAAAACACCCTCAGAAGCCAGTGCCTGCACAGCAGCTCTGGACCCATCTAAGGTAGAGACATCCATGGGTTCAACACTTGAAATATCTTGCGGCATACCGGACTCAAAAGTAGCGGGCATCATAGGGCTGCGAAAGTGCCTCACTGAGTACTGGCGAACTAGCAACTGGCTTAAGAGAAGCATCGTTGTCAGTTTTGGACCTCGACAGCCCGTCTTCTGTCTTTTTCATTGCGTTATTTAGGTATTCCGGTAGTCGGATTGCTAATGGACATCATTTCTGGATAGTTAAATCATGAGCCAAAATATTTAGAACCAAAAATGTACCGACGTTTAATAGTGTGTTGATTACATTTAGCACAAAACTGACAGCAAGATAAGTTATGATCAGGGCCTTGGCAAGGAATACAGTAAAAATGAAAATCCTTATGAGGGATTTGCTTCCCACAAGTAATGCAATTAACTTTTACCGACATCGGTAAGGAGCAAGAAAAAGTTTCCCCAACGAGGTACTGAGCTTTTAGTTGAAGACTTCGGTTCTGAAACTGGAAAAAGTACAGTTGTGTACACTTACCATAAATGTAGATGTTGAGTATTCACTGTTGCAGTCTTTACATCAAGGTAATCTGCTGGCAGGTTGCCCTCAGTCAGCCTGATTAACAAAGTCTTGGGTCCTGCGTCGGTTGCTATCCCTTCTTCCATGACGTCAGGGGTACAAAACATGCAGCCAATGCCATTTTCAGTTTTTCTTGTCCCAGATGTCAGGTGCCCCCAAAATGGGGAGCAAAATATAAATATATACAAATATATATGCATGTAATTTAGAACACAACAAATATACCCTCCAAGTAAAAGCAAATACACCAAAAAGGCTTTTGAGCATAGTAAAAGAAAGAAGAGGTATAGTAAAAGAAAAAAACGGAGCTGGCGGGTGGGTAACCCAGACTGCAACAGTGAATACACTCTAACATCTACATTTACGTAAGTGCACACAACTGTACTATGTTCTTAGTGAATCATGAAGTGCAATGGATTAGCAAGGAGGAAGTAAGGATAGCTATGAAGAGAATGAAGAATGGAAAGGCTGTTGGCCCAGATGACATACCTGTGGAAGCATGGAGGTGTTCAGGTGAAATGGCAGTGGAGTTTTTAACCAGATTGTTTAATGAAACCTTGGAAAGTGAGAGGATGCCTGAGGAATGGAGAAAAAGTGTTTTGGTACCGATTTTTAAGAATAAGGGTGATGTGCAGAGCTGTAGTAACTACAGAGGGATTAAACTGATCAGTCACAGCATGAAGCTATGGGAAAGAGTAGTGGAAGCAAGGTTAAGAAGGGACGTGATGATTAGTGATCAGCAGTATGGTTTCATGCCGGGAAAGAGCACTACAGATGCGATCTTTGCTCAGAGTGTTGATGGAGAAGTACAGAGAATGTCAGAAGAACTTGCATTGTGTGTTTGTAGACTTAGAGAAAGCATATGACAGGGTGCCTAGAGAGGAGTTGTGGTATTGTATGAGGAAGTCAGGAGTGTCAGAAAAGTATGTAAGAGTGGTACAGGATATGTACGAGGGTAGTGCGACAGCGGTGAGGTCTGCGGTGGGAGTGACGGATGCGTTTAAGGTGGAGGTGGGGTTACATCAAGGATCAGCTCTGAGCCCTTTCTTATTTGCAATGGTGATGGACAGGTTAACAGACGAGATCAGACAGGAGTCCCCGTGGACTATGATGTTTGCAGATGATATTGTGATCTGTAGTGGAGGAGACCCTGGAGAGATGGAGATATGCTCGAGAGAAGAGGAATGAAGGTCAGCAGGACTAAGACAGAATATATGTGTGTGAATGAAAGGGAGGATAGAGGAATGGTGAGGATGCAAGGAGTAGAGGTGGCGAAGGTGGATGAGTTTAAATATTTGGGGTCAATAGTTCAGAGTAACGGTGAGTGTGGAAGAGAGATGAAGAGAGTACAGGCAGGATGGAGTGGGTGAAGAAGAGTGTCTGGAGTGATTTGTGACAGACGAGTACATGTAAGAGTGAAAAGGAAGGTCTACAAGAGGGTAGTGAGACCAGCTAGGTTATATGGGTTGGAGACAGTGGCATTAACAAAAAGGCACGAGTTTGAGCTGGATGTGGCAGAACTAAAGATGTTAAGATTTGCACTGGGTGTGACTAGGGTGGACAGGATTAGGAATAAGTATATTAGAGGGTCAGCCCAGGTTGGAAGGTTTGGAGACAAAGCCAGAGAGGCACGATTACATTGGTTTGGACATGTGCTGAGGAGGGATGCTGAGTATATTGGAAAAAAGATGCTAAGGAAGAAGCTACCAGGTAACAGGAAAAGAGGAAGGCCTAAAATAAGGTTAATGGATGTGGTGAGAGAGGACATGCAGATGGTTGGTGTGACAGAGCAAGTTGCAGAGGACAGGAAGACATGGAAACAGGTGATCTGCTGTGGCGACCCCTAACGGGAACAGCTGAAAGAAGATGATGATATATATATATATATATATATATATATATATATATATATGTATGTATGTAAATACATGCACCAATATAAAACTTTACCTTCATCTACAAGCAAATACACCACACAGGTTGTATAAATCAGAGAAGGAAAGATAGGTTCCATCAGAAGAAAGGGGGATGGCAGGTGGGTAACCTGGACTGCAACAGTGAATACACTCGAACATTTACATTTAGGGTAAGTGTACACAACTGTACTATGTTTTTCGTGTTTCACTGTTACAGTTATTACATTTGGGTAGAGTCCCAAAGCTATGGATGGGAGGCTGGAGCTAAACAGCATTAGGAGCGGCTATGAGGCCCTGCAGAACTGCAGTGGCAAAGCCTGCCCTGGACTTACAGTGGCAGATGATAGTGCTCTGTAAAGGTGTGCACTGAACTCCAAGTAGCAGCCTCTAAAATGTCCTTGGTTGGTACTCCCCTGAGAAAGGCTGCTGAAGTGGCTGCAGCTCTGGTTGAATGTGGCCTAATGCCCTTAGGCACTGGCTTGCCATGGTGCAAGTAGCAGAAACGAATGTAGTGGCCTATCCACTTTGAAATAGTCTGCTTTGAAATAGCCTTTCCTTGTGATCCTGCAGCATATGTCATGAGCAATTGCTCTGTCTTTCTGAAAACAAAAAGTTATGTACTCACCATAACGTTCGATGTATGTAGTCCATCTAGCCTCACATTCTTACCCGTGGGTTCGGAGCCGAATATCGGCTCCGACTCGGACGATTTTTACTAGCTCAAAGTCTCTCATTGGCTGGGCTAAGAGGGTATCCCATGGTGCACTGCTCCCTATCCCCAGATCTAGTTTGCTGTGAAAATGTATACACTTCATACACACATCACATGCATATAAAACAGTCACTAAAGAAGGGACTCAGCAGGTGACAACCTATATTCCAAATCTTATGCTCCAAATCCTCCAGGCAGGGGGGAAGGTGGGAGGGTAAGTTAGAATGTGAGGCGAGATGGACTACATACATCGAACGTTATGGTGAGTACATAACTTCTTGATGTTATGTAGTCCTATCTCACCTACATTCTTACCCGTGGGACAGCGTCCCTAGCACCTACATCCTGGGTGGCTCATTGGAAAATACTCCTGAGAACTGCGGAACCAAAGGAAGATCTGCCCCTGGAAACCACGTCCAATTTGTAATGAGAAACAAAGGTGTGGGGAGAAGCCCAAGTAGCTGCAGCACATATATCATCCACTGACAATCTAGCTTGAAAGGCTGTTGAAGTGGAAAACAGCCCGCGTAGAATGTGCCTTGACTGGAAATGGCAAATGTTTATCTCCTGCCTGATAGATGAAAAAGATGCAACTGGCTATCCATCTAGACAGTGTAACCTTGGATATCGGAGAACCCAATCGGTTTTCTAAAAAGGATACAAAGAGTTGGTCAGACTTCCGGATATCTTTTGTCCGGTGTAGATAGAAGCATAACTGTCTATGCACATCCAATTGGTGAAATCTAAATTCTGCCTTATTAGAGAAGTGGGGAAAGAACACTGGCAGCTCAATGGACTGATTAATGTTAGACACAGAAGCCACTTTAGAAGAAAAGATGGGTTTGGTCTTAGAGAGACCTTATCTTTGTGAAAGATTAAATATGGGGGCTTGATGGAGAGGGCTTGAATTTCCGAGACCCGCCAAGCTGAAGTGATTGCTACCAAAAATGCTGTTTTCCAGGTTAAGAATTTTAACTCACAGGTAGCTGCAGGCTCGAAAGGTGGTAGTGTGAGTGCTTGGAGAACAAAATTGAGGTCACAGGGCATGACGGTTTCAGACACTGGGGGACAAAGTAACAGGATACCTTTGAGGAATGCTTTGCATAGTCTGTGGGCCATAAGACTAGGTTCATTCGCTACGTGGAAATTAGATATTGCCGCCAGTTGAACTTTGATGGCGGCTGATGCGGATCGCTGATAGAAAAGCATTGACAAGAATTCCAGAACTGAATCTATCGGGGCTGTATAAGGATTGATACCTCTAGTATGAGCCCAGATGGAAAACCTTTTCCATTTGCTAGAGTAAATCTTCCTAGTGGATGGCTTATGGGAAGACGATAGACTATGGACCACCTCCGGTGGAAAATTATGACATCTGACTAGCGATGGAAGTGGAGTAGGCAGGCTGTCAACCGGAGAGTCCTCAGAGAGGGGTGGAACTGTCCCGACATGTGTGTCAGTAAATCTGGTAGAGGGTCCAGAATCCAAGGAGTGTCCACAACGTATGGTTGAAGAAAGGGAAACCATACTTGACTAGGCCAATGTGAGACAATCAGAATCATTCTGCTTCCCAAGGATTGAGCTTTCTGAATTACCCTTGAGAGAAGGGGAAATGGATGGAAAGCATAAAGCAGACCGGAGGGCCAATCGTGAACCAGAGCGTCCCTGGGTGACTCCCCCTGTGGGGGGATCAGCATGAAGTAGTTGCTGCATTTCGCATTGAGAGGGCTGGCAAAGTCGCAGCAAGGTTGACCCCACCTGCTGAAGATTCGCTCTGCAACCAGGCGATTCAGGGACCACTCATAAGGCATAAGTATTGCTCTGCTTAGCCTGTCCGCTATTACATTGGACTTCCCCGGAATGTGCGTCGCCACCAGAAACCGTTAGGAAGCTATTGCCCAATTCCACACTCGCATGGCCTCTCTGCATAGGGGGTATGATTGTGTCCCCCCTTGCTTGTTGAGATACCACACTACTGACATGTTGTCTGAATGTATCACAATAGTCCCTAGTGGAAGAACTTCCTGAAGTGCCTGCAATGCAATAAGTACTGCTCTCATCTCTAGGACGTTTATATGAGACTATCTCGTGTTCTTGCCACGTGCCTTGGACTGTCCTGCCGAGATAATGCCCCCCCACCCCATCTGGGAGGCGTCCCTGGTCACCATGGCAACAGGGACGGGAGGAACGAAGGGCTTTCCCCATTCAAATTGTTGGTGCATAACCACCAACGGAGGTCCTGCTTGCACCTGTCTGTGATTAAGATGGGATGAGATAGTGGAAGTCTTTGTAGAGTCCATTGGACAAAGAGGAGCCACTGAAGAAGTCTCATGTGTAATCTCGCTAGAGGGACTAGCATAATAGTCGCCATGGTCCCTAGGAGTTGTAGAACCACTCTTGCCTGTGCTTGTCTGAGTGGCATCAGTATGTGAATTAGTCGTTGCAACACCATGATCCTTTCTTGTGGTAGGAATGCTCGCATTCGAATGGTGTCCAGCTCTGCTCCTATAAAGGTGACATGCTGTGTGGGCAATAAGGCAGATTTTTCCCAGTTTATCGTTATGCCCAATTGATGACATAAGACTGATGGTAGCGTCCTTTGTTTGAACTAGTTGATGCCTGGTGGGGGCGGTAAGGAGCCAGTCGTCCAGGTACGGAAACACCTGGAATCCTTGACGTCTCAAGTGAGCCATCACCACTGCCATACATTTGGTGAACACCCTGGGGGCTGTGGTGAGACCAAAGGGCAGGGCTCGAAACTGGAAGTGACTGGCTCCCAGCCGGAAGCGTAGGTGACTCCTGGATGCTTTGTCCATTTTGATATGGTAATAAGCATCCTTGAAATCGATGGAGCACATCCAAACTTTCTCTCCCAACAATGGGAGGATTGACTGTAGAGTGACCATCCGGAACTTGGACTTGTGTACGTAATTGTTGAGTTGACTGAGATCTAGTATGGGGTCTCAGATCCCCTGTTCTTTGCGGCACCAAAAAGAATCTTGAGTAAGTCCCTAATCCGATTTGGTCTGAGGGAACTGGTTGGATGGCTCCTTTTTCCAGCAGCTGAGACACCTCTGAGGCTGCTTGATCCCTTTGACTGGGTCTGGGATTTTTCTTATTGGCAGGGGTATTGAAGAGAATGGGATGAGGTAACCTCCGGAAACTATCCTTAGTATCCATTGGTCCTGGGTGATGCTCTCCCAAGCTTCCGGGTATAAGGAAATTCGACCCCCGACTGGCTCCGGATAAGCGCAGTCGGGCACACCCTCAGGACATGAGTATGGACAGCCACGAAAGGAGTCGCAGTTTCCCGAATTGCGTGGGTCCCCTCTGCCTCTGGGGCGACGTCTCCCTGAGTAACCCCCCCTTCCTGGCTCTGGAGGGGGGTTCACCTTGTGCGGCAGGAAAAAACCTCCGATTTCTTGAACCCCCCCCCCCCCCGCTGGGCCTTGGGATAAGGCCTAGAAGGAAGGGAAAAATGGACACAGACGGCAGACAGGGTCTCTCCCTCTTGCTCGCACCTGGTGAACGTGTCTTTCACTTTGGTCCCAAACAAGGAGGAACAGTCAAATGGGGCGTCAGTGAAGGAAGACTTGAAGGCCTCCACGAAGTGACACAGGCGTAGCCAGGCCTGCCTTCTAAGGGCGATCCCTGAGCTCGACGCCCTACTCGCTCCTTCGGCCGCATATGAAATGAGCCGCATGGATGAGTTAGTGATGGAGTTGACAGTAGAAACCTGTGCGTCAACCGTCTGAGCTACCGCCTCAGGTATGTTACCCGTAAGAGTATCTCCCAGCTTTTGAGGAGATCTCTCTGGAGCAGAGTGAAGTGAGAAATAATTCAGCGACCGTAAGGTGAAGGTTGCTGAAGAAAGGGTACGCTTCCCGTACCGGTCCATGGTCATAGACTCCTTGTTAGGAGGATGGACCAATGAGGAAGATTCTGCAACTTCCTTCTGGGTGGCTGCCACCACCACCATGGCATCTACCGGGACTCCTTTTGATAGAAACTCTTTTCCCAGGGGTGCGGACAGGAACTTGTTTGGGCGCCTGGGCAAGGGCTCTACAGAATCAGGATTTTCCCACACTCTTCGACAAATGAGGTCAAGCAGTTCGTCGAAGGGTGGAGACACCTAGATGGCGGAAAGTTGGGCGCCAAAAGCCTTAAGGAATACTGACTCCTCCTCGGAAGGAGTTTTGGAAGGCTAGCCTCCTCTCTGTTTCAGAATCTTCAGGATATTGGAGAAGGAAACATCATCAGAGGAAGACTTGGGGGACCCTTCCGACTCCTCAAGGACAGTATCGGAGGTGAGACTAATCCTGGGAGTCTATGTGCTTCCTCTTACACACTTTCTTTCTAGGGGGCTCCTCAGGCAAAGACTCTGGGAGACCCTCAGAAGGTTGGGGACCACTCGTGGGGGCGACCTTAGGGCCTGGTGCTCTGCTGTCCAAGGGCAGGTGAGTGTCAGAGGCTCTTGCCGGGGTGGTGGGGGACCGACCCGGGTGATGTAGCTGACGATCTTGCCAGCGCGCTCCGCATGGCCTCGAAGGCAGGTCCTCCCGGCTCAGAGAACCGACCGGCCTCAGAGGTCACGATCGGGATCCTCCAAGCCGATGCACCGAAAGGGAGACTCTGGACAGCTGTCCCGACATATCCCCCTCAGGCCCGACCGAAGAGACCAGAGTCGGGAACCCTGTGGACGGAACCGACATGGTCGGAGCCAAAGTCGGCACCAATAAACCCAAAGGAGATATCGGAGACGACGCAGGAACATCACTTGAAGCAGAGCATACCGGCTCTGACAAGGAAGTGCTAGGAGGAGGAATCATTGAAACGGACATGGCAATTGGCTCTGGAGCAGAGTGGGTCGGAGCCGAAAACAATTTGGCCAACACCGGCAATTGCAGGAGCCTCTGCACTACCCTGTCAACATCCAAATCAGAAAGCCTGGAGGATTTGGAGGAGATAGATGGAGATTGGGATCTCTTGTCCGGTGAACCAAGTCTGACACTGGGCGATCGGCTCCGAATGGGCTCAAGGATAATTGGAGCTGATGCCATTTCGGTTAATACAGATACCTTCTGCAGCCCCGAAGACAGTGGAGCCAAGGAGGTAGAGTCCAAAACTGTAATCTTCTCTGGTGGGTCCGAAGTGGCAGATGGAGCCAGAGACCTTTTCTTGGACTTGGAAGCTTTAGACTTAGTACTAGAAGCCAAATCAATAGCTTCCTCATAAGATGGTTTTAAAAGTCCTTTTAAAATTAACTTGTTTTTTCTCTCCTGGAGCACCCTAGGACTGAACGTGTGGCAAAAGCTTCACGACTCCTGCAAATGGATGGCTCCTAGGCAGTAGACACACACAATGTCCATCCGTGATGGACATTTTATATCCACATTTGGAACATTTCTTAAAGCCAGAAGGCTTATGTTCCTTCTGATCTTTGGACATTTTACAATGAACAGGAAAAGAAGCCTAGATGTAACACGCAAAAAAAAGGCGGAAACACCACACAATTAAGTATTAAAACCAACAAGCACACACTGAGCACCTCTAATCTAAATGGTTCACAAAACAAGACACAGCAGAAAAAACAATACAGTCACACACAAGAACCTCCAATTGAAACGGTTCTTCAGGAAACACAAGACCAAAGGTTGACTCAACGACAGAGAGGAGGACTAGGTCCTCTAACTAAAACGGGCCTAGCCCGCTGGAACAGGAGGGATACCAACAACTAACACACGCACTGAAACACACACAAATTAACGATCAGCAAGAGTAGCTATTAAAATAGCTTTTGGGTTTGAATAAACAACTTTCTCAACAAGAAATAGTAAAACAGAGGGTACTTAGCCACAGCCAAGCGAGACCACGTCCGAGCTATACAAGCGGCAAACAAGATCTGGGGATAGGGAGCAGTGCACCATGGGATACCCTCAGACCAGCCAATGAGAGACTTTGATCTAGTAAAAATCGGCCGAGTCGGAGAAGATATTCGGCTCCGAACCCACGGGTAAGATGTAGGCGAGATAGGACTACATAACATCTTTGGTTCTGTCTAAGTACAATCTAAGCTGTCTGTGTACGCCCAAAGAATGCAGATTTCTCTCCCCCTTGTTCTGTGGATTTGGATAAAAAGTTGGCAGATGAATAGTTTGGTTGAGAGCCACACTGGAAACCACCTTGGGCACAAATGTTGAGTTTGTCCTCAGAGAGACCCTGTCTGGATAAAAAATGATAAAAGGTTCTACAGCCATGAGTGCCTGTAGCTCTGAAACTCGTCTTGCAGAAGTTATTGCTAGGAACAGAGCTGTTTTCCAAGATAAAATCTTTATATCAGCAGTAGCAGCTGGCTCAAAAGGAGGCAGGGTGAGTTTTTCCAAGACATAGTTGAGGTCCCATGCAGGCCTTAAATTTTTGTCTCCTCTGAGGTACTGTTTTAATAAGAGATGATAAAAGATTGGTGGCTCTGCATTGTAATGAGCTGAAATGGCAGAGGCATGAATTTTTATAGATTAAAAAGATAGGCCTTTGCCCAGCATCTGTTAAATATTGCAAAATCTGAAGAATATCTGGCACAGCTGTATCAGTTCCTTGGGCCTGGTTCCAAGCACAGAATCTCTTCCATTTTCCAGCATAAGAATTTCTAGTACTAGGCCTTCTGGCCTCCAAAATGACATCCATCACAGCTTTACTGAGAGGTGTGCTTTGTATGACTACATTATCTGCCATGCTGCCAGGTTTAAAGTCCCGAGTTGGCTGTGCAGGATCGGTTCGTTTTGCTGTGATAGTAGACGAGGTATTTGAGGCAAGGTGCAAGCTGGGCATTGAGACAAGTTCTTTAGGATTGGAAACCAGTACTGGCGGGGCCAGTCTGGGGCAATCAGTATCATTTTTGGCTTCCCCTGTCTGAACTTTAGGAGTACCTTGGGTAGGACAGGCAGTGGGGGAAAGGCATATACGGATAGGTTTTTCCAGCTGAAAGATAGGGTGTCCACTTTCCATGCTTGTCTGTGACAAGTCCCTGTGCAGAATCATTTTAGTTGGTAGTTGTGAGGGGAGGCAAATAGATCTATGTCCAGGCATCCCCATTTCTTTGTTATCATGCTGAAGACTTGTGGATCCAGCTGCCACTCGTGAGGATCCATGAGGTTTCTGCTTAGTTCGTCTGCCAGAGTATTTTTCCTTCTTGGCAGGAATTGTGCCTGCAGATGTACTTGGTAAGTTAATGCTGTGTCCCACAAAGTCATGGCTAGTCTGCAAAGGAGGTAACAATGTGTGCCCCCCTGCTTGTTTATATAACACATGACCGTGGTGTTGTCTGTCTATCAGTAGTTGCCCTGGATGAAGTAGGTCCTTGAAGGCCGTTAGGGAATTCTGAACAGCTACCATCTCTTTTTGATTGATATGTAGAAGCATTTGGGTTGAGGACCATGTGCCCTGAATGCATCTTCCTGCCATGTGGGTCCCCCCCCCAGGCATAATCTGATGCATCCGTTGTTAGTGTCTGCCTGGCTGGGGGTAATGTGAATGGCTGTCCCTTGTTTTGGTGACAAGCCTTTGCCCACCATCGAAACTCCTGTTGTAGGCAGGGAATGAGAGTAATCATTGTTTCCAGGCTGTGGCAATGTTGAGTCCAAACACTTTTTAGGTACCACTGAAGTTTCCTCATATGCAGTCTTGCATATGGAATTAGTAGGATGCAGAATGCCATGAAGCCCAAAGCCTGCAGTATATTTCTTGCAGATAACTGGGCCTTTGTTGCCACCATTTTGAAATAAGTTGTCAGTTGCCTTTGTTTGTCTGGCGTGAGATAAGCCATCTGATCAGTTGTATTTAAGCTTGCACCCAGGAATATTATCTCTTGAGAGGGTACTAGTTTTGATGATTTTTTCATTGACTGTGTACCCTAGGCATGTTAGAAGTCTTTTCACAAATGCCAGATGCTGTAGAAGGTCCTTGTTCTCTGCTTGAATTAGACAGTCGTCCAAGTAAGGATATATTTGTATTCCTCTTTGCCTGCAGAATGCAATTACTGGTGCCAGGCACTTTGCAAAGACCCTATGTGCAGTAGATAAGCCAAAGGGCAGTGCAGAGAATTGGTAATGCATTGAGCCAGCCTTGAAACAGAGGTATCGTCTGCATAATTGTCTGATTGGGACATGCAGGTATGCCTCTTTTAGGTCTAGAGTCACCAGCCATGAGTTCTTGCCCAGCATGGGCAGAAGCTGCTGCAAAGTCATCATCTTGAATTTTGGTATATCCAGGAATGTGTTCAGAATAGACAGGTCCAGTATTGGTCTCCAGGTGTTGTCCTTTCTGGGTACCAGGAACAGTCGAGTAAAATCCTTGTCCCTGCTCTTGCTCTGGTACTTGTTGAATGACCCCCATGTCCATGAGGGATGAGACTTGTTTTTGTGCCTCTGCCCATTGATTTTTTGGCAGATATGGCCAGCCGTTTGCCTTTGGCAGGGTATGGAAATGGAACTTGCACCCTTGTGACAATACTTAGAACCCACTTGTCCTGGGTTATAATGTGTCAATTTTGAGAAAAAAGTGCTAATTTTCTCCCTAAGGATGCTGCCAGGAGGTAAGTGCTTGGTGCAGGCAGGGGGAAGTCATTGGGACTGTTTCTTGTATGGTTGTGATTTGTCTTCAACTTTGGAGGTAGAAGCACCCCATTGCTTTGACCTGTAGGAACTTTGCGCCTGGGATCTGCCTCTAGGGCGTCTGGATCTGCCCCTTTGAGGTCTGTCTGACACAGGAAAGGACCAATTCTTTGTAGGCCAATGTCTACTAAACCTAGGTGGCTGTACTTGTAAAAAATCTTTGACAGTTTGCATAGATTTAGCCTCGTCCTCCATTTTCTTTAACACCTCCTCTGCCTTAACACCAAAGTATCATGCTGTAAAGTTGCATCTAATAATCTAACTTTGTCATGATCAGGCAGATTTTGTTCCTTTAACCAAGCATGCCTCCTAATTACAGAACCCGTAACTGCGAACCTGCAGGAGGCCTCCAAAGAATCAAAACCACATTGCAAAGTATACTTTCCACCTTGCTCAGCTGCATGCAATAAATCCTGCATTTCCTTGTTTTCTGCACATTCAGAGTTTAATGACATTTTCTGTTTAAGCAATGCCATGACATGTTGCTGATATTTGAGCATATGAAACTGACAGTTTAAGGCCCTTATAGCCAAGGTAGCAGATGTGTAAACCTTTTTTCCCCATCTATCCAGTGCCCTAAAATCTCTGTCAGAGGGGGTAGGGTTTTTTGCAGCGGAAGCCTTAACTCCTCCTTTGGGACCCTGTGAAATAGTTTCTGGGTCTGCAGCAGGGTTTTTAAAAAGGAATTTATGAGAGTCAGGAACCCTGTAATATCTGTCAGGCTTAACAGGAGCTTGAGGTAAGGAGTCAGGGGTAAGACTAGACTCCGAAAACACATCTACAATATCTAACAGGTGGAATGGCTTGTGGCCTGTGTTGAGGTAGTAAAAGGAAATCCCTGAGCCTCTTTTTAGATTCTGAAAAATCTTGGCTCTCCCAGTGGAAATGCTCCCTCATGGTATGCAAGGTTTCCCCAAAAGAATAGTCATCTGGAGGAGAAGCTGAAGGAATAGATTTTTTCAGCATCAGAATCCTCATAGGGGAGGAAGAGAATATTCCTGATCAGAAGAGGAATCAGAAGAAAGAGAGACCTGATCTGAAGATTCATAGTCTGTCTCTTGCCTAGGCCTCTTATCAGGAAGGGGGTGGGAACCCCTGATCAAGGTAATTAAGTCTTCGGCCATTTTGAGCATCTGTTTTTTGGGCATAGAGGCCCATCCACGTGGCTCGAGTTTGTTTTTTTTCTTTAGAAGGTGCTCTAGTCATTGCCTTTGAAGCTGAGCTTGGCTTAATGTAAAGATGTTTAGGTCTGAATACACCCTCAGAAGCCGGTGCCTGCTCAGCGGCTCCGGACCCATCTGAAGGAATAGTATCCGAGGCTCCAATACTTTGAGTTTCCAGCAGCATGGCCGACTCCACGTGGGAGTCGGTAGTGGGCTGAGACTCTAAAGTAGCGGGCATCAGGGGCTGCGAAAGCGCCTCACTGAGAACCGATGAACCAGCGACTGGCTTAGGAGAAGCTTCGTCGTCGGTTTTGGGCCTCTGTTGTCTATCTCTCTCCTTTTCTTTGCGGTTTTTGTGAATTCCAGTAGTCGGATGGCTATCAGACGACATTTCTGGATAATTAAACTGGCGTCCAAAATAGTTTAAAGCAAAATCCTACCAACGCTTAATAGTGTGTTGGTTAAAGCTAGCACAAAACCAACAACCAGCAACGTTGTAATCAGGGCCTAGGTAAGGAATACAGTAAAAATGAAAGTGCTTATGAGGTATTTGATTTTCACAAGAAATGCAATTATTAACTTTTTCTGACATCGGTCTGGAGCAAGAAAAAAGTTTCCCCAACGGGGTACTTTCTCTGAAGTTTAGGCCAACACAAAGGGACTCTGGCTGACCAAGTTCGCAGATGATTGCAAACTGGGAGGCATTATTAACTCCTAAAATTATGTAGATATTCTGCAGAAAGGCCTCAATGAGACCAATGACTGGTGTCAGAACCATGGCCTTAAACTCAATGCCAAAAAAATGCATAGTCATTCAATTTGGTAAAAACTCGGTGCCCATGAATTAGCACATCGATGGCAGTCCACTGAACACGGTGTTGTGACGCCCGTGCCCTGGCCCAGCAATCAAGGAGCCTCAATCCTCACCATTAACACTAGAGAGGGAGTCTCATATGAGAGAAAAGGATAAATACACACAGTAAAGTGCAATTTCCCTTAAGAGCACACAGAGATCAGTCAGTCTGGGGCTAGTCGCTCCCTACCTCTCCAGGTCCCCAATAAGACTCCCCACTGGCACAGCTACAGGGTCCAGATCTCGGCCTAGTGGGCAAGCTAAAACCTCTAGCACCCTCTCTGTCCAACCAGTGCTTCGTGTCCCTGCCCAAGTAGCTGACACACACACACACACACACACACACACACACACACACACACACACATGCACTTTGAGATAAGTTTATACAACCACAGACACTCCTGGGGAAGGCTGGCACAGGTTCTCCAGCTGTGCCCCTCTGACTATATGGTAGTACCAGCTGCCACCACCCACTAACATTTATCAGCTACTCAAAGGCCCTTAAAAGGGTGTCCAATTATTACTGTGCAATATTATCCAACTAGTATATGTGACTAAACAGTCAAAGCTTATTTGGAGTGACCTGGACAGTAAACACTATAAATATGCAATGTACTCTAGAGCTTAAATTATCTCTACACAAAACCAGACACGGTTAAAAGGTTTTAAAATATTTAATAAATAATTAAAACCACAAGACAATACTTTCTACTACACAGTCAGTGCTAGTCAAGAGTTCAGAGATCACACAGAAATACTTAAAACAATTCAGAAGTACAGTTCTGACATCACAGAAACAGTCAAAACTTTCTAATTCTAGCTATGTCTAGGAAAAACACAGTTCTAACATACTACTTACAGAAAAAGAGCATATGGCAGTGCTGAGTTGGATGTTCAAGACAAAAATGTTTAATTCCTCCGGAGTCTCTTGTTTAAATTGCAGTTGCAGTTCTGATAAAACATTACATCATTTCACACTTTCCTGGTGTACCCAGGCTGACAGAAACTGCATTTACATTATTTTACACTTAGGCAGAAACCAGAGCAATAAAGGACATTCCACATGTAAATTCTGGTCATTAACTTTAGCCTTAAAACAATAGGCAGGAAGCCTTCATCTAGCCCATCCGGAGACGAATTGTAAACATTAAAGGCAGCCATGAAATAATTCCAATTTCAAAGGACCAACAAGAAATGCTTGACTTCGCTTTCTTTACAGCAGAGGGCAATGCTGACACATTGTTTTAAGTTCAACATTTCACAGCACATTCTTTCCTTTAAAATGACAAGCTTGTATTTCAGCATTCATATTTACAAATGATAGAATTATCTGCACAATTCTTCCTAGGCTGGCAGCCTTTACCATCTCTACCAGTCTTCACAGATGTTACAAGAGATCTAGGAACACAGGTTGACGGCATCCTCTCCTTTGACAGCCACATTGCCACTGTGGTCAGAAAATCCTTCTATGTAGCACATCTCATTACAAAGGGTTTTGCATCCAGGAAGAAAGAGGTCGTCTCTCTCTACTCTTCCCTCATTAGACCTATTAAAGAGTACAATGCCCCATTTGGCATGTACCTCACTAGACACCTACAACTGGAAAGGCCACAAAAATACCTCACTAAGAGGATCCAAGCCCTTAAACATATGCCCTATATGGGCAGACTCAAGAAGACTCCAGCTATTCTTTGTCTCATATCACCTACTTAGAGGCGATCTCTGCTTGACCTACAAAAGCCATGTCTGACACAGTGCTGTTAGATATGCTACATCTAAAAAAATCCCAATCCTTCTGTACCACATGCTCCAGAGACCTCAACCTCATTACCACAATCAACAGAACATGCTGGAGGGACACGTTATTAACCACAGAGACTGCCCATGCTTTGGAATACACTTCCCATACACGTCAAGCAGAGCACCTCACTTGCCCTCTTCAAGAAAAATCTTGACAAGTGGATGGGAAATAGAAAATTCACCCCGGGGATCACTTCAGTGGCCTTGCTTGATAGGGGCGCTGGGAACTAATATTGGGCGGCACAATGCCACGGAATCCTTTGGGCTAGGCTTGTAAAGGCTCCAGGGCCATTATCTTAGTACACACCTATGAACCTATGTAATACTGTGTGTGTCCACAGATAAAATTGTGTTATTTACACACAAAGAGAAACACGCACACATATGCACATAGCATACTTTACTTACAAGCAAAGTGGTAGAAATCCAATTCATCTATGGCACATCTTTGGGATATTGGAGAGAGAGAGAGAGAGAGAGACATACAGATGCAGTGAAAAGAGAACTGGAGTCAAGCACTGTGAGATAGTAATGCTATTTGCAGTTTCGTTGCGTCACTGATAGGTTGATTTCTCACACATCCTGTCTGGTTAGCTGAAGATTCCCCACTTAACATGTACAATGCTGATGTTTGTAATGGAAAGAAAAAGAAATTCTGTTTAACTTATTACACCCTGCCAAGCACATACATGCATACACATGCACGTACACACACATATATAACCTGTAACGCAGATCAGTTCATATTGTTTTTAGCAAATTCACTGCGCTGTGTGACATTGCTTCTGCTAAGACAGATCAGTTACTGTTTAGCTGCAATCAAACATCACGGTTAAGTTATGTTTAATCATTCATGACCTCTATATCCATAAATTACAGACATTGTTTTGACACTTCACAAATTTGAACATTACAAATAAATGAACATAGTAAATTATTCCAGCACAAATGCACACTTAAAAAGCCAGACTAATGATAGTCCACTCCCATATTAAGTGACTATAGAAGTTTGTTGACAGTGTACACCATAGATTTCTAATTGCAATAAAGTAAAAAAAAAATGGCCACAGTAATTCAACAGGCACTCTCACACTAGTTACAGCCACTTTACTGTGTATACTCCTAATGTCTATGATCAAAAGAATGAATGCATATATAACAGCTGCATTTATGCAACACAGTGCAACCCCCTACACACACGCAAAATGCATTAACTCCTACTATATGAGCTGGCTGCAAAGCAGAGAAGAATGGCTTACAGAGTTTAATGAAAAAAAGAATACCGTTCAAAAATTGTTATGCCAAAGACTTGGTTCTGTCTACATAGCTCTCTTCATGTGTCCTTTAACAATCTGTTAACACTGCTTCAGGTAGCATAAACAAATGCAAAGCACTTCTGGATGTTTTATCCAGCAGTTCAATCCATCCTCGTTGGAATGTTCTTTTTAATTCCATAAAATGTCAGCAGGACCTGTAATAAAGTATAGTATTCTGTACAATTGCATATGCATACATGCAGGTTTAAGTCAACTGACTTTCTGTAGTATAAATTGGAACATGGGTGAAGTTCAGAGACAAAACAGTACTGATGTGTAATGATTTCAACCACAAAACGTTTGTGGCTACTTAGTAGAACCTGCCTTTGAGTCATGTACACAATAAAATTAATTATTTCAATATGAATGGTATCTCCACTGTGTGTGTGTGTATAATATATCTTTCAGATTCCACCCATAAATGACTATGATATGGTGGTTGTCCATGCAGAAAAAAAAAGTTGTGTCTTACCATAACGTTCCATCTGTATTGTTGATCCTCATTCAGTCATTACGTATGGGTATCTGTTTCGATTTCGGAACCGAGCTGGCCATCTTCCAAGCTCGCGTCAGCTACAAACTCTTGAGCTAAACTCTTACCCAGATTCCCCTCTCCCTGTTACCTCAGATTGAGTTTGCAAGTCAAAAAAAGGTAGAGGCTACCTCTGGTCAAATTACCTAAAAGAACCGGATGGTGAGATCCACTAAAAGCCACAGGAGGGGGAAGGAGGGAGGGTCGTAATGACTGAACGAGGATCAACAATACAGATGGAACGTTATGGTAAGAGAACTTCATCTGATATTGTTAATCCTCGTTCAATCCTTACGTATGGGACAGAGTCCCCAGCTATCTCTATTCCTGGGAGGCTCTCATGGAAAGACATTCCTGAGCACCATAGAACCAAAAGATGCTCTTCCCCTGGAGGCCAAATCCAATTTGTAATGATTGATGGAAGTGTGAGGCATAGCCCAAGTTGCAGCTGCACAGATGTCATGTAAAGAAGCTCTGGCATGGAAAGCAGCAGAAGTCGCCACCGACCTTGTCGAATGAGCCTTTATGGTAGTAGGCAATGGGATATTACGTTGTGTATAAATGAAGGTCACACAATCTTTCAACCATCTAGCCAATGTGACCTTAGCAACAACAGCACATCCTAATCTAGGTCCAGAACAGGCAAAAAATAACTGGTCTGATTTACGAAAGGCCTTAGTCCTGTTCAAGTAGAAGCAAATTTGCCTGTGAATATCTAGGGTATGTAGGCAATACTCTCCTTTGTTTGAATGATTGGGAAAGAGAACTGGCAATTCAATGGTTTGCTTAATGGACATTTCAGAGATCACTTTTGGCAAAAATGAAGGATTAGTTCTCAGACACTCTCTCTCTATGAAAAATCAAGTATGGACTCTTGATGCATAAGGCTTGAAGCTCAGAGATACGTCTGGCAGAAGTAATGGCGACCAAAATCAAGGTTTCCCATGACAGATATTTGAGGTCGCAAGAAGAAGCTGGTTCGAAGGGTAGCATTGTCAGAGCTTGTAGAACTAATGACAGGTCCCATGGTTGAATAGGTTCTCTAAAAGGGGGCTTCAGATGATTCACACCTTTTATGAAGGGCTTGCATAATTTGTTTGACATGAGAGGAGTCTTGGACACCCTCATGAAAATTAGACATTGCAGCCAATAGACCCGACTGAAACAGGTCGGCCAGATACTCTAGTATTAGTGATACCAGTGCTAAGAAAGGATCTACTTGTTTTTCTTTCAGCCAACAGGTAAATCTTTTCCACTTGCTTAGATAAGTAATTCTAGTGGAAGACTTATGAGATGCAATAAGAATGTCCCGTACTGGTAAAGAAAAATCATTCTGCCTGGCAATCAAGGGAATTGGAGGATCCAAGCTGTGAGCTTCAGGCTATCCAAGTTGGGATGAATCAGGTTCTACGGATGAGAGATCAACCCCGGGTTTGGATGGAGGATCCATAGTTGATCTAGCAGGTGAGGCCAAAGGAAGGGGAACCAAATCTGACTAGGCCAATATGGTGCTATGGAGGATCACCTTGCTCTTCAACCGATGGGCTTTCTTCAGAAACTGCGGAATGAGGGGGAGAGGTGGGAATGTGTAAAGAGGACCCGAGGGCCAATCGTGGACTAGAGCGTCCCTGGGTGACTGTCCTGGAGGGGGAATCAGGGCGAAGTAGTTGCTGTATTTGTAGTTGGTCGAGGATGCAGACATGTCACAGCAAGGTCGGCCCCAGTGGTGGAAGATCTCCGTCGCTATCAAGGGATTCAGGGACCACTCGTGAGGTTGTAGAATGCACCTGCTGAATCTATCTGCTATCATGCTGGAACTCCCGAGAATGTCCGTTGCTAGAAGAAAATGGTCGTTAGCCATCGCCCATTGCCATATCCTCATGGCCTCTCGACAGAGGGGGTAAGATTTGTTTCCACCTTGTTTGTTGATGTACCAGACCACCGCCATGTTGTCTGACTATCGCAATCATCCCAGATGGCAGCAGGGGATGGAATGCTTGCAACGCCAGAAGCACCGCCCTCAGCTCTAGAACATTTACATGCAGTTGGGCCTCCAATTCGGACCAAGTGCCTTGGACTATCGGTCCCTGACATAGCCCCCCCACCCACCCCATCAGGGAGGCGTCCGTGGTCACTGTAGCCTTGGGCTGCTGGGGGGAGAAGGGGCGAGCCATTGTGACGGGTTGTGGGTCATCCACCAATTTAAATCCTGTTTGCACCTGTGGGTTACTCGAATCCTGGCTGAAAGAGGATGCTGAAAAGGATTCCATTGGGTGAGCAGTAGCCATTATAGAAGCATCATATGTAACCTGGCCAGGGGGACAATGGTGATGGAGGCTGCCATGGAACCAAACAGCTGTAGGACAGAGTGAGCTGTGGATTTCTCCCTTGAAAGGATTGGGATCAGTTGTTGCTTTATCCTTAGAATTCTGTGCTCTGGAATGGATGCTCTGCAATTCTTTGTATCCAAGATGACCCCATGAATTCTGTGGACTGAGATGGGGTGAGATTGGATTTTTGCCAGTTTATGGTTTTGCCTAGTTTTTGTGCAGCGAGGAGAGAATATGCCAAGGCTTCTTCTAATAGATGTCTGGTGGGGGCGGAGATGAGCCAGTCGTCTAGCTATGGAAACACCTGGAATCCTTGTAGTCACAAGTGAGCTGTGACGACTGCCATGCACTTTGTGAACACTCTGGGGGCTGTAGAGAGTCTGAAGGGCAGTACTCTGAACTGGAAGTGACTGGCTCCCACACGGAAGCACAGAAATCTTCTTGATTACCTGTCCACTTTTATGTGGTAGTACGCATCTTGAAGATCTATCGAGCACATTCAATCATCTTTTTAAAAACGGGGGAGGACAGACTGTATTGTGACCCTCTGGAATTTTTGCACTCTTACAAACTTGTTCAATACACTGAGATCCAAAATTGGTCTCCAGTCCCCAGTTTTCTTTGGCACCAAAAATAGTCTTGAGTAGAATCCAGATCCTATCTAGTCTGGAGGGACTATTTGGATGACTCTTTCTTAGCAGCTTTTCTATCTCTAGTGCTGCTTCTTCCCTTTGACTGGGTGGAATGTCCTGTAGGTTTTAAGAAGGGACAGGACAAAGATCGAAGGGGATATGATAACCTCTGGTTATAACCCTTTGTACCCAAGAATCGGTGGTGATGGTTAGCCAGGCAGAAGGGTACAAGGAGAAACGACCCCCAACCACCTCCAGAGGAAAGGAGTTGGGCCGCTCTTCAGGAGCGCTGGTAGGATTGGCAGGGAAGAGAGTCCCTGGAACCCTGGTTACACGGACCCCCTCTGCCCCAAAAGGGGAGTCTTCCCTGTGAGTTTCCCCTCTGCCTCTAGGGGAGAACTCGGCCTGTGTGTCACGGAAAGGACCCTGAGACTTCTTGAACTATATCTTCCCACTCTTTTGGTTTTGGGAGAAAGCATGTTGAGGGGAAGAATAACTGACACCTATGGCAGAAAGGGTCTTACCGTCCTGTTCACATCTGGCCAGTGTGCTTTTAACTTTGGGTCCAAACAGTGAAGAGATTTCAATGGGAGCGTTAAGAAAGGAAGCCTTAAAGGGTTCCGTGGAATTGCACAACCGCATCCAGGCTTGTCATCTCAAAACCACAGCTGAACCTGCCGCTCTAGCTGTTGCTCCTGATGCGCGAGATATCAGTCGCATGGAGGAGTTAGATATTGACTCAATGGTGGCTAGCTGAGAAGCCACTTTGTCACGGACCTCAGACACAGCACCAGCCAAGGTTTCAGACAGCTCGGAAATTAGATCCCTTTGAAGCCTGGTAAAGTGTGGCATATAATTCAGGGACCTGATAGCAAAGGTCGCTGATGCAAAGGTGCTCTTCCCTATCCTGTCCAGGACCTGGGACTCTTTGTTGGGCGGATGGACAGTCTGGCTTTCTTATTCCGCCAGATCTTTTTGGTTGTGGCCGCCACCACCAGAGCATCCACAGGAAGACCTTTAGACCAATAGGGATCCGTAGCAGGAAGGGACAAAATCTTATCTGGCCTCCAGGGAATAGTCTCGACAGTGTCAGGAGCCTTCCACACATGCTGCACGATTAGCTGGACCAGTTCATCGGCAGGTGGAGTAACCCAGGAGGCAGGGGGCCGGGCGTGAAAAGCCTTCAGGAACACTGACTCCTCAGAGATCGGATTAGAGGGCTGCCAGTCACCTCTCTGTTTAAGGATTTCGAGGATATCACCAAAGAAAACCTCAGAGGGTGACCGGGGATCCTTCCCCATCATCAAAATCTGTCTCTTCAGTGAGGGACTCCTCTGTGGAGTCCATGTGCTTCCTCTTGCACAAACTTTTCCGGTGAACTTCCTCAGATGGGGAAGCTGCAGAAGACAACGGAAAGAGGGTTTCCCGTGGGAATATGTGCTGAGGCCCTTGCGCCCGGTGTCCGCTATGTGAGACTTGTGAACACAGCGGTCCAGAGGAGGGTGGGGAGATAGGCAGCACAGTATCGTTAGCAGAAGCCAGAGCCTTCTCCATCAGCTGGAAGGCTGGTCCACCTGAAGAGGGATGAGTGCCCAGGACAGGGGTCATCCCTCCCCTAAGTAGCTCAGCCTGCAGACCCAGACTCCCCGGATGGCTGTGAAACAACAAATTACACGTCACAACTATCATCCTGGGTGGTAGCAAAACTCTCCTGCCATGAAGGCAACTGCAGTTCCTTAGTGATGTCCATAAAGGGAACCACAGAGGGGGAAGACTGTGCTATATCAAGGGACTTTAAAGGCAATGAAGGAGGAGAATAAGAAGGGGTCTATGGCAATGGGTGATCACCTCCCAAGGAAGAATAGGTCCTGGGGGGTGGGATACCTCTGGCCAGAAGCACTTGATCCACAAGACAACATGTCATGTTCAGAAAGGCTTCTAGTGGACCTCATGAAGACAGCTGAGGGGGAAACAGGTCTGTCCACAGAAGAGACCAGCTCAGTGTCCACCTCACCAGTCCACACTGAGAAAAACAGTGCCGAGAGAGACTGGACTACGGGTGTCTGCACAAAGGAAATCATTGGTGCCGAGGTCACAGTCTGCACTGAAAGAGATCGGTGCCTAAGTGGTTGCTGGTACCAAAGCTGGACCCGACAAAATTGGTGCCAATAACGGAGGCGTCTGTTCCGAGTAAGATGTCGGAGCCGACGTGGTCAAGGTCTGCGCCGACTGAACAGTCGGTGCCGATGGTAGTAGTCTTAGTCTGAACCGAGGAGCCCCTCGGTACAGATACAGTAAAGGCTACAGTAGACGAAGCCAACATCACTGATGGTGCCGAAGGTCTAGGCACCGAAATCGCTAGGGCCGACTGAGTGAGCTCCGAAGCAGAAATCTTAGCTTTCTTAGTTCTTGGTTGGTGGGAGTCCCCAGCCGGGGACGAAGGCAGATACTTGGCCTTTGTAGGATCATCCGATATTTTCTTGTGGGCTGTAGGAAGGGTTGAAGCCTCCGACCCAGAAATAGCCTCTGAAAAAGGAGATTTAAGAAGTCCCTTCAGCAACAACTTATTTTTCCTCTCAAAGTTCTATTGGAAAAATTTTTACAAATACCACAGGGTTGGGTTAACAGATAAGTAAGACACACCCAAGCAATAAACACACAGGGTGTGCATCTGATGTAGGTAATTTGTGTCCACAATCTGAACACCTTTTAAATCCTGGACTACCTTTTTTATCTGCCATGATAGAAAAGGAGTTAGAAGAAAGGGTACCAGCAATGGTATGAAAGAATCGGTTCCGAACCCATATGCAAGAATGAAGGCGACATAGGACTACAGAACATCATATATTTTGGGAGTGTAATGAATTGGTAGACTTTAAAAATTCTCTACAAAGTACTCTATTGGGAATACTGGAGGACAAATAACTAAGGAAATAGTTTTTGGAGCTGGGATACAGGATCTGAATTGCCTAGACACAGTAAGGACCTGTTAAGTTTAAATTTGGGTGGCTGCCAAAAAAGCACATACTTGAAAATGGAAGTCAAAATCTAAACCAAGTATACTTGAAGCAGTGAATATTGTAATAGAAATAAAAAAAAACAGGAGGTGGAAGTCTTTATAAAAAGGTAAGAGTAAATTACGTAGAAAAAAATGGAAACTATGGGGACAATACATGCAGAAAAAAATGTTTTAAAGGAGGAAAGAGGTTTACAGGAAGGCAGGAATTGAATATTTTATATAATGTTGCCTAGATTACAGAACGTATAACAATGTGTGATCTATGTTTATAAACATGAACTTGTTAATATTGATTGATTACTTTTTATAAATGTAAGTTTATGTCACAAGTGATTCAATAAAAATGTATAAAATGTCACAAAGAATTAATAGCAGCTTGAGACAAATTCCTGTTATCAATAGGAAGTGACCTACCATAACAAAGGTAATGAAGAAAAGAGGGGTTTACCAACGATGGTAAGGGAGAAATACCTCACGGTAAAAAGTGCAGAGTAAAGAGAAGGAAACTCAAGGAAATATAGTCGCTAAATGCGATAAGGTAAGACAGCAAAATAGAAACTTTTCTGACAGAAAAGGTTATATTAGACTAGTCTAACAACAAATATCTATACTTAGCTCAAGAGAAGCAGCTTGACACGACCGAATGGCGAAGCGGCAAACGAAATCTGAGGTAACAGGGAGAGGGGATTCTGGGTAAGAGTTTAGCTCGAGTGTTTGTAGCGGACGCAAGCTTGGAAGATGGCCGGCTCAGTTCCGAGGTCGGTGTAAGGAATGAACGAGGATTAAGAACATCAGATCATGACTTGCAGAATCCTTAGGGATGTGCAGAGAGGGAGGACTATACTCTCCATGCATGTCACATATGCAGGAAAGAGTGGTCCCAAGTGGAATATTTCATTCACCAAAATGATGCCCAAGTACAGAGAAAAGATGACTGGCTTCAGCATTTGGCTAAATAGTTATTATTCCCTGGAGATCCAGTACATGTCAGCATGGGATGCGTTTCTTGACATCCCTTATTGCTTTGTCAAGCATGGTCTGCATAGTTTGTTTTAGGACGGTTCTCAGATTTTAAATCTTTTTCCACCTCCCATATCCTTGTTAGTCAACCACACGTGTTTGGCTTATGTACACATTTTTTATTATGTCTTCACCCTACTTTTTTAGTACTACCCTGTCATCCTTGTTATCCTGCCTTAAAACATTTTCTCAAAGTGACTGCAAGGGAAAAATTGTGTGTATAGTTAAGTAATTATTTAACTGCTTAGTTAACTGTTTTTGATTGCACTGTAGTTTTGGAGCACTTATCCTCAGCTATTCCCCAGAGTTATAACATACATTACACTTGAAGTAATAGTTGTGGATCTGTTAGGAATGGATCTATGCCTGTTTAGGCTTAATGGGCCACAGTATAACTGGCAATTCTATATTCAGGTCCTTAGCTATTATTAGTACCCCACTATGAATCACTGGACCAGATACCAAGATTATCGCAAAGTTACAGGTAGTCCAGTATCCTCAAACAATATAGGACTACATCAAAATTGCAAACAAGTACAATCTCCCAATAAATACAAGTGTATGTATAGAGACAAATGCACAAAAACTCATTTGTGTACATATACATGGACACACTAACAATAAATACACACCTATATACACATGGATTCACAAGAATACACAGTTATGTATGCGTGCATGCACAAACACATACTTAGAAAGTCACAAATGAACATCTGTATAAGCACACACATGGTCACCAACTAATTCTCAATAAAAGTCACACCAGAATATAGGAATCAATCAGATGTCAGAAAAAATGGGGAGAGAGATTAGCTATACAATTCCCAAACAAACAATGAGAGGACATAAGTATGGCTTACAAATATGCATCAATGTCTAGAAGATTTAGGATTTTTGCATGAAAGTGTTGGCATAGATACTTTAAACCCCCAAGCAGACGCCAAATATTTTTTTCTCAGGTAGATGGCAAATGTCGGCGGTATGATGGTAAGAGGGAAGAGATAAATGGGAAAAAGTTCTGTACTCACCATAATGTTCCATGTTTGTAGTCCATCTCGCCCTTCATTCTTACATATGGGTTCGGAACCAATCCTCTGCTCCGATTTGGCCGATTACAAAGCTCGAAGTCTAAGTTGTCTCGTGGCAATGTAGGTATCCCATAATGCACTAGTAACAATCCCCAGATCTTGTTTGCTGCTGTCTAAAATTGTGATATAAAAGTATTTCCACAAGGAAAAAGATGAAAGGTCTCCAACTCTAAGGAAGATGCACATCTTATCTCCAGAGCCTCCAAGGATACATGGACAGGGGTAGGTGGGTGGGTTCGTAAGAACGAAGGGCAAGATGGACTACAAACATGGAACATTATGGCGAGTACATAACTTCTTTATATTCTGTAGTCCTATCTCGCCTTCATTCTTACATATGGGACAGCATCCCTAGCACCTTTTCTCGGGTGGCTCACGGGAATATACTCCTAAGAACTGTTTAGCCACAGGAGGCTCTACCCCTGGAGGCCAAGTCCAACTTGTAATGAGTAACAAAGGTATGAAGGGTAGACCAAGTTGCTGCTGCACATATACTGTCCATTGGAATTCTGGCTTGAAAAGCGGCAGATGTGGATACAGATCTGGGGGAATGAGCTTTAATTTTTAATGGGAGTTCTTTACCATTAGAAGAGTAAATAAAAGATATGCAATTTGAAATCTAGTTTGATGTTATCTTGAAGACTGGCATTCCTTTTCTCGTCTCCGAAAAAGATATAAATAACTGGCTGATCTCCTGAACTCTGGTTCTATGTAGATAGAACCTTAACTGTCTGTGTACATCAAGATGATGAAACTTATATTCTACTTTGTTTGTATGATTTGGAAAAAAGACTGGCAGTTCAACTGATTGTGAACAAATCTTGGGGGCGAAGGAAAACTGTCTATGAAATATCAAGTAAGGAGGTTTGACAGAGTGCTTGTAGTTCTGACACTCTTCTGGCAGATGTGATGGTTACCAGAAAAATGGTCTTCCATGAAAAACTTTAAATCACATGTATGTGAAGGTTCAAAAGGCAGTGAGGTAAGTTTTGAAAGAACAAAATTTAGATCCCAGGGAGATGAAGGTTCTTGAAAAGGAGGTCTTAGTAAGGTAGTGCCTTTTAAAAATGATTTACACAATCTGTGAGCCATAAGATTAGGTTCATGTTGCCCCAAATGAAAACTGGAGATAGCTGCTAACTGAACTTTGACTGTAGCAGCAGCCGATCCCTGATGAAAAAGTTCAGTTAGAAATTCTAACACTAAAGGAATTGAGGCTGTGTATGGATTTATGTTCCTAGCTTGTGCTCAGAGAGAAAATCTTTTCCATTTGTTAGCGTACAATTTTCTCATAGGTTTATGAGAAGACGTCAGGATAAGTGTAACCGCAGGGGAGAAATCATGAAGCCTGACTAGGAAAGGAAGTGGAGCAGCCATGGTGTCAAGTTGAGGGTGTGGCGACAGGGATGGAACACGCCTGACATGTGTCTGAAGGTCTGGTAACTGGGACCAGAGTCCATGGATCATCCAGAAGGTGAGGCCAGAGAAAGGGGAACCAAATCAGACGAGGCCAGTAAGGAGTGCTGAAAATCATTCTGCTTCCCAAAGTCTTTGCATTCCGGATAATTTCGATATTAGGGGAAAGGGAGGATAAGCATAAAGAAGTCCAGAGGGCCAATTGTGAACAAGTGAGTCTCTCGGTGTCTCCCCGGGGTGGGGGATAAGGGTGAAGTAGCCGCTGCATTTGGTGTTCATTGGGGTGGCAAATAGATTACAGCAAGGCTGTCCCCATTTGCAGAAAATCTGTTCCGCGACTTTCTGATTCAGAGACCATTCGTGAGGCATCAAGACTGCCCTGCTGAGCTTGCTGGCTATCACATTGGTTCTCCCCGGGATATGCGTTGCAACTAGAAAGATTTGGTAAGATATCGCCCACTGCCAAACACATACAACCTCTCAACATAGGGGGTAGGATCTGGTTACCCCTTGTTTGTTTATATACCATACCAATGACATATTGCCCGATTGGATTGCTATTGCCCCTAGAGGAAGAAAGACATGACGTGCCTGCAACGCTAGTAGCACTGCTCTCATCTCTAGAACACCGCGATGCAAGTGAGACTGTTCTTCCTAGATAATGCCTCCCCCCCACCCTATCTGGGAGGCATCTGTGGTCACAATGGAAACGGGTTGGCGAGGAATGAATGGTCTCCCTATTGTTAGTTGACTGGACTGGATCCACCAACGAAGGAGCTTTTTGCAAGATTCCATGATTAAAATAGGATGAGACAGAGGCAGTTGCTGAAGAGACCACTGGGAAAAGAGTAACCATTGTAGAATTCTCATATCTAATCTGGCTAGCGAAACTAGAATTATAGTAGAGGCCATGGTTCCCAGAAGTTTGAGCACTGTCTTCGCTTTGACCTTGTGTTGGGAAAGCAGGCTGTATATTTGTTGTCTTAGATTTTGCACTCTGAAGGAAGGCGAGCCACCATTGTGACTGTATTTCTGTGCCTATAAAAGTCTTATATTAAGAGGGAGACAAGACCGTTTTTTCGCAATTTATAGTGATGCCTAGCTGAGTGCAGACTCTGATGGTTGAATCCGTGGCTTGTAGAAATAGGTGCCTGGTGGTGGCAGTCAGGAGCCAGTTGTCCAGCTACGGAAACACTTGGAATACAAGACGTCTCAAGTGAGCCGTTACTACCGCCATGCATTTTGTGAACACCCTGGGGGCTGTGGTGAGACCAAAGGGCACAGCACAAAATTGGTAATGAATGGCTCCTAGCTGGAAGCGTAAATGACTCCTTGATGCTCTGTCCATTTTTATGTGGTAGTACACATCTTGGAAGTCTATGGAGCACATCCAATTGTCTTTCCCTAACAGAGGGAGTATACACTGCAGTGTTACCATTCGGAACTTGGACTTCTTCACTGATTCGTTTAACTTGCTGAGATCCAAGATGGGCCTCCAGTCCCCTGTTCCTTTTGGCACAAAAAAGAATCTGGAGTAAGTTCCGAATCCTATCTGGTCTGTGAGGACAGTTTGGATGACTCTTTTGAAGCAACTTTTGGACTTCCTATAGAAGCTTGATCCCTGTGATTGGGTGGAACATCTGGGATTCTCTTGGTTAGAGGAGGTAGAAAACAGAAGGGTATGGAGTAGCCTCTGGAAATTATTCTTTGTACCCACTTGTCTTGTGTGATGTCGTGCCAGGCCTCTGGGCACAAAGATAAGTGACCCCAGACTGGCTCCAGAGAAGCACAGCTGGGCCTCACTTCAGGAGCGCTGATAGGGACCTCCACGAAAGAAATCGTGGTCACCCTGGTTTTGCGGACCCTCCCTGCCTCTAGGGCGATGTCTGCCACCATTTCCTCCTCCTCTGCCTCTGGAGAAGGAATCACCTTGTGCGTCTGGGAAAATTTCTTGAAACATTATTCCCCATCTCTGACCTTTAGGGTATGGTCTAGAAGGGACGAAAAACGTATGCGCATGACAGCAAGAGTCTTCCCTTCCTGCTCGCATCTGGTGAATGTATCTTATCTTTGGTCCAAACAGAGAGGAACCGTCAAAGGGAGCGTTGGTAAATGTAGATTTGAAGGGCTCTGCAAAGTTACATAATCGCATTCAGGAGGGCCTCCTAAGGGAAACTCCTGAACCCGCTGCCCTGCTCGCTCCATCTGCTGCGTAAGATATCAGACTCATGGAGGAGTTAACAATAGAGTTTAAGGTGGACAACTGAGCAGTAACCTTTTCAGGGACTCCTTCAGTTAAAGTACCTTGGAGAGCATCTCCTAGCTCTTTTAGGAGATCTCTTTGAAGCCTAGTAAAATGGGTGAGGTAATTCAGCGATCAGAGTGTAAAAGCTGCTGAAGAAAAATACACTTCCCGTATCTGTCCATAGTTCGAGACTCGTTGTTCAGTGGGTGGACAGATGAGGAAGTCTCTGCTAATTCCTTCTTTGTGGCTGCTGCCACCACCATGGCATCTACAGGCACACCTTTGGTCAGAAACTCTTTCCCTAGGAGCTGAAAGGAATTTGTTCGGCCTTCTGTGGAATGGTTCCACAGTGTCAGGAGTTTCCTACACCTTTCGACTCTCCAAATCTAACAGCTCATCGAAAAGTGGAGACACCCAAGAGGCTGAAGGTTGAGACCTGAAAGCCTTCAGGTACAAGGACTCCTCATAAGAAGGGGGTGAGGGTGGGCCAGTCGCCTCTCTGTTTCAGGATCTCTAGGATATCTACGAAGGAGATATCAGAAGAGGACCTAGGGGACCCTTCTGACTCCTCGAGGTCACTGTCAGGGGTGATGGAATCAGGGGAGTCTACATGCTTCCTTCTGCAAGTTTTCTTCCAAGGAGGCTCCTCAGAAGGGTATTCTGTGGAGGTCTCTGAAGTCTGAGTGCCACCCAAGGGGGGCTCCTGAGGCTGCGGGTCTCTGCTGTCATGAGAGAGGGATGGTGCTGAGACAGAGGTCGGAGCTTGAGGGAGAAGAACATCGGTACCCTTGGGTAGAGCTGAAGATCTAGACAGCATGCTCATCACCTCGAAGGCAGATCCCACCCCCCCACCCCAGCTCCGAGGACACTACCGGTTCCGAAGAAGCGGAAGTAGCACCTGGCTCCTAAGAGATAGGCTCTGAGGCAGATGTAGGATCTAAGCTCAGCCGAGTTGATGCACCGAGAGGTAGGCGCGGAACCAAAGTTCGGGTCCGAGCATCCCCATTAGGGACGACTGGTGATCTTCGGCTACTAGACACCAGGGATGGCACCGAAGGTGTCGGAGCAGAATTCAGCTCTGAGAAAGCCACCTGGGGTGCTGGAACAGATGGTTCCACAACAAACTGCACCAATAGATCAGGCTCCGAAAGACTGGTATGGCTCGGAGGAGGAACAGAAGCAGGAAATATGGCCTTAGAAGGCTCCAGAACCGATTGGGTTGGAGCATACAACAAATTTGCTAGCACCGACTTCAAAGGTCTAAGCACCACCCTCTTGACATCCTCCTCAGAAAGACTCCTGGAGGATCTGCAAGACAAGGTAGGGGATCGAGATCTATGCAAAACTGGAGATCTGAGAGTTGGGGATACAGGTAGTAAGTCTTTTGACCGGCTCCTGGGTATGGATCAAACTATAGGCTCTGAGAAACTTGGGGCTGAAACTGGAAGGTCTAGATCAATAACCTCAACTGGCTACGAAGGCAGAGGAGCCGAAGAGGTAGAAGGTTTGTCAATTTTGGCAACTTTCTCTGGAGGTCCTGATTTAGCAGTCGGTGTAGGAGACTGT
Source organism: Protopterus annectens (assembly GCF_019279795.1). Classification (NCBI taxonomy): domain Eukaryota; kingdom Metazoa; phylum Chordata; order Ceratodontiformes; family Protopteridae; genus Protopterus; species Protopterus annectens. The sequence goes on along the minus strand of NC_056731.1, from coordinate 1,271,270,552 downwards.
CTTTTTCACAGACTTAACCTTCTCTATTTAGAAGAGGGAGACCTGGAGTGAAGAGGAAGAACTAGCTAAATCCTCCTCAAAAGAAGGTTTAAGGAGACCTTTCAAAATCAGTTTGTTCTTCCTTTCCTGGAGAACCCAGGAACTAAAAGAATGGCAAAAAGTACATGTCTCCTGTAGATGTATGGCTCCCAAACAAACGCATACTATGCCCGTCAATCAGGGACATTTTTTGTGAACATTTTAGGCATTTCTTGAAACCCAAAGGTTTACTGTCTTTGTTATTGATATAGTTATGTCTAAAGAAACTAATCACAGACTATAAACGTACAAAGATAATGAGAAGCCAGGACAAGGTCCTCTAACTTAAACGGGTCTAGCCCTGCTAAAGCAGCACACGAGGGAGAAAGACAACAGAGGACTAGGTCCTCTAACTTAAACGGACCTAGCCCTGCTGAAGAAACAACACACAGGGGAGAAAGGCAATAGAGAACTAGGTCCTCTAACTTAAACAGGCCTAGCCCTGAACAGAGGGGAAGGCGAGAGAGAATAAACAAGCAACAGAAAAAGGCTAGAGTAGGTCTTAACTAAAAAATGGACCTATGCCTAAGAAAAAATTAGCAATACTAGCACAACAGAAATGAAGGGATACCACTAAGGAAGGCCTGCGGAAGCGACGGCCAACAATTAGCAACAGTTTGCAATAAAACTTCAAAAACACATTAACTACTCACAAGTTAACAGTAAGCTATTAATACTAAACTAACTATCAAAGTCAAAAAAGATCACTATAAATATTTGAAGAAAATATCCCAACTTAGCCACGGCCAAGAAAGAGAACACTTCTGAACCCAGAGCGGCAAACGAGATCTGGGGATTGTTCCTAGTGCACTATGGGACACCTACCTTGTCACAAGCCGACAGAGATTCGAGCTTTGTAATCAGCCGAGTTGGAGCAGAGGATTGGCTCCAAACCCATATGCAAGAATAAAGGCGAGATAGGACTACAGAACATCATATATTTTGGGAGTGTAATGAATTGGTAGACTTTAAAAAATTCTCTACAGAGTACTCTATTGGGAATACTGGAGGACAAATAACTAAGGAAATAGTTTTTGGAGCTGGGATACAGGATCTGAATTGCCTAGACACAGCAAGGCCCTGTTAAGTTTAATTTGGGTGGCTGCCAAAAAAGCACATATTTGAAAATGGAAGTCAAAATCTAAACCAAGTATACTTGAAGCAGTGAATATTGTAAAAGAAAAAAAAAAAAAGCAGGAGGTGGAAGCCGTTATAAAAAGGTAAGAGTAAATTACGTAGAAAAAAATGCAAACTATGGGGACAATACATGCAGAAAAAAATGTTTTAAAGGACGAAATAGGTTTACAGAAAGGCAGGAATTGAATATTTTATATAATGTTGCCTAGATTACAGAACGTATAACAATGTGTGATTTATGTTTGTAAACATGAACTTAATATGGATTGATTATTTTTTATAAATGCAAGTTTGTCACAAGTGATTCAATAAAAATGTATAAAATGTCAAAGAATTAATAGCAGCTTGAAACAAATTCCTGTTACCAATAGGAAGTGACCCACCATAACATAGTCAAAAAATAGAACTAACATATAAATAATTTCAGAATGTGGAGAATATTAACTGCATATTGAAATAACTGGCCATATGATGTGAACTAAAATCTGACGACCTGTAAAAAAATGTAAAGTAGAGCAGAAAAAATTGTACCACCCAAAAAGTACAGTCATGTACACTTACCATAAATGTAGATGTTTGAGTGTATTCACTGTTGCAGTCATTACATTTGGGTAATCTGCTGGCAGGTTGCCCTAAGTCGGCCTGAATATCAAAGTCTTGGGTCCTGTGTCTGTTGCTGTCTCTTCTTCCATGACGTCAGGTCGTCAGGTGTATAAAACATGCAGCCGATGCCATTTTCTTCAGTTTTTCTTGCCCCAGATGTCAGGTGCCCCCCAAATGGGGAGCAAACAAATATATAAAAATATATCTATATATAAATGCCATTTTAACAGCATAAACTTTACCTTCATCTAAAAGCAAATACACCACAAAGGCTGTAGAATATAATGAAGGAAAGAGAAGTTCTAGAAAAAAAGGGGGAAGGTGGGTAACCCGGACTGCAACAGTGAATACACTCAAACATCTACATTTATGTTAAGTGTACACAGCTGTACTATGCTCTCCGTGTTTCACTGTTGCAGTCATTACATTTGGGTAGAATCCCAAAGCTATGGAAGGGAGGATGGAGCTAAATAGCATTAGGAGCGGCTATAAGAACCTGCAGAACTGCAGTGGCAAAGCCTGCCCTGGACTTAGAGAAGAGAGGCAAATGATAATGCCTTGTAAATGTATGAACAGAGCTCCAAGTAGCAGCTTCTAGAATGTCTTTGGTTGGGACTTCTCTGAGTAAAGCTGCTGAAGTAGATGCAGCCCTGGTGGAATGTGACCTGATTTCCTTGGGCATTTTACCATGTTTACAATGGTGCAAGTAGCAGAAACGAATGCAGCGGCTTATCCACTTTGAAATAGTCTGCTTTGAAATAGCCTTCCCCTCTGATCCTGCAGCAAAATGTCACCAGTAGTTGCTCAGACTTTCTTACACATTTGGTCCTGTTTAAGTAGAATCTTAGTTGCCTGTGTATGTCCAAGGAAGGCGGAATCCGCTCCCTCTTGTTCTGCGGATTTGGGTAAAAATTTGGCAGGTGAATAGTTTGGTTAAGAGCCACACTGGATACCACCTTAGGCATAAAGGAAGGACTGGTCCTGAGGGACACCCTGTCCAGATGAAAAGTAAAAGGCTCCACAGCCATGAGGGCCTGTAGTTCTGAAACCCTTTCTTGCTGAAGTGATTGCCAGAAGGAAAGCGGTAAACTATAAAAACTTTATATCCGCAGTAGCTGCTGTTTCAAATGGAGGCAGGGTGAGCTTCTCCAGCACAAAATTGAGGTCCCATGCAGGAGTTGGTGATATTCTGGGAGGGCTTCAATTTTTGGCCCCTCTAAGATGCTGTTTTAGCAGAGGATGAGAAAAGATGGGAGGCTGTGTGTTGTAATGAGCCAAGATGGCAGAGGCATGGATTTTTATTGATGAAAAAGATAGGCCCTTGTCAAGCATCTCAGTCAAGTATTGTAAAATTAGAGGAATATTTGGCTTTGTGTGTCCCTTCCTTCTGCTTGGTTCCAAGCACAGAATCTCTTCCATTTATCAGCATAAGATGTTCTAGTACTAGGCCTTCCGGCTTCCAAAATGACATCCATCACAGATTTACTGAGAGGTGTTTGAATAACTACATAATCAGCCACGCTGCCAGGTTCAGAGTTTGGAGCTGATTGTGCAGAATTTGATTGCTCTGCTGAGATAGTAGATGAGATATTTGAGGCAAGTACTAAGGAGGGAGCTGAGATATATTCCTTAGAATCGGGTACCAGAGCTGGCAAGGCCAGTCCGGGGTAATTAGGATAATTTTTGTTTTTTCCTGTCTGACTTTTAGTAAGACCTTTGGGAGAAGAGGCAGAGGAGGAAAGAAGTCGACGGATAGGTTTTTCCAACTGAAGGATAGGGCATCCACTTTCCATGCTTGTCTGTGATAAGTCCCTTGTGCAGAATTTGTTCAGTTGATAATTTTGGGGAGATGCAAATAGATCCATGTCTGGACTCCCCCATTTCTCTTATCATGCTGAAGACTTGTGGGTCCAGTTTTCACTTGAGGGTCCATAAGATATCTGCTTAGATAGTCTGCCAGAGTATTTTGTTTTCCTGGAAGGAATTGAGCTTGAAGATGTACTTGGTAAGTCAGGGTTGTCCCACAATGTCATGGCTAGTCTGCAAAGGGGGTAGGAATGTGTACCCCCTGCTTGTTTATGTACCACATAACCGTGGTGTTGTCAGTCTTTATCAATAGTTGTCCTGGATGAAGTAAATCCTTGAAGGCTGTCAGGGCATTGTTAACAGCCAACATCTCCTTCTGGATGATATGCAGATGCATTTGTTTTGGGCTCCATATGCCCTGAATGTTGTGTCTTTCGGCTTTTCCTGGTTAGGGGTCGCCACTAACACCACAACTCTGGTCCGCTAATGCCCTGAATGCATCTCCCCGTCAGGAAGGCTCCCCAAGCATAGTCTGATGCGTCTGTAGTTAGGGTTTGGGCGGCAGGGGGTAGAGTGAAAGACCATCCCATGTTCTGGTGACATGTCTCTGCCCACCAAAGAAATTCCTGTTGCAGGCAGGGAATGAGAGGGATCATTGTTTCCAGACTGTGACAATGTTGACTCCATAAACTTTTTAGATACCACTGTAGTTTCCTCATATGCAGTCTTGCATATGGAATTAGCAGAATGCAGGCTGGCATGAACCCCAAAGCCTGCAGAATTTGTCGTGCAGATAACTGGGTTTTTGTTGCCATCTGTTTGAAGTAAATAGTCAGTTGCCTTTGTCTGGCATAAGGTAAGCCATCTGGGCAGTTGTATTCAAGCTTGCATCCAGGAATGTAATTTTTTGAGAGGGTACCAGTTGTGATTTCTTTTCGTTTATTGCGTACCCTAGGCATGTTAGAAGTCTTTTTACAAACGACAGATGCTGAAGAAGGATGTCCTTGTTTTCTACTTGAATGAGACAGTCGTCCAAGTAAGGATAGATTTGTATGCTTCTTTGTCTGCAAAATGCAATCACTGGTGCCAGGCACTTTGTAAAGAACCTGGGCGCAGTAGATAAGCTAAAGGGCAGTGCAGAGAATTGGTAATGCATGAAACCAGCCTTGAAACTGAGGTATCTTCTGCATAATTCCCTTATTGGGATGTGCAAGTATGCCTCAAGTCTAGAGTCACTAACCAAGCGTTCTTGCCCAGCATGGGCAGAAGCTGTTGTAAAGTCAGCATTTTGAATTTTGGGATGTCCAAGAATGTGTTCAAAATCGATAAATGCAGTATTGGACACCAGGCATTGTCCTTTCTGGGTACCACGAATAGTCTTGAATAAAACCCTTGCCCTTTTTCCTGTTCTGGTACTGGTTGAATAGCCCCCATATTCATGAGGGACATAACTTGTTTCTGTGCCTCTGCCCATTGATTTTGTGGCAGATCTGGCCAACCGTTTGGAACTGGCAAGGTATGGAAATGAAATCTGTACCCCTGGGATACTATGTTTAATACCCACTTGTCTTTGGTTATTAACTGCCAATTTTGAGCATGAAGTGCTAATTTTCCCCCCAAGGGGGCTGCCAAAAGATAAGTGCTTGGTGATGACAGAAGGAAGTCATTGAGACTGCTTACTGTAGGGTTGTGCTTTGTTTCCCCCAGATTTGGAGGTAGAGGCACCCCATTGCTTTGATCTCCCAAGAACCCTGTGATTGGTATCTAAAGCCTTTTGAGCACCTGGATTTGCCTTGTGAGGCTCTGTTGTACACAGGAAAAGACCAATTTTTTGTAGGCCACTGTCTACTGAATCTGGGTGGCTGCACTTGTAAGAAATCTTTTACAGTTTGCACAGATTTAGCTTTGTCTTCCATTTTCTTTAAAACCTCTTCTGCCTTATTACCAAACAGAGTATCATGCTGTAAAGGTGCATCCAACAATTCAACTTTAACATGATCAGATTTTGCTCCTTGAGCCAGGCATGCCTTCTAAGCACAGAACCAGTACTTGCAGCCCTGCAAGAGGCCTCCAAGGAATCAAAACCACATTGCAAAGCATGCTTTCCAACCTGCTCTGCTGCATGCAATAATTCCTGTAATTCTTTGTTTTCCACACATTCAGAAATCAACATCATTTTCTGTTTCAATAATCCCATAACATGCTGTTGATATTTAAGCATATGAAACTGGCAGTTTAAGGCCCCAATAGCCAAGGTTGTAGATGTATAAACCTTCTTTCACCATCTATCCAGCGCCCTAGAATCTCTATCAGAGGGCGTAGGATTCTTGGCTGAAGAGGCCTTTACACCTTTGGGACCCTGTGAAATAGTTTCAGAGTCAGCAGCAGGATTTTTGAATAAAAATTTGTGGGAGTCAGGAACCCTGTAATATCTGTCTGGCTTACTAGGAGCCGGAGGTAGGGAATCAGGAGCCATGCTAGATTCCGAAAATACATCTACAATGTCTAATACAGGAGGTATAGCCAAAGGCCTATGTTGAGGAAGAAGGAAATCCCTAAGCCTCTTTTTTGCTTCCGAGAAATCCTGACTCTCCCAATGAAAATGTTACCTTAAAAGTATGCAAGGTTTCACCAAAATAATTATCTTCAGAAGGAGATGCAGATGGGATGGATTCTTCTGCATCTGAATCCTCATAGGGTGGTACAGAAAATTCCTGATCAGAAGAAAGAGAAACCTGATCTGAAGATTTATAATCAGTGTCTTGCCTAGGCCTCTTATCGGGAGGGGGTTGGGAACACCTGATCAAGGTAATTAAGTCCTCAGCCATTTTGATCATCTGTTTTTTAGGCATAGGGGCCTGAGCAAGTGGCTCATGTGTCAGTTATTTAGCCTTAGAAGTTGTTTTTGAAGCTGGCGTCTGTTTTATATAGAAATGTAGAGGCCAGAAAACACCCTCAGAAGCCGGTGCCTGCTCAGCGGTTCCGGACCCATCTGATGGAGGGACATCCACGGGTACAATACTCTGAGAATCTCGCGGCACACCGAACTCCGCATGGGTCTTGGTAGAGGCCTGCAACGCAAAAGTAGCGGGTATCAGGGGCTGCGAAAGTGCCTCATTGAGTACAGGCGAACCAGTGACTGGCTTAGGAGAAGCTTAGTCTGTTTTGGACCTTGACTGTCTCTGTCCTTTTCTTTGCGTTTTTGTGAATGCCGGTAGTCGGATTGCTATCAGACAACATTTCAGGGTAATTAAATCTGTTTCCAAAATATTTTGAAGCAAAGATATACCGACGCTTAATAGTGCGTTGGTTAAATCTAGCACAAAACCGACAGCAAGGCACGTTATGATCTGGGCCTAGGCAAGTAACACTACAAATGAAAATTCTTATGAGGTATTTGCTTCCCACAAGTAATGCAATTATTAACTTTTACTGACATCGGTAAGGGAACCCAGCCATTGGGGATGCACAAGCCAGTGCATTTCTTTGTGCCGGTCCCAAGCCCGGATAAATGGGGAGGGTTGCGTCAGGAAGGGCATTCGGCGTAAAACTTCGCCAAAACATTTCATGCAGTCACCAAGAAAAATTTTTATACCGGATCGGTAGAGGCCCGGGTTAACAACGACCGCCACCAGTACTGTTAGCCTACAGGGTGCTGGCAGAAATTGGGCTACTGTTAGCCGAAGGAGGAGAAGAGGCGGAAGTCATGGCCGAAGGCAGGAGGAGAGGAGAAAGGCTAGGACTGTGGCAGTGAGGGTCAGAACTTTGAATGTTGGCAGTATGACTGGTATAGGGAGAGAGCTAGCTGATATGATGGACAGAAGGAAGGTTGGTATATTGTGTGTGCAAGAGGCCAGATGGAAGGGGAGTAAGGCTAGGTGCATCGGAGGTGGGTTCAAATGGTTTTATCATGGTGTGGATGGCAGGAGAAATGGCGTAGGAGTTATTCTGATGGAACAGTATGCTGAGAGTGTTTTGGAGGTGAAGAGAGTGTCGGATAGAGTGATGTTTATGAAGCTGGAAATTGATGGTGTAATGATGAATGTTGTTAGTGCGTATACTCCACAAGTTGGGTGTGCAATGGATGAGAAAGAAAAATTTTGGAGTGAATTGGATGAAGTGGTGATGACTGTACCCAAGGGTGAGAGAGTGGTGATTGGAGAAGATTTCAATGGGCATGTTGGTGAAGGGAACAGAGGGGATGAGGAAGTGATGGGTAGGTATGGTGTTAAACAAAGGAATGCAGAAGGTCAGATGGTAGTGGATTTTGTGAAAAGGATGGACATGGCTGTGGTGAATACGTATTTTAACAAGAGGGAGGAACATAGGGTGACATACAAGAGTGGAGGAAGATGCACACAGGTGGATTATATCTTATGTAGGAGGGCCAGTTTGAAGGAGATTGGAGACTGTAAAGTGGCGACTGGAGAAAGTGTCGTTAGGTAGCATAGGATAGTGGTTTGTAGGATGACGTTAGTTATCAAGAAGAGGAGTGTGAGGGCAGCACCAAGGATCAAGTGGTGGAAATTGAAAAAGGGTAATTGTGAGGTGGAGTTCAGGGATGAGTTAAGGCAGGCACTGGGTGGCAGTGAAGAGTTACCAAATAGCTGGGTAACTACAGCATAGCTAGTAAGGGAGACGGCTAGAAAGGTGCTTGGTATCACATCTAGACAGAGGAAGGACAACAAGGAGACATGGTGGTGGAATGAGGAAGTATAGGAGAGTATACAGAGAAAGAGGTTGGCAAAGAAGAAGTGGGATTGTCAGAGAGATGAAGAAAGTAGACAGGAGTATAAGGAGATGAGGTGCATGGCAAAGAGACGCGGCGAAGGCATATGAAGAGTTGTATGAAAGGTTGGACACTAAGGAGGGAGAAAAGGACCTGTACCGATTAGCTAGACAGAGGGACCGAGCTAGGAAAGATGTGCAGCAGGTAAAGGTGATAAAGGATAATGAGGGAAACATACTCACAAGTAAGGAGTGTGTGCTGAGGAGATGGAAAGAGTAATTTGAGGGGTTGATGAATGAAGAGAATGAGAGGGAGAGAAGGTTGGATGATGTAGGGATAGTAAATCATGAAGTACAATGGATTAGCAAGGAGGAAGTAAGGATAGCTATGAAGAGAATGAAGAATGGAAAGGCTGTTGGCCCAGATGACATACCTGTGGAAGCATGCAGGTGTTTAGGTGAAATGGCAGTGGAGTTTTTAACCAGATTGTTCAATGAAATCTTGGAAAGTGAGAGGATGCCTGAGGAATGGAGAAAAAGTGTTTTGGTACCGATTTTTAAGAATAAGGGTGATGTGCAGAGCTGTAGTAACTACAGAGGGATAAAACTGATCAGTCACAGCATGAAGTTATGGGAAAGAGTAGTGGAAGCAAGGTTAAGAAGGGACGTGATGATTAGTGATCAGCAGTATGGTTTCATGCCAGGAAAGAGCACTACAGATGCGATCTTTGTTCTGAGAGTGTTGATGGAGAAGTACAGAGAATGTCGGAAGGAGTTGCATTGTGTTTTTGTACACTTAGTGAAAGCATATGACAGGGTGCCTAGAGAGGAGTTGTGGTATTGTATGAGGAAGTCAGGAGTGTCAGAAAAGTATGTAAGAGTGGTACAGGATACGTACAAGGGTAGTGCGACAGCGGTGAGGTCTGCGGTGGGAGTGACGGATGTCTTTAAGGATCAGCTCTGAGCCCTTTCTTATTTGCAATGGTGATGGACAGGTTGACAGACGAGATCAGACAGGAGTCCCCGTGGACTATGATGTTTGCAGATGACATTGTGATCTGTAGTGAGAGTAGGGAACAGGTGGAGGAGACCCTGGAGAGATGGAAATATGCTCTGGAGAGAAGAGGAATGAAGGTCAGCAGGACTAAGACAGAATATATGTGTGTGAATGAGAGGGAAGATAGAGGAATGGTGAGGAAGCAAGGAGTAGAGGTGGCGAAGGTGGATGAGTTTAAATACTTGGAGTCAATAGTTCAGAGTAATGGTGAGTGTGGAAGAGAGGTGAAGAACAGAGTACAGGCAGGATGGAGTGGGTGGAGAAGAGTGTCAGGAGTGATTTGTGACAGACGAGTACCTGTAAGAGTGAAAGGGAAGGTCTACAAGAGGGTAGTGAGACCAGCTATGTTATATGGGTTGGAGACAGTGGCATTGACAAAAATGCAGGAGTTTGAGCTGGATGTGGCAGAATTAAAGATGTTAAGATTTACACTGGGTGTGACGAGGGTGGACAGGATTAGGAATAAGTATATTAGAGGGTCAGCCCAGGTTGGAAGGTTTGGAGACAAAGCCAGAGAGGCATGATTACGTTGGTTTGGACATGTGCGGAGGAGGGATGCTGAGTACATTGGGAAAAAGATGCTAAGGATGAAGCTACCAGGTAACAGGAAAGGAGGAAGGCCTAAGATGAGGTTTATGGATGTGGTGAGAGAGGACATGCAGGTAGTTGGTGTGACAGAACAAGATGCAGAGGACAGGAAGAAATCGAAACAGGTGATCTGCTGTGGCAACCCCCAACGGGAACAGCCGAAAGAAGATGATGATGACTACTAACATCGGTAAGGAGCAAGAAAAAGTTTCCCCAACGGGGTACTTAGCTTTAATTGAAGACTTTGGTTCTGAAACTAGTGTGAAAATTTCAGGAGTCGGACGACCGGCACTTGCTAACTGCTTCTGGCACCGCGCGGCAAGAAAGACTAATGAAAATGGCGTCAGCTGCATGTTTATACCCCTGACGTCATGGAAGAAGAGAGAGCAACCGACACAGGACCCAAGACTTTGATATTCAGGCCGACTAAGGGCAATCTGCCAGCAGATTACCCAAATGTAATGACTGCAACAGTGAACCACGGAGAACATCAGAAACCACTGCAACAAGAATTACACTAAACACAAACTGTAATTCCTTTTTCCACCAATAACTACATCAAATAAAATGGATGATATCAATAATTCTTTACAGTGTAAAGGTTCATAGGTAAGTACTAGGTTAATTGTTCCTATCGGCCATTTTAAGCCTAGCCAATTTCTTTTGGTAAGAATCAAATGCTATACACGTCTTGTATACGAGGTAAACACCTTAGCCATTGTGCCAACCCTCATTGCCTATGCCAAAAAGTACACTACCTGTAACATCCAGCAGCTGTATGGTATAAGCAGGGTTTCTGAACTGATCGAATAGTTATTTTCTTCTAGAGAGCTTGTTTTCAAAAATCAACTCCAGTGTCCCTTTCCCATAGCCCACTGATCCTGAATCACATATCCACAGTCATCAGGTATAAAGTGTGTACAAAGTAAAAAAAAAAAAAAAAAAAAAATTGATATATTATATATCATGCATGAAACTCTCCTCCAGCCATCCTCTATCACCAGTGAGTTCTCATCTGAGATGAAGTCTATAGGCATACATCACCTTCAACATATACATATCCACTACCAGAGTCTCTATCACGTTATCGAAATTTTACTACATCAAATCAATAAAGGTCAAACTTCATTGATCGAAGTAGTAAAATATCGAATAACGTAAAAAAATAAATAAATCAATAAAAAAACTAACTAGTGTAGGCAGGGGGGCAAGCCACCCTGCAGCTCCCCCACCACACCCTCCCTACTTAAAATACCAACTCCAAGACCGCACTACATTGAGGTAAATGGAAATCTCCCCCTTATGGAGATTTCCGTTTACTTGCACAATGTTCTGAACTTGACATTGTCGTGCCGACAATATCGTATCCTATACTGTCAGCTTACGATAACTTAAAACTAGACCCCCACTAGCCACCCTGCCCCAACTAATTAAAAAATCAAATAGCCTTGTCTCATGACAAGACTAAGACAATGCCTAAAATGAGCACATTAAAATATATGCATTGAATGAATGAATAAACTTTACACAGCCTGCCACTTAAGCTTTTCATTCAGTGTAATCACATTCTCTTAGGATCTATCTAAAAACAGTGTAGTCAGTGCCTTATCAAGTTAAATGCAGACATTTACACCTTTGTCTGTCACCTATTGTTTAATTCCCTGGGTCCAACTTCAGTAACACCTAATATATTGTCAAACATAGTACTGGCAAGCTTAGAGAAATTCATATGCAAACTGATTTTGTCAAACTTCCCTATACACATACTGAGTTAACTAGAATATGTAACAGAAAAAAAGTATAAACATTTCAAATTCCATGCCTTTGAGTCTAACGGAATGGATTTGGAGAAATAATAAAATCTGGAAAAACACATACACACACAACATATATATACTAGTCAGCACGCTACAAAACAATATTCCTATGTAGACACCACAAAAGTATCAACTACATAATTCAATGAGTAATACATTTACCCACATGCTATGCATCTGTGTTTCAGACCATCTTTTAAATGACAATTAATGTTGTCAGTCAAGTGAATATGTTTCCCCACAAGCCAGTGTGCATTTCCACAGGTTTCCTCCTGGGTAGCTATTTGTGTGTGTGCGTGTGTATGAGTCTACTTCAAAAAAAGCAAAAATCCACTTACACGAATCACTTATGACAGAGATGAAAGCATCAAAACCTTACTTACACGTAACTTCACATCAACGAAAACATCAACCGGGAAAAGGAACCACTTGGTCACAATGGGGAAATTTGCCCTTTTCCCCACTATAGTGTAATCTTGGAGTTGGTACATTTAGTTAGGGGATGTGGGGTGCACAGCTTTGGTGGGTTTGACATGGTTTAATTTGTGTATTTGGTCCTGTTGGCAAAGTGGTTCCTTTCCCAGTTGACGTTTTTGTTAATGTGATGATTCATGTATGTAAGGTTTCAATGCTTTCATCTCAATCGTACTTAATTCAAGCAAGTGGCTTTCTGAAGTAAACCCATATATATGTGTATATACATTGATCTAAACAGCATCTGGTCAACAGTAAAATGACCAATAGCAAAATATCTAAAAGTAAAGAAATTTAAACTAAAAAATATCTAAACACAAAAGACTGACAAAATTGAAATTATATTAATAAAGTTTTTATGCCTTTTCCCCAATGTGTGTATATATATATATATATATATATATATATATATATATATAGATAGATATATATATATATATATATATAGATATAGATATATATATATATATATATATATATATATATATATATAATATGCAACCCCCACATGAGGGGGTACAGGGGGCTTGTATCCCTGCAAAAAACATTGAGAAATGTGAGAAGATCTAAACATACTGAAAAATATGACTAAGTTGAGCGACATTTTCTCAGCCCCCACTCCCTGCTAATTATATATACCAACTCCAAGGTCACATACCCTTTCTTAGTAGAACTTCAATTTTTTCAATGCTTTTCAGTTTAGATATTGCTCATTTTAGATCTTTTTATATTTAGATATTTTATTGATCATTTCTCGATCAAATGTTGTTTAGGTCATTTCAGGTACTCCTCTCTCATATATATATATATCTATATATCTATATATCTATATATCTATATATATATATATATATATATATATATATATATATATATCTACACACACACATATATATACATATATATATATATATATATATATATATATATATATATACACACACACATACATACACACACATATATATGTAATGATTAGTTTGGATTTCTTCTTTGCATAAATACACCAATTATCTTTTTCTTTCCCTTGTCCAGGTTTCTTTTCTATAACTTAAAACTCTGGGTTTTGTTCTATATATTTTTGCACTTCTTCTGTTTCTTCTTTTTCGTCTATGTAACATTTTTTATGGATCTGTTATATTTATTAATGCAAATTTGCATTTGAAGCCTTAGACAGTTTTTCTTGTGCAACTATTTTCTTTCTTTTCTCCAATTTTCTCTTGAGCTTTCTGAGTGTCTATCTGGAAATAATGGGCTTCTTGCAAAACAGTAACAATAAGTATTTTCCCCTATCCTCAGTAGTCTACTCTGTCATCTTTATGATTCATTTTTGGCCTGTCAGTTTTGTATTTTTTGTTTTGATTCATTTTTGGCCTGTCAGTTTTGTATTTCTTGTTTTTCTACAATGGGGGGCATCCTCACCATTATCCCTGCAACAGACAAATAAGCAAACAAACGAGCGAGAAAATTAAAACAAACAAATCAAAAAATTAATGATGTTGCAGGCAGTATATACTGTTAGCACTGTACACTGATATATCTGGTGTCTTTCCAGCATGTACAGAAATGAACATACTAGAAGCTGAAAAAACATTCAAGGTATATGGTGCAGTATCCCAAAAATACTTGAAAATGGAACACATGGAGTTTTACATAATTTGCCTGTTAAGCACACTGCGGTAGAGCTCACACGCTTACTAATATGACAGCATTCTTTGATTGTAGGACTTCATAACACTTCACAGACAAGGTAATGAGACGTTAAATGCATAGCACTGCAGAGTGGTACATTTCCTTTCTTTAAGTTGCTTCATTACCTTTTAGCATAGTTCTTTCTTAAAAAGTATTACTTTTTCAAAGTGAAACCACATCTTACAGTGTGTATTCAGTCATGAACGTCACAGATTGTACCAGTTTTGCTACGTTTCCATTCTGCTTTCCAAGCTGGATTCAAGTTGGCAAACAGTGTTTAGAATGTTGCAAGACTACGCAAATGTTGCAGTGTGACACCAGCAACACAAAAAGTTAATTGCATCTCTAACCACCTGAGCAGCTTTGTTTTTCTTCTTTGAAGTTTTTTTAGCACACAACTGCCTCAGAATGCATCCAGTGTTTTACACTTTTATAAGACACATGAAAAAGTAGTGCGCTTCTTCTAATGCAGGGAATGGAAATGGTGTGATTTCTTAAATTATCCAGTACACTGCTAAATGCTATACACTGCTCAGAAGGCAAGTGCATTTTTAGAGATGTTTTAATACAGTTTCAGAATTTGTTGCTGGGTAATGAAGCTACTACTTGCAGATGGAAAAAGTCCTAAATATGGCCAGGTGACCCAAGTTTGATTGGCATCTCAGGCATCTAAACCACTGGCAAGAAAGGATAGGCATATCTATCCTGAGGCAATGAGATGGAACAATGTGTCAGCATGTTCCCACAGCATGTGTACCACAGGACAATAAAAATGTATGCAAAAGGGAGGGAAGATTGGAAATTAAGAGAAAAATACTCCTCTGCAAGCAATACGATGCTACAACAGCGTCCATAATCTCCTCATTGGCCCTGAGAATGGGTGGAGTAGGTCTGAGGGAGGAAAACGAGAAAATGAGTGACTGGCAGATCTGGTGGATAAGGAGAGGTCCTGGGGATAGCTGACCATCAGCTGCATAAAAAACAAAAAAATAAAATAAAACATACCACTGCTACATGACCTATCAAGGTCAGAATTGGAAAGCCACAAGAAGCAAGCATTTATTCTGATGGGAGGCCAGGTAGGCAGCATGGGCTGTATTTCTCTTATCCATGGCCTTATTAACCCTTTTGACCAACTCAACCAGTTTAAGAAGGCATGGATCTGCCTTTTACAAAGCTGAACTGGTATGTATCCAGTGGTACAAGATCATCTCTTTTACAGTTTATTAGTTCAACTATAATGCATTCCATAGCCTTGCAAATAATACTGAGGCTAACAGGTTTGTAATTTTGAGGGTCAGTAGAGGGAACACCTTATGGAAGGACGTCACATCTGTTCTCCGCAGCTCAGGTATGTGATCAGTGAAGAAACTCAGGTTGAAGTCCTGATAGACAGGTTTTGCTAAGTAGGGCTTAACACTTCTCAGTGGCCATCTAGAGATTATCAGAACCCACAAAATAAGAAGTTATGTACTTACCATAACGTTCCATGTTTGCTTGCCTACATTCTTGCTGGATGGGTTCGGAGCCGAACCTCGGCTCCGACTCGGCCGATTCTAAAGCTCAAGAGCTTTTACTGGCTCGAAGCTATCCCCTATCACATGGTGCACCACAGCAATTCCCCAGATCTTGTTTGCAAGAAAGTAACTAAATACATAATATTGATTATACTATCAATAACTATGTACATATAAACAAAATGATTTTGTTTTACTATCCATGGCATAAGGACAGACAACTATAACAAGGTCAGACAGCATAATGGATAGTCCACCAGTACCTCCAGGATACAGGAAGGTGGAAGGAGGTGGGATGCAAGAATGTAGGCAAGATGGACTACAAACATGGAACATTATGGTAAGTACATAACTTCTTAATGTTATGTAGTCCTATCTCGACATAATTCTTGCTGGATGGGACAGCGTCCCCAACACCTTTATCCCTAGTGGCTCAAGCAAAGAGACTCTTTAGCACAGTGTCCCCCAAAGGATGACCTGTCCCGGGAGGCCAAATCTAATTTATAATGAGTGACAAAAGTATGAGGTCTTGCCCATGTAGCTGCTGCACAAATGTTATCGATTGGAAGTTTGGATTTGAAGGCATATGAAGCTGATACTGCTCTAGTTGAATGGCCTCTTACCTTAGCAGGCAATTGTTTCCCCAACACTTTTGTAAGAAAATGAAATGCAGTCTGAAAGCTATTTAGACAGTTACTTTGGAAACAAGCAAGCCTTTGTTTTTCTCTGAGAAGGAAACAATTGATCCGATTTCCTGAAATCTTTAGTCCTGTGCAGGTAAAATCGGAGAATTCTATGGACATCTAATTGATGCAGCCTGTATTCTGATTTATTACTATAATTGGAGAAGAATACTGGTAATTCAATAGTTGCTTAGATTATATTCTGAGCAAACCTTAGGGAGGAAAGAAGGATTAGTTCTTAGGGAAACGCTGCCCTTATGGAAAATAATAAATGGAGATCGAAGAATGGTCAGAGCTTGCAATTCTGAAACCCTCCCAGCAGATGTTATAGCTACTAAGAACAATGTCTTCCAAGACAACAATTTCAAGTCGGATGAAGAAGACTGTTCGAATGGTGGAGAAAACAATTTCAGATGGCAGCCAACTGAACTCTAATGGTAGCAGCTGCAGCTCCTTCTTGAAAAATAGATGTGAGGAAGGACAGGATAGACTATGGGAGCAGAGTAGGAATCTATGCCTTGTTTTTTCACCCAAATGGAAAACCTTTTCCATTTGCTGGGAGTATAATTTTCTGGTGGAAGGTTTGTAGGAAGAAATGAGAATGTGTTTAACAGTAGGAGAAAGGTATATGCACATGGCTATCCTTGGAACTGGAGCAGCCATGCTGTCAATTTCAGGTTTGGATGGTAGGATGGAAATGTCCCGATCGGTGAATCAGGAGGTTTGGAGATGGTTCCAGAATCCATGGTTCCTCCAAGAGATAAAGCCACAGGAAGGGGAACCAGACTTGGCGAGGCCAGTAAGGAGCAATGAGGATCAGGGTACTTTTCAACATTTTTGCTTTCTGAATCACTTTGGGTACGAGGGGAAAGGGTGGAAAAGTGTAAAGTCCCGGATGCCAATTGTGGACCAGAGCATCCCTGGGTGACATCTCCGGATGGGGAAGGAGGGCAAAATAGTTGCTGCATTTGGTGGGCATGTATGTGGCTAATAGATCGCAGCAAGGGTGGCCCCATTTGCGGAAAATCTCTTCTATTTTCAGGGATGCACTTGTGAGGCATCAGAATTGCTCGACTCAGTTTGTCTGCTATCACACTGGACTTCTCCGGAATGTGCGTTACTACCAGAAAAAAGTTGAGTATCCATCCCCCATTTCCATACTCTCTGTGCCTCTCGACAAAGTGGCTAAGTCTTGGTTCCCCCTTGCTTGTTTATGTACCACACTACAGAAATGTCTGATTGAATTGCAACTGTCCTGGTGGGAAGAGAACCGTGAAGTGCTTGCAACGTGTACAGCACTGCTCTCATCTCCAGAACATTTACGTGCAAGTGGTTCTCGTGATTCTGCCAGATACCTTGGACTGTCATTCCCAGATAATGCCCCCCCCCCCAATCTGGGAAGCGCCCGTGGTCAAGACTGCATTTTGTTGAGGGAGAACATGGGAACGACCTAGATAAAGCTGATCTGTATGTAACCACCATGTTAGATCCTTCTTGCAGGAGTTTGCAATGAGCATTTGGTGGGACAAGGATAAATCCTGCATTGACCACTGGGCAAATAGTGGCCACTGAAGCACTCGTGTAGACAGGCTAGGGGAACTAACAAGAATGGCGGATGCCATAGTACCTAGAACTTGAACTATCCTGGCCTGTATTTCGTCTTTGGTCAGCAAGAGTCTGACTTGGTTGTGCAATGATTCTATCCTTTCTGGTGTCAGTTTTCTTGTCATGGTGATTGAGTCTAGGTCTGAGCCTAAGACGACAATACGCTGCGATGGAGATGAAGCGGATTTTTTTAGATTTACTGTAATTCCTAATCTGGCGCACAAGGATAGAGTCTCGTCCCTGGCTCTGATTAGTTGGTGCTAGCGGTGAGGAGCCAGTCGTCTAAGTACGGAAACACCCATAATCCTTGATGTCTCAGGTGAGTCGTGACCACCGCCATACATTTGAACACTCTGGGGGCTGTAGTGAGGCCAAAGGGCAGAGTTCGAAATTGAAAATGACTTGCTCCCAGCCAAAAGCGCAGATGTCTTCTGAAGAGCCTGTCCATTTTGATATGGTAGTACGCGTCCTGAAGATCTATGGAGCACTTCCAATTGTCTTTTCCAATAAAGGGAAAATTGACTGCAGAGTGATCACACGGAACTTCGAATTTTTATTACAGACTTGTTCAGCTTGCTGAGATCTAGAATTGATCTCCAGTCCCTGGTCTTTTTGGGAATAAAAAAGAATCCTAAGTTCCGGATCCTATTTGCTCTGTGGGGACTTCTTGGATGACTCTTTTTGAAGCAACAAGATAACCTCAAATGTTGCACGGTCTATTTGATTGGGTGGTACATCTGGTAAAGACCAATTTATAGGGGGATCGGAAACTAAAGGAATAAGGTAACCTCTGGAAATTATATTTTGTACCCATCTATCTTGAGAAATTTGTAGCCAAACACTTGGGTACAGTGACAGACGACCCCCGACTGCCTGCAGAGACAGACAGTTCGGCAACCCTTCAGAGGCGATGAAAGGGTCAATCAGAAAAAGCATCTATCACCCTGGTGTTGCGGACCCCCTCTGCCATGAGAGCGGCACCTTCCATTATAACCTCACCCTCTGCCTCTAGGGCAGTGTTGACCCTGTGCTTGAGGAAAACCTTTTTGGGATTTATGGAACCACATTTTCCCTCCTGTTTGACCCTTGAGATAGGGTCTGGAAGGAAGGGAGAAGGACTCCAACAGCAGATAAGGTTTTCCCTTCCTGCTCGCACCTGGTCACAGTCTTTTACCTGGAGGTCCAAAAAGAGATGAACCATTAAAGGGGACTTTGGTAAAGGAAGTCTTGAAGGACTCCATAAAATTGCATAGACACATCCAGGAATGTTTCCTAAGAGAGATCCCTGATGTGGCCGCCCTGCTCGCTCTATCAGCTGCACAAGTAATCAGCCACAAGGAGAAGTTAGCAATAGAGGTAAGGGTGGACAGCTGCGAAAATACCTTGTCAGTGGATCCCGAAGCTACTGAATCCTGAAGGGCATCTCCCAACTCCTTTAGGAGATCCCTTTGTAGCGTAGTAAAATGGGACAGGTAGTTCAGCGATCGTAAGGTAAAAGCTGCTGAAGAAAAAGTACGCTTCCCATACCTATCCATAGTACTAGACTCTCTATTAGGAGGATGGATATTTGAGGATGTCTCGGATAACTCCTTCTTTGTGGCTGTTGCTACCACCACAGCATCCACAGGTACTCCCCTTGGTTAGAAAGGGAGTGTCTTCTGGAGCAGTAAAAAACTTATTAGGCCTCCTCAGGACAGGCTCCACTGTGTCGGGAGAGGTCCAAGCTTTCCGAGATATGACCCCTAACAGTTGGTCATATGGCAGTGTTACCCAGGAGGTAGAAGGTCGGGAACCAAAAGCCTCAAGGTACACTGATTCGTCCTCAGTAGGGTTAGAGGTCTTCCAATCACCCCCTCTAAGGATTTATAGGATGTCCGCAAAAGAAACATCCTCAGAGGGGGATCTTGGGGACCCTTCTGACTCATACAAATCAGTGTCAGAAGTGAGAGACTCGGGTGAGTCAATATGCTTCCTCTTACAAACTCTCTTCCAACGGACCTCTCTCCAGTGGGGTAATCTGGGGAGGTTTCGGAAAAGGGGATACCTCCTACGGGGGCTCCTTGGGGCTCTGGTTCCCTACGCTTAGGGGCAGGCGGGGTAGAAGAGGCTGCCACCTGCTGCTGGAGGGATGTCTGGTCCAATGGCAGGGCTTTAGCACTTGACAAAGCTCTCTATCGCCTCAAAAGCCTTACCACCCCACAACGTAGAAGACCTCCACTCAAAGGAAACAGAAGGTAGACTCCGAACAGGAGGAGCAGGCTCCGAAGCAGACATACGAGCCAAAGCACCGAGAGGGAGGGTCGGAGCCGAAGAAAAAATGTGGCAACTATCCCTTCCGGATTCGACTGGAGAGCATCGGCTCCAGACTGAGCCGATAAAGTTAGAGTTATCGGTTCTGAGGAAGCAGGAAGAGTTCTTGGAACCGAGGGTTCCAGTACTATATGACCCAAAACATTAGACTCCGAAAGTGAGGCAGTTGGAGGAGGAACAGCAGACTGAGGATGGAACAGAGCAGAAACCTTTGGGTCCAGAGAAGCTAAAATTTTTGCCAGGGCCGGGTCACAGAGCAGCCTCTTCACCACCCGCTCTACATCCTCATCAGATAGTGTCCTGGAGGAACGGGTGGAGATAGATGGAGATCTCCTTTCCAAATAGGAGATCTTAACGTTGGTGAAACTGGTTCCAAGATTGGTAAATATCTCGACACAGATGATCGTCTTGGAGCCGATGAAACAGACACCAAGACCGAAGAAGTAGAATCGGAGACAGAACTTTTCGGCTCCGTCGCTTTTGACTTTTTTGTCTGTTACGAAGCAGGATCCAATGGAGATTTCCTTTTGTGACTTTTAGAGACATCTGACCTTCTTCCAGCTGTTCTTGGAAGGAACTACTCATCAGACCCCTATCAATAAGTTTCCTTTTACGTTCATTAAGAACACTGGTGCTGAATGCATGACAAAAAGTACAGGGTTCTTGCCAATGAGTTGCCCAAAGACAGTACTCGCAAAGTACAGCTGTGTACACTTAGCATAAATGTAGATGTTAGAGTGTATTCACTGTTGCAGTCATTACATTTGGGTTATCTGCCTGCAGGTAGCCCTCAGCCAGCCTGAATATCAAAGTCTTGGATTCCTGCGTTGGATGCCATCTCTTCTTCCATGACGTCAGGGGTATAAAACATGCAGCAGATGCCATTACATCAGTTTTTCTTGTCCCAGATGTCAGGTGCCCCCATAATGGGAAGCAATTACATGTTATGTTACACCTCCAACAAAAAGCAAATACACCAGAAAGCTCAAATACACCAAACAAGAAGGAAAGGTAGAGCAAAGAGAAGTCAGGGGGCTGGAGGGAAGGTAACCAGGGCTGCAACAGTGAATACACTCTAACATCTACATTTATAGTAAGTGTACACAACTGCACTATGTTCTGTGTGTTTCACTGTTGCAGTCATTACATTTGGGTAGATTCCCAAAGCTAAGGAAGGGAGGAGGAAGTTACAGAGCATTAGGATCAGCTATTAAGCCCGGCAAAACTGCAGTGGCAAAACCAGCTCTGGATTTAGAAAAAATAGGCATGTGGTAATGCTTGGTGAAAGTATGAACAGAGCTCCAGGTAGCAGCTTCTAGGATGTCCCGCGTAGGGACCCCTCTGAGAAAGGCTGTAGAGGTAGATGCAGCCCTGGTGGAATGTGATCTTATCCCCTGTGGGGTAGGTTTTCCATAGAGCTTATAGCAGAAATGAATGCAATGGGCTATCCATTTAAAAAATGGTTTGCTTTGAAATGGCCTTCCGCTCTGCCCTTGCAGCAAAGCCAACTAACAGCTGTTCAGATTTTCTGATAGGCTTAGTCCTGTTCAAATAAAATCTAAGTTGTCTGGGCGTCCACTTTCCATGCTCGTCTGTGATAAGTCCTTGTGCAGAATTTGTCCAGTTGATAATTTTGGGAAGAAGCAAGATCTATGTCTGGGCTCCCTCATTTCTGTGTTACCATGCTGAAGATTTGTGGATCCAGTTTCCTCTCGTGCGGGTCCATAAGATTTCTGCTTAGGTCATCTGCCAGAGTGTTTTGTTTTCCTGGCAGGAACTGAGCTTGAAAATGTGCTAGGTAAGTCAAAGCTGTGTTCTACAATGCCATGGCTAGTCTGCAAAGGGGGTAGGAATGTGTACACCCCCCTGCTTATTTATGTACCACATAACTGTGGTGTTGTCTGTCTATCAGTAGTTGTCCTGGATGAAATAAGTCCTTGAAGGCTGCCAGAGCATTCTGAACAGCTAGCATCTCTTTCTGGTTGATATGCAGATGCATTTGTTTTGGGCTCCATATGCCCTGAATGCATCTCACCACCAGGTGGGACTCCCAAGCATAGTCTGATGCATCTGTAGTTAGGGTTTGGGTGGCAGGGGGTAGAGTGAACGGACAGTCCCTTGTTTTGGTGACATGTCTCTGCCCACCAATGAAATTCCTGTTGTAGGCAGGGAATGAGAGGAATCACTGTTTCCAGACTGTGACAATGTTGACTCCATAAACTTTAGGTACCATTGAAGTTTCCTCATATGCACTCTTGCATATGGAATTAGTAGAATGCAGGATGCCATGAACCCCAAAGCCTGCAGAATTTGTCTTGCAGATAACTGGGTTTTTGTTGCCATCTATTTGAAATATGTTGTCAGTTGCCTTTGTTTGTCTGGCGTAAGGTAAGCCATCTGGGCAGTTGTATTCAAGCTTGCACCCAGGAATGTAATTATTTGAGAGGGTATCAGTTGGGATTTCTTTTCATTTATTGTGTACCCTAAGCATATTAGGGGCCTTTTTACAAACGCCAGATGTTGAAGAATGTCCTTGTTCTCTGCTTGAATGAGACAGTCATCCAGGTAAGGATAAATCTGTATGCTCCTTTGTCTGCAAAATGCAATTACTGGTCCCAGGAACTTTGTAAAGACCCTGGGCGCAGTACTTAAGTCAAAGGGTAGTGCAGAGAATTGGTAGTGCAAAAAACCTGCCTTGAAGCGAAGTTATCTTCTGCAGGATTCCTTTACTGGGATATGCAGGTATGCCTCTATTAAGTCCAGAGTCACTAACCAAGCATTCCTGCCCAGCATAGGCAGTAGCCGTTGTAAAGTCAGAATTTTTAAATGTCCAAGAATGTGTTCAAAATTGATAAGTCCAGTATTGGACGCCAGGCATTGCCTTTTCTGGCTACCAGGAAAAGTCTTGAATAAAAACCTTGTCCTTTTTCCTGTTCTGGTACTGGTTGAATAGCCCCCATATCCATGAGGGGCGCAACTTGTTTCTGAGCCTCTGCCCATTGATTTTGTGGCAGATCTGGCCAACCGTTTGGAATTGGCAAAGTATGGAAATGAAATCTGTACCCCTGGGATACTATGTTTAATACCAATTTGTCCTGGGTAATTAAATGCCAATTTTAAACACGACATGCTAATTTTCCCCCCAAGGGGGCTGCCAAAGGATAAGTGCTTGGTGAAGGTACAGGGAAGTCATCGAGACTGCTTAAAGTAGGGTTGTGCTTTGTTTCCTCCAGATTTGGAGGTGGAAGCACCCCATTGCTTTGACCTGTAAGAAACCCTGTGATTAGTATCTAGAGCCTTTTGGGCGCCTGGATTTGCCTTGAAAGGCTCGGCTGGACACAGGAAAGGACCAATTTTTGGTAGGCCAGTGCCTACTGAACCTGGGTGGCTGACTTGTAAGAAATCTTTTTACAGTTTGCATAGATTTAGCTTTGTCTTCCATTTTCTTTAAAACCTCCTCTGCCTCATTATCAGAGTATCATGCTGTAAAGGGGCATCCAACAATTTAGCTTTAACATGATCAGGCAGATTTTGCTCCTTGAGCCAGGCATGCCTTCTAATCACAGATCCAGTAACTCCAGCCCTGCAAGAGGCCTCCAAGGAATCAAAACCACATTGCAAAGCATGCTTTCCAACCTGTTCTGCTGCATGCAATAATTCCTTTAATTCTTTATTTTCCACACAAATCAGAAATCAACATAATTTTCTGTTTCAATAAGCCCATAACATGCTGTTGATATTCAAGCACATGAAACTGGCAGTTTAAGGCCCTAATTGCCAAGGTTGCAGACGTATAAACCTTCTTTCCCCCATCTATCCAGCACCCAGGAATCTCTATCAGAGGGGTAGGATTTTTGGCTGTAAAGGTCTTTACACCTTTGGGACCCTGTGAGATAGTCTCAGGATCAGCAGCAGGATTTTTGAATAGAAATTTGTGGGAGTCAGGAACCCTGTAATATCTGTCTGGCTTACTAGGAGCGGGAGGTAGGGAATCAGGAGCCAGGCTTGATTCCGAAAACACATGTAATACAGGAGGTATTGCCAAAGGCCTACGCTGAGGAAGGAGGAAATCCCTAAGCCTCTTTTTTGATTCAGAGAAATCCTGACTCTCCCAATGAAAATGTTCCCTTAAAGTATGCAAGGTGTCTCCAAAAGAATAATCCTTCAGAGGAGATGCAGATGGGATGGATTCTTCTGCTGCATCTGAATCCTCATAGGGTGGAATAGAAAATTCCCGATCAGAGGAGGAATCAGAAGAAATGGAAACCTGATCTGAAAATTCATAATCAGTGTCTTGCCTAGGCCTCTTGGGGGGGGGGGGGGTTGTGAACCCTTGATCAAGGTAATTAAGTCCTCAGCCATTTTGATCATCTGTTTTTTTAGGCATAGGGGCCTGAGCACGTGGCTCGTGTCGTTTTTTTAGACTTAGATGTTTTTGAAGCTGGTATGGGTCTCGGTAGAGGCCTGCGACTCAAAAGTAGCGGGTATCAGGGGCTGCGAAAGCACCACACGGAGTACCGGTGAACCGGCGACTGGCTTAGGAGAAGCTTCGTCATCGGTTTTGGACTTAGGACACTCAGTCTCTTTTTCTTTGCGTTTTTTTGTGAACTCCGGTAGTCAGACTGCTAACCAACAACATTTTAGGGTAATTAAATCTGGATCCAAAATATTTTGAAGCAAAAATATACAGACGCTTAATAGTGCATTGGTTAAATCTAGCACAAAACCGACAGCAAGACACGTTATGATCTAGGCCTAGGCAAGGAAAACAGTACAAATGAAAATCCTTGAGAGGTATTTGCTTCCCACAAGTAATACAATTATTAGCTTTTACTGACATCGTTAAGGAGAAAGAAAAATTTTCCCAACGGGGTACTTAGCTTTAGTTGAAGACTTCAATTCTGAAACTCGAATGCGAAAATTTCAGAAGTCGGCTGACCGGCACTTGCGAACTGCTTCTGCTTCGGGCACCGCGTGGCAAGAAAGACTGAATAAAATGGCATCGGCTGCATGTTTTATACTCCTGACAACCTGACGTCATTGAAGAGGAGACAGCAACCGACGCAGGACCCAAGACTGACACTCAGGCCGACTGAGGGCAACCTGCCAGCAGATTACTCAAATGTAATGACTGCAACAGTGAAACACGAAGAACATCTAGTTCTAAACTTTTTGTCACTATCCACAAAAGAAAAAACACAATAGTGTAAAAGAATACCAAACTAATAAGACACACAAGAGCCTTCAACAATGACCACATGCTCTCAGTTGAGCTAAAGTCCTGCACAGCAAAACAAAACATGGTGCCCACCCTTAACTTTCCCCTCTTTTCAAGGAGGGCCCAGCCAGTCATACCAAGGAGTGAATTTATGAATACGCAAGTCAGCCTTTTTAAAAACACTGTCACACTGTTTAACTCGGACAGTTTGTTCCAGAGTAGTGGATAAGCAACGTATTATAAATCTATTTCTCTACCTTGTTTTATTTATTTTTGGCTGGAGTGAATTTAGAACGATGGCCCTAGTATTGGCTGGATTGTTTGATTTCTAGATGTAGAAGAGTTTTGTACTACTGGATCCAATATCTTCAGCAAAGCCTCCATGCTCCACTTATGTAATGTGCTAACCCTGCCTCTAACTCTAACCTGTATCTTAAATAAAAAAAAAAACTGTTCCCATAACATACCACTACAGAAGACAGTTGAAACACTCATCACACACATGTAGACACACCACACACGTGTGTGTGTGTGTGTGTGTGTGTGTATGTATATATATATATATATATATATATATATATATATATATATATATACACACACACATATATATATATATATATATATATATATATATATATATATATACACATACACACACACATCATTTTTTATATATATATATATATATATATATGATATATATATATAATATATATATATATATATATATATATATCTATATATATATATACATACATATATATATATATATATACATATATATATATACACACACACACATCATTTATATATATATATATATATATATATATATATATATAAATGATGTATACACAAATATATATATATATATATATATATATATATATATAGTTCCACTTTACAAGATCGAATGGATGAAAGCTCGAAATTCATAATCTCGAGAACACAATCTTGAACTTCCATTATTATGAATTTCGAGCTTTCATCCATTCGATCTTGTAAAGTGGAACTATATATATATATATATATATATATATATATATATATATATTTGTGTATATACATCATTTATATATATATATATATATATATATATATATATATATATATATATAAAAACACAATCTTGAACTTCCATTCACTCAAAATTGTGAATGGGAGCCTTAGGTTTAAAAAAATAAAAAGTTAACTTATCTTATTGCCAGGGGGCCAGGTCCCCCTGTACCCTAGCAGTTTAAATGTGAATGTTCCATGACCGCACTATAGTGGAGGAATGGAAAATCTTCTGTTTTGCACTTATGCGTATAGCGCAGAATGGGAGATTTCCCTTTCCTTCACTATAGTGCGATCTCTGTGTACGTATATTTAAGTAGGGGGGTGGCGAAAACATTTGAAAGGTGTTAATTTTTTTTTTTTTTTTTGTCCCTTTCATATGTTCAGGTTTCTCTAAATTCAAGATTCTGGTTTTGAGTTTATGACTTTCGAGTTTAGAGACATTCGATCATATGAAGGGGAACCATACATTTTATATATATATATATATATATATATATATATATATATATATATATATATATACATATACATATATACACACACACACATACATTGTGTGTGTGTGTGTATTTATATATACATATGTATATCTATACACATACAAATATACATATATAAAAAAACTGCCTTTTGGCTTTTCACAGTTAGGGATGGCCACAACAGAACTCTGGTCGGCTAATGGCAGTGAGTTTTTACGGTGACGAGTTGCCAGCTCGGCACCCAACCTTCGAGGAAGGCAAATCCACACACCTATATTCATGGATTCATAAATTTGTGTCTCATTAGGCTAAGGACGACCCAGGGGGGCCTTTCTAAGCTTAACCAAGTTATACTGAAAGACTAATGACGTCCTCTGTTCAAATAGGACAGAGGGCCAGTGATTTACAAGCTGCCTCTGTCCATATGAGGAATATGGGTGCCAGGCCCGGTATAAGTTTCTTATTGCCCATCCACTCGTGTAGGTTGCTCTTAAATTGGGAAATAGACAAACTCAGTTTTACATAGATGGGAAGCCTGTTCCATGGAAGGGCAGTCTCTGGACCCATACCTGTCTCTCCACCATGTTCTGTTTAAGTCGTAGACAAATTCAGGTCCCTATAACCTTGCATTTCTGGTACCATTTGACTTACCGATATACGGGACCATTCATAGGTGGAGTTTGTGGGTGCCTTGTAAGCCAGGCATAGATCATTCCTCAGCAATCTGGAGGAGACGGAGTAGAGTGAAGGGGCTATTAAGGTGCTCTATATATGGAAGGTTTGTTATGTCTTGCATTCTTTTTGTCATAAATGTGTGTGTGTGTGTGTGTGTGTGTGTGTGTGTGTGTGTGTGTGTGTGTGTGTGTGTGTGTGTGTGTGTGTGTGTGTGTGTGTGTGTGTGTATATATATATATATATATATATATATATATATATATATATATTCATATATATGTATATATATTCATATATATATATGTATATATATTCGATATATACTCACCTACATATTGATATATACATCTGCACACACACACAAATTTATATATATTTTACACATACACACTCACCCACCCACATATTGATAGATAGGTGCACACATGCGCGTGTGCATCAAGGGCTTCTGGCTGGACAAATTTGGAGATGATTACAAACTAGGTACAGTCACAGAATCCTCCAAAAACACAAATACTCTCAAAGGCTTGATACACACCAATTACTGATGCCAAAGCCATGGTCTAAAACCCAATGCTAAGAAATACATAACAGTATCCTTTTGGAAGAGGTCTACTCCTGCAGACTACCACATGGATAATACACCCCTAAGAGTAAACCCAATGGCGAGGAAGTTGAGGCTGCATGTAGACAGTAATCTGGCCTTTGGCCATGATGTGTCTACAGTAGTAAGGAAATCATTCTATATAGCACAACTTTTAAGCAAGTGTATGGCATCTGGGTCCAAGGATTTAATTGTTATGCGGTACTTAGATCTCATCATACCAGTCATTGAATTCAACATCTCCCATATCTGACCAGGCATATGCAACAACTGGAGCATGCACAGGGGCTCCTTACAGAACGAGAAAGAATAAAGGGCATAAACATGTCTTTTGTGCTCCACCTCAAAGTCCCATGCTTGTGCTCAATCTCCTACAGACTGCTGAGGAGCAATCTATTCCTGGCCT
The DNA here is from genome assembly GCF_019279795.1 of Protopterus annectens. Lineage (NCBI taxonomy): Eukaryota > Metazoa > Chordata > Ceratodontiformes > Protopteridae > Protopterus > Protopterus annectens. Next base: position 1,271,242,013 of record NC_056731.1, on the reverse strand, counting down.
TAGGCTTTAAGCATCCTGTGGGAAGGGGAGTGGAGGGGGGGCTGGATGTAGGGGTGACAGTGGTCAGTAATTTCTTATGAGCTTCAGAGACTGTCAGTTACATCCATAGAGCGGTTCCTCAACAATATACTTTTCAAGAGCTTGTGGCAGCAAGTTAATCTGTACATAACAAAGGTTAAACAGATTTGATTGAATATGTAGATAAAAAAAGTGCATAACTTCTTTGCTCAAGAAAAAAGAACAAAGGCAGAAATAATTAGGTTCAAATATCATTTAAAGACTATTTTTAATCATTACCCTAATTCAGTTTAAAGATTAACAGAATAAGTGTTTTTCGTCAGCATGCATTTTCTAAACAAAAAAGTCTGAAAAATGTAATAGCAGCATTACTAAATATAGTACTCAGTAATTTATCATAAAAAATATTTTATGAGGGACAGAGAAAAATACAATGCAAAATAATGAATTTCCTGCAAATCAGGGACACTTGAGAGGTATGGAAATAACTTTTAACATATGTTCTTAGTTATGCATCTTTCTGACACCTCTACTTCTTTCAATCTACAGTGCCAGGGTATGGCTTAAAGGTAGGCATTGGCAAGGAATAAATGGTTAAGGGATTTAACATGAAATTCTTTAAGATTCCTATGAAAACAATGGCTATCAATTTGAGAATCAGAAATTAATTATGGGTGATCCATCCATTCTCAAACCGTTTTTCCATTTTTTGCACAGGGTGTCACTTCACTTGTGACAATCATCTAGAACCAAGGTTTACAGCTGTTAGTTTTGTCAACTCACAGCAAGAGATTCTCTGGATCGATTCTCGGATGGGATACCTTCTGTGAAAAGTCTGCACGTCCTCTCTGTGTTCGCATGAGTTTCCTCTGGGTGCTCCTGTTTCCTCCCACATTTCAAAGACATGCAGCAGGTGGACAGGACACTCTAAATTGGTCTTAGGTGTGACTGTGCATGTGTAGTACAGATGAACTACCTCAGCAGGGCTAGCCACTTGGTGGTGTAAACCTAATTATGGGTGATATCCAAAGAGAAATACTAAGTAAAGAAATACTTTTTACCTCGGAGTCCTTATTTGGACAGAGTAAGGCAAGCTGCAGCAGCAAAAAAAAAAAAAAAAAAGTTTTTCCATTTTATTTTATCTCATGGAGATATTCTCCCAGAGTTTCCATTGAATTTTTTTGTTTGATGTCACACAGACCTTCCCAGAAACAAACGCAAACAAATGATAAAAGAAAGTACAGTTGTGTACCTACCATAAATGTAGATGTTCCGAGTATATTCACTGTTGCAGTCATTACACTTGGGTTATCCTGTTGGCAAGCGACCCGCAGTCGGCCTGAATTCCAAACATTTGGTCTGGCATCGGTTGCTGTTGCCTCTTCCCTGATGTCAGTGCGCCAGGGGTATAAAAGATGCAGCCGACGCCATTTTCTTCAGTTTTTCTTGCCCCAGATGTCAGGTGCCCCCAAAAGGGTAGGCTAAAACAACATTGCTAATAAAAGCATGCACTAAAATAACAATACCTTCATCTACAAGCAAATAGACCACATAGGTTGTTATAGAATAGAGAAGTACAGGTAAGTCTCAGCAAAGAAAGGGGCATGGTGGGTGGGTGGGTAACCTGGACTGCAACAGCGAATACACTCAAACATCTACATTTATGGTAGGTACACAACTGTACTATGTTCGTGTTCCACTGTTGCAGTCATTACACTTGGGTTGAATCCCAAAGCTGAGGTTGGGCGGCTGGGTCTAAATAGAATTAGGAATAGCTATAAGGCCCTGCAAGACAGCAGTGGCAAAGCCTGCTCTGGATTTAGAGTAAAGAGGCAAGTGGTAGTGCTTAGTAAAAGTGTGCACTAAAGTCCAAGTTGCAGCCTCCAAAATATCCTTAGTTGGTATTCCTCTGAGGAAGGCTGCTGAGTTGGCTGCTGCCCTGGTAGAATGTGGTCTAATGCCCTTAGGCACTGATTTACCATGTTGTGAATAGCAGAAACAAATGCAGTGTCCTATCCATTTTGAAATAGTCTGCTTTGAGATAGCCTTTCCTTGTGATCCTGCAGCATATGCGACAAAGTTGCTCAGTCTTTCTGAAAGCTTTAGTTTTGTCCAAGTAGAAGCGTAGTAGTCTGTGTATGTCCAAAGAATGCAGAAGTCTCTCCCCTTTATTCTGCGGGTTTGGGTAAAAAGTAGGCAAATGAATGGTTTGGTTAAGAGCCACACTGGACACTACCTTAGGCATAAATGTTGGGTTTGTCCTTAGAGAAACCCTGTCCGGATGGAAGATAAAAGGTTCCACAGCCATTAATGCCTGTAACTCTGAGACTCTTCTTGCTGAAGTTATTGCTAGGAGCAGAGCTGTTTTCCATGATAAGAATTTTATGTCAGCTGTATTGGCTGGCTCAAAAGGAGGCATTGTGAGTTATTCCAAGACAAAATTGAGGTCCCATGCAGGTATCTGTGCTCTCCTTGGAGGTCTTATGTTTTTGGCCCCCCTGAGAAACTGCCTAAGCAATGGATGTGAAAAAATGGGTGGGTCCTGTATTGTAATGAGCTGAAATGGCAGAGGCATGGATCTTAATTGATGAGAAGGATAGGCCTTTGTCTAGCATCGCAGTTAGATATTGTAAAATCTGAGGAATATTTGGAAAAAGCGTGTCAATTCCTTGTGCCTGGTTCCAAGCACAGAATCTCTTGCATTTTTCTGCATAAGATTTTCTGGTGCTGGGCCTTCAAAATGACATCCATAACTGCTTTAGAGAGAGGTGTATTCTGAATGGTTACAGTATCCGCCATGCAGCTAGCTTTAGAGTTCCGAGTTGGCTGTGCAGGATCTGATTGTTTTGTGGTGTCAGTAAATGAGGAATTTGAGGCAATGTCCAGGCTGGGCCTTGGGACAAGCTCCTTAAGATTGCGTACCAGTGTTGGCGTGGCCAATCCAGAGCAATCAGTATCATTTGTGGCTTCTCTTGTCTGACCTTTAGGAGTACTTTGGGGAGGAGAAGCAGTGGAGGAAAGGCATATACTGTAAGGTTTTTCCAGCTGAATGACAGGTCATCCACTTTCCATGCTTGTTTGTGATAAGTCCTTGTGCAGAATCTCTGAAGTTGGCAGTTGTAAGGGGAGGCAAAAAGATCTATGTCTGGGCGTCCCCATATCCTTGTTATCATGCTGAAGATTTGTGGATCTATGTTTCCACTTGTGAGGGTCCATGAGGTTTCTACTTAGTCTGCCAGAGCATTTGTTTTTCCTGGCAGGAATTGTGCTTGCAGGTGTACTTGGTAAGTCAATGTTGTGTTCCACAAAATCATGGCTTGTCTGCAGAGGGGGTAGGAATGTGTGCCCCCCTGCTTGTTTATGTACCACATGACTGTGGTGTTGTCCGTCTTCATCAGCAGCTGTCCTGGATGAAGTAGGTCCTTGAAGGCTGTCAGGGCATTTTGTACAGCTAGCATCTCTTTTTGATTGATGTGTAGATGCCTTTGGCTTGGGGGCCATGTGCCCTGAATACATTTTCCTGCCATGTGGGCCCCCCCAGGCATAATCTGATGCTTCTGTTGTTGGTGCTTGCCTGGCTGTGGGTAAAGTGAATGGCTGTCCCTTGTTGTGGCGACAGGCCTGTGCCCACCATCGAAACTCCTGTTGCAGGCAAGGAATGAGGGAAATTAATGATTCCAGGCTGTGGCAATGTTGAGTCCAAACACTTTTTAGGTACCAATGTAGTTTCCTCATATGCAGTCTTGCATATGGAATTAGCAGAATGCAGGAGGCCATGTAGCCCAGAGCCTGCAGAATTTTTCTTGCAGATAACTGGGTCTTTGTTGACATGTTTTCGAAGTAAGAAGTCAGATGCCTTTGTTTGTCTGGCGTGAGATAAGCCATCTGGGCAGTTGTATTTAAGCTTGCACCCAGGAATATTATCTCTTGAGAGGGTACTAGTTTTGATTTCTTTTCGTTTACTGTGTACCCTAGGCAAATTAGTAATCTTTTTACAAATGCCAGATGCCTTAGTAGAATGTCTTTGGCCTCTGCTTGAATAAGGCAGTCGTCCAAGTAGGGATATATTTGAATTCCTCTTTGTCTGCAAAATGCAATTACTGGTGCCATGCATTTTGTGAAAACCCTGGGCGCAGTAGATAAGCCAAAGGGCAGTGCAGAGAATTGGTAGTGCTTTGAGCCAGCTATGAATCTGAGGTATCTTCTGCAAGACTGTCTGATTGGGACATGCAGGTATGCCTTTTTGAGGTCCAAAGTTACAAGCCAAGCCTTTTTGCCCAGCATGGGCAGAAGCTGCTGCAGAGTCAACATTTTGAATTTCGGAACGTCCAGAAAAGTATTTAGAATAGACAGGTCCAGAATCTGTCTCCATGCTTTGTCCTTTCTTGGTACTAAGAAAAGTCTTGAGTAAAATCCTTGTCCCTGCTTTTGTTGTGGCACTGGCTGAATAGCCCTCATGTCCATGAGGGATGAAACTTGGTTTTGTGCCTCTGCCCATTGTGTGGCAGGTCTGGCATACCTTTTGCCTTTGGAAGGGTGTGAAAGTGGAACCTGTAGCCCTGAGAAATAAGACCCATTTGTTCTGGGTAATCATGTGCCAATTTTGTGAAAAAAGTGCTAGCTTTCCCCCTAAGGGTGCTGCCAAAAGATAAATGCTTGGCACTGGCAGAGGGAAGTCATTGGGACTGTTTCCTATATGGCTGTGATTTGTCTTCTCTGCTTTTGGAGGTAGAATCACCCCACTGTTTGGGCCTGTATGAGCCCTGGGGCTGTTGTCTGCCTCTAGGGTGTCTGTATCTGCCTCTTTGTGGCCTGTCTGACACGGGAAAGGACCAATTCTTAGGCCAGTTCCTGCTAAATCTGGGTGGCTGCACCTGTAAGAAATCCTTCACTGTCTGCATAGATTTAGCTTTATCCTCCATTTTCTTCAACACCTCTTCTGCCTTAACACCAAAGTATCATGCTGTAATGGAGCATCCAATAAACTTTGCTTTAACATGATCAGGCAGAGTCTGTTCTTTTAACCAAGCATGCCTTCTAATGACCGAGCCTGTTACAGCGGCCCTGCAAGAGGCCTCCAGTGAATCATAACCACATTGCAAAGTATGTTTTCCCACTTGTTCAGTTGCATGCAATAAATCCTGCAATTCCTTGTTCTCAGCACATTCAGAATTTGTCAACATTCTCTGTTTTAACAGAGACATTAAATATTGCTGATATTTAAGCATATGAAACTGACAATTTAAAGCCCTTACAGCCAAGGTAGCAGAAGTGTAAACTTTTTTCCCCCATCTGTCCAGTGCCCTAGAATCTCTATCTGAGGGGACACTTTTTTTGCAGTAGCAGCTTTGACCCCTTTGGGACCCTGTGAAATAGTTTTTGGGTCAGCAGCAGGGTTTTTTATATAGAAATTTATGAGAATCTGGAACCCTGTAGTATCTGTCTGGCTTAAAAGGTGAAGGAGGTAAAGAGTAGGGAGACAGACCGGACTCTGAAAAATCATCTACAATGTCTAGAACAGGAGGAATAGCTAGAGGTCTGTGCTGAGGTAGTAAAAGAAAGTATCTGAGCCTTTTCTTAGAATCTGAATAATCTTGGCTCTCCCAGTGGAAATGCTCCCTCATGGTATGCAGGGTTTCCCCAAATGAATAATCCTCAGGAGGAGAAGCTGAAGGAATAGATTCTTCAGCATCAGAATCCTCATAGGGAGGAATAGAGTATCCCTGTTCTGAAGAGGAGTCAGAGGAAATGGAAACCTGATCAGAGGAATCATATTCAGTGTCTTGCCTAGGCCTCTTATCAGGAGGGGGATGGGAGCCCCTGATCATTAGGTCTTCGGCCATTTTGAGCATCTGTTTCTTAGACATGGAAGTCTGTCCTGGAGAATGCTGTACTTGTTTTCTTGTCTTTAAAACTGTTTTAGTCTTTGTCTTTGATGCTGAAGTTGGCTTGATATAAAGCTGTGTAGGTCTGAAAACACCCTCAGAAGCCGATGCCTGCTCAGCAGCTCCGGACCCATCTGAGGGATTAGTTTCCGAAGGCCCAATACCTTGAGTATCCAGAGGCCTAGCTGTCTCCACGAGGGAGTCGGAGGTGGCCTGTGGCTCGAGGTAGCGGGTGTTAGGGGCTGCGAAAACGCCTCACTGAGAACCGGCGACTGGCCTAGAAGAGGCTTCATCGTTAGTTTTGGACCTCGGATGCCTGTCCTTTTTCTTTTTCCTTGCGCTTTTTATGAAATCTGGTCATCGGCTGTTCCGAAGGCATTATGTAGTTAAACCTTCGGCCAAAGTAATGAAAAGGAAAATCGTACAGACGCTTAATAGTGCATTGGTTAAATCTAGCACAAAACCGACAACTAGCAACGTCGTAGTCAGGGCCTAGGCAAGGAATACAGTAAGAGTGAAAATCCTAACTTATGGGGTACTTGCTTCCCACAAGAAATACAATTGTTAACTTTTTCAGACATCGGTCTGGAGCAAGAAAAAAGTTTCCCCAATGGGGTACTTAGCTTTATAGAAGACTTCGGATCTGAAATTCAATTTTGAAAATCTCAGGAGTCGGCCGACTGGCACTTGCAAACTGCTTTTGCTTCGGGCACCGCGTGGCAAGAAAGACTGAAGAAAATGGCGTCTGCTGCATATTTTATACCCCTGGCGCACTGATGTCAGGGAAGAGGCGACAGCAACCGATGCCGCACCAAGACTTTGGAATTCAGGCCGACTGCGGGTAGCCTGCCAGCAGGATAACCCAAGTGTAATGACTGCAACAGTGAAACACGAACATCAGTGTGTGCCAGCAATGCAAAATAATCATCCCATAGCTATTTTTCTTGCCTGTTAGAAAGCAATGGTGAAATATTGTGAAATGCATTTTAAATGAATGTGTAACATGGCACCAACCGAACTTGCATCCAAACCAAACTAATAAATAATAAAGGGCAATGGCTGTAAAAAAAAAAAAAAAACTGTGCTTACAGGCAAACACTCGTGCAAAGACAACCATCAAAAATCAATGCACATGTTACTTACTATCCACAAAATCAAATATTCCCAGATCATATTCATGGTAAGACTAGCATACCCTTAAACAACACTAAGCAAATATTTAAAAAAAAATGCTTTACTACGCAAATACAAAAAAGCATATTATAATCCCAATTACATAAACATTTCACAAATAAGTGAGATCCAAAAAGCAATACCACTGTATTAAAGCTATTTCAACATTGATGTCATTACAATTAAATTAATGATACTTGGCAAGAAAAAAGAAGCAAGGTGCAATTTAAACATTGTTTCCAAAGTTAAGCATCAACTGTAAAACAGAAAAATAAATTTGTTCTCACCAGTAACTACCTTACAGGTAGTGCTCAATCCAGCTACATGCAATTCAGTAAAGTAGACTAACATTGGTAGGATAAAGTATGGCAATGCCTTTTAATTATTCCCAATTTTCTCTAACATTTTTGCCCCACCCCCTAGTAAAATTAGTGAACTGAAACGATTTTGAAAGACCATGCTACGGCACTGGGAATAAACATACCTCTCAATTCTGCCTAATTTTGCAAAAGGACCTTGATTTTACATCATATTTTGATTTACTGGTAAACTGCTAAGGATTATAATCAAGTGAATAGTGCCATACATTGAGTTTTTTTTACTTCTTGTTCAGAAAATGCACACTGACGGAAAGCCTGTTGCACTATTAACTTTTCAAAATAATTAGAGTAATATCGAACTGTTTCCGGTTTTAAGTCTTTTCACCATTACTTTCACACCCCCAATTCTTGGGCAAAAAAGTTGAGAGAGATGAAGGAAGTGATTGGTAAGAGAACATTACAATACCAATATAGCTGCTCTGATATTGCTCTATTGTTGTAATATCTGATCGGTAAAAGAACATTACAATAATAATATAACTGCTCTGATATTTCCTTATTGTTGCAATATCTGCAATTTTCTAGTTAATTAGGAGAAACTGCAGTTGGTCAACAGTGGCAGTTACTATCATTCAGAAAATGCATGCTAGTGCAAAACCTGCAGTTTCATTAATTTCTTAGAATTTTTGGGTCTAATCAAAAATGCCCCAAATTCATTCATAGGTGCCCTATAAAGTAAAAATCTGTTCTCCAGCTAGATAAACATAAAAAAAAGATATAATCTAAAATACTAGCAGTCTACTTGCAACTAATGTAAAAAGAACTCTGCTGCAATTAAATCTCTAGGTGCGTAGGCACTTCAGCCGTAACTGCAAATGCAGTATCGGCATTCATTTATGAACCATATTGCACTATCAGCCTCTATGGCAGTAAGCAATCCATCCAGGGGGAAATAATGTTGTTAATTTATATAACAAAAGGAGTTACATACTTGCTTTTCTTCAGAAAATGCATGTTTCTTCATTTTCTTATTCTGGCATCTGATGTTAATGGTTTCAACTATCCCCGATTTTGCAGAACATCACTGACTTTGCCTCATGGTCTCTCATACCCCTAGCAAATATTTTTGATTTCCTACTGAGGATTACGATCCGTCAATGTCACATGCTAGAGTTGGTACCTCTTGATCAGAAAATGCACAGCGATGCAAACCATTGTTCTTTTAACTTTTCAAGAGAATTTTAAACAGATATAAGGAGATTCTGGACCTAACCACCATCACTTTTCCCTGGTTCAAATTAACAGAGAAGTTGAACTACAAGAAAGACCGGTACAGAACAGTTCATACAATGCCGATATTTTTAAATTCTAGCTGCAGCGCTGTTTGAAGCAATGAAGAAAACAATCACTATAGAACATTACTACAGTCTTGCTGCAACAATATTACTGCATTCAAGTCTTTTTTTTTTTACATTAAAAAGTAAGACTTCAATACAGGCAGCACTTTTCATTATACATTGCAGCAAGACAAATTAAGTAATTTAATTCCACAAACATGCTTTAGAGGTCGACTAGATAAAAACCAAAACCGCATAGTATCCGTTTTCTCTTGGGAATGAAAACAATCCTGGGAAAGATAAAGCAGGGTCATTATTAATGAAATGATGGCTGTGAAGGGGTGTGTCTGATGATGTCACACGGTGGGTGGTCTTACCTGTCCAAAACCAGAGCAGGATGCTCCAGAAGCAAGAGCAGTGAATTTGTACAAAAAGGACGCAGAAAAGTGCAGATTCAATGACACGGGTTCCCTATTTTCTGTTTAAAGTATGCATTGGTGACAAAAAAATAAACAAGCGTTCTGAAAGCTGAATATTTGACACACTCCCTTTAACTTAGTGTTCCATTGCCAGAGATGCCTCTTATGGCCGAGACTGCAACACCACCACTGACGGAATATTCTTCCCTGCTGGTGCTTGCAAAACAAAACGTAATTTACTGGTGGGAGCTTCAGCTCCATTGCCTGTGCCACCTTCTGCGTTAACATTTTATTGTAATTCATGATTCCCATGAATTTATGCAAATCTGAAATTGTCAAAGGCTTTGGCAATTGCAGAATGCCCTTTACCCTTTCCAGATTATGAGTCCTCCCTGTAGGTCTGATAATGGTTCCAAGAAATTTTACGTCTTGTGACAAACTATTTTGTATTTGTTTACTTTGAACCCTGCCTTTTGCAACAGTCTCAGAACTTTTCTCAGCTGTGATACATGTGCTTCCACAGTCTCGGATTGTATGAGAACGTCACCAGTATAATGAATAACCTTGTCATCTTTACTCACGTCCTGTAAGAATGTCCCTAATCCCTTGCACCTCCCACTGTAATCGGAACTTTCAACTTCCCACAGTCTGTTTTTGTTTCTGTTCTTAAGGTCTGAAATTCTATCTCTATGGTATTAAATATATACCTTTGTTCAGCTGTCAGGGGCACTGCCCTGTTTCCCACTAGGTCACTTGTTCTGTCATGCACTTAACTTTGACCCTCTGTTATTATCCTGCAACTTTTGCTTCCTTTCTGACTTCTTTTTCTTCTGAGTCTCTTGCAAATACTCCTGAGTCCCTTGCAAATACTCCTTTATCGGCCTATTTTTCTATTTTCTGTAGTATATACAATTTGTCATCCCCCACCATTAGATTCATAGGTGTGTACTAGGCTAATGGCCCTGGAACCTTTACAAGCCTAGCCATATTATTACCCTGGCATCGTGCCACCTGACCTTAGTTCCCAGTGCCTCTGTCGAGTAGAGCCACTGGAGTTACCCTCAGGGTGAATTTTCTATTTCCCATCCACTCATCAAGATTTCTCTTGAGGGTCAGTGAGGAGCTCTGCTTGACATGTATGGGAAGTCTATTCCATAGCATGGGCAGACTCTAGGTTATGAACCTGTCCCTCCAGTACGTTCTGTTGATTGTGGTAATGAGGTTGAGGTCTCTGGAGCATGTGGTGCGGAGGGATTGGGCTTTCTTTAGATGTAGCATTTCTAACAGGGCTGTGTCAGACACAGCTTTGTAAGTCTAGCAGAGATCACCTCTAAGTAGGTGATATGAGACAGAGTAGTTGGAGTTTTTTGAGTCTGTCCATACAGGACAAGTGTTTAAGGGCTAGGATCCTCTTGGTGAGGTATTTTTGCGGCCTCTCTAGTTGTTGCAGGTTTCAGTACATGCCAAATGGGGCATTGTACTCGATGATTGGCCTAATGAGGGAAGAGTAGAGGGAGACAATGACCACTTTTCTTCCTGGATGCAAAACCCTTGGTAATGAGATGTGTCACATAGGACTTTCTGACCACAGTGGCAATGTGGTTAGCAAAAGAGAGGTTGCCGTCACAACCTGTGTTCCCAGATCTCTTATAATGCCTTCTGTGTTCAGTGGACTACCATCGATGTGGTTTTTCATGGGAACCGGGTTTTTCCCCAAAGGGGATGACTACACATTTTTTGGCTTTAATGTGTAAGGCCATGGTTTTGACACCAGTTGTTGGTCTCAGTAAGGCCATTCTGTAGGATGCCAACAACACTTGGGGAGTTAATAATAGCTCCCAACTTGCAATCGTCTGCGAACTTTGCCAGCCAGAGTCCCTTCCTGTTTGCCTGAATTTCAGAGAAGTAAATACCAAACAAGAGAGGACCCAGGACCAAACCTTGTGGGACTCCACCCATGACTAGTTGGTAGTCTGACTTGGAGTCAGCTACTTTCACACTGTGGGTTCTGTGAGTCAGTTTGCAACCCACCTAGTGATATAGGGGTTGATGCCTAGCTTATAGTGAGTTTTTCTATGATTCCTGAGTGGGGAATGGTAACTACTACTCAACTGACTGCAAGCTGCTTTTGTACCTTTCATCTCAACTAGACAACCAATAATAATAATATAGGAGAACTGTTTAATACAAGTCTTCTCTCTTGCAAACGCTGTATTCTCAACTACCAGTAACTGTTTGTTGTAATTTCTATTACTTCTCCCAAGCCAGATGCTGTCAGTCTGTCAACTAAATTCGTGTACTTTGAAAGTATAAATATGAACTTTACCATACTGTAATGTACCTGTAATACTAACTTTTTAGCTATGCCTGCATCACCTGTAATAATATGCATTGTACTCAACTTCTTAATTGTTTCATTGTGTTATCTATTGGAGCTTTTCTCCCCGGATCTCTGCTGAAAACTGTCTCCTGGCCCAGGTGGACACCACTCGGTTAACAAATGAAATAAATAAAAGCCTTGGCCAGGTCAAGGTAGGCTATATGAACCACCTTGCCTTCATCCAAGCTCTGGTGACTGACTCAAAGAAGTCGACCAAGTTGAGCAAGCATGATCTACACTTCACAATACCAAACTGTGTGGGATCCAAACTTTGGAGATTCCCTATACCCTTGTTTATTAGGTCCATGATGATGCGTTTTATAGCTTTGCATATCAGACTCTTCGGGCTAATGGGCGACAGCTCCCAGGGTCTGTTGTCACTCCTTCTTTGTGGAGAAGAACGACTGTAGCAGTGAGCCATTCAGAAGGGACAAAGCCTGAGGTGAGGCTGTGATTGAACAGGGCACACGGGTGAGGTGCCAGTTCACTCTCTAGTTCATGTAGAATACAGCCAGGGATATTGTCAGTCCCATTGAAGCTGTATTTTTGGCCTTTGACCGTGCTGTTTTAACCTGTGCAGCAGTAACACTGGGTGCCTGGCAATCTACTGGTATTGTGACTGATCCTTTGGGGGGGGGGGGGGGGGGGTAAAGTTGACACTGAATCTGTCGGCCAGTATATTGGCAGTATTTGTTGACTCAGTATAGGAGGTACTATTCTCTACCTTTCCCACGTCCTACTGCAACTACTGTTTCAAACCCATTTTCATCAGCACCAAGAGAAAAACTGTTATGCTTAAAAATGACCTCCATTGTCACTCATTACTCTCCCTCCAATTAGTTTATGAACACACATTGCTCTAATTTAATCAGCAGTTCCTCATAAATACACTTATTACCTGGTACTCCTTTCATTTGTTCCAAAAACGCATGTTTAACAGCATAACATATTACTAAGAACACAGTCTTTAATTCATCTTGCTGAGCTGGCCTACAATCGGATCTGGTGTCCTTGGTAAAGTATGAACTGATCCAATTCTGAAACTTTTCCTGTCTGCCCTTTATACAAACATAACCTAGAAGGAGAACCTGTGGCTTAATATTTATGATGTACTCTTCATTCATGGGATCTGAACTTTTGACTGTACTGTCACTTTTAAAATGTAGCACTGACTTTAAAAAATTAACAGTGTGTAAACTAGCAAAAAAATATCATTTGCCAAATATGTAACTGTAAACCTTTCATTCTGCAAATTAACTTGACTGTCCTTTCTGGTATACCTTACACAACATAAATGCTTACAGTTGCTCTCTTTCTGACCACACCCAATATGTCTTTTTGAGCACTTGAGCTGCGTCAGCTGAACTGGAATTTATTTTATGATTAACCCATAAACCTGCATGTTTCCGTTGCAACCAATTTTTTGAATTCTGTATATTTGCACACAATACTGCATGCAAATCTTTGTGTGTCATCTATGTGCACTACTGTACATTTTGTAGCATTTTTATATTTCCATAATTCCCCTATTTTGATGTGTAATTCTGCGTCCTTTGCCATGGCATTTAAAAGTCTGCTATGCATCCCGTAACTTGCAATAGCTTCAGTGTCAGTGTCCCCACCCATATCCATAGCAGCATGTATAGCAACATCAGCCCGAGTCAAAATATGTAAAACATTTTGAAAATACTTCTTAACCTGTACATTTTTTTTTTTTTTTTTTTTTTTTTTAACACTGGCATGTGCTTTTCGTTAAGCTCTGTGAACTTATAATCCAGCTGTTTGTCTGATAATTACTTATCTTTGTTAAAAGCATGCCACTGTGAGCAGTAGGTCTGAAATATTTCAGCTGTCTTTACAACCTGCAAGCTTTTAGCATGAGCTAAAAATGACTGGCATTCTCTATAAAAGATAGAAACTGGCATTACAAAATGACTTCTGACTGACAATTTTGACTCGTCCTGCATAGTCTTTACTGACTACTGCTGTAACACAGTTTTATAACATTAAACAAAAAACAAGGGTATCGGTCTCCACAGCTGAGACATTTAACTTGAGTTTTAGACTGCTGTACGCACTGATTAAAACAATGAATGCATTTACACACATCAACTTACTCACTTTTATTTATACCAAACAATGCTGTACTACATTTATCATCACTGCTGGCTTGCTTATACCACAGACGTAATAATGTCCTAACTTTGTCAGGAGTCTGGTTTAAGTCTATTGCTGGTATCCATGTTATTTCAGAAACAGGCTTACCATTTTCAAAAATGGCTATTCAACACAGACTGTATTGAGGTTGGCACCAACAAAATGTTAACTAGTGCTTGTCGTAGTACTTTTAAGACTTTTTAAAAGGTCCGAAGACTGGCACGCCACTGTTAAATTGAATTACCAGCAGGTGTACACACAAACTGCACAACTGTATATCCATATGCTTAGGAGTTCATTGAAACAAGCCAACCAAGCACTATTGTGAGATTTATTACATTTTCTTTATAACACAGATCCCTGTCGGATACACTGCCCTTCCTCAGCTGACTCAGATTACAAAATGCCCACCAAAAAGTATTTTACAACCACTTTTACAGTTTCAGAACTTTGTCCATTATGAAAACATTCTTTTCCTGCATTGAAGCTTTCTTTGTCTGCATCCTTATCTCAAATCCAGTGAAAACCAGTTTTCAGCAGTCCAAAATGTTATTTCACTGATAGGATAGTCTAACCTTTTCTGCTGTGTTAGCCATTTCCCTTTCACTTGAATATCTATGTACAGTCAACTGTTTAGGACAATTCAACAAGCCTCTAATGTTAATGCCATTTGTTACAAAAACTTTCAGAAGTAGAATACTGTTTTTTCCATACAAGCACATTCTATTAAGCCAATACATATTTATTTTCTGCACTTGCAGATACCATGTCACATGCTATTTCTAAAAGTATCACACTATTAGGATTACCAAACCTGTATTACTGTGATAAACATCTCAAACACATCATTACCATGAGGAAAACCAGTCTCCACTTTATACAATTCTAGCCGCCCTCACAGAGAAGTTAGATGAGGCATATACTCACTTTCAAAATCTGTTCAATGCACAAGACTCCATGTTTGGTGGATGGACAGAGGAACTTTGTTCTATTAGTTCTTTTTTGGTGGCTGTCACCACTATCACCGAATCCACAGTTGAGCTCTTGCTCCAATGGGGATGATCCTTGAGAGCCAAGACTAACATCTGTTTTTTAGGGATGGGTTCGGCTGTGTCTGGCTCCTTACACACCCATTTAGAGAGGTCTACCATTTCATCCACAGACAGAAAGTAGTTGTGTTTAACCCTAGTGTGATGACTGCAACAGTGAAACACGAAGAACATCTACTCAAGACACTGACGGGCCAGAACCAAGAACCTCACTAAGAATGGAATCTTCTAGAGAAAGCAATTGGGATGACCACTCCCCTTCATGTTTAAGCAGTTCAAGGACTTCTGCAAACAAAACTCCTCGGGGAAGGGGGGAATCTGGGGAACCTTCTTCATCAAAGTCAGTATCAGTGATGACAGATTCCGGAGGGGAATTCAGGTGCCTCCTTTTGCACATATGCTTTCTGTGCATTTCCTCAGTGGGATGCTATTGAGAAGACTCAGAAGTTTATGTGGTCTCTTCCAAAGTAGCTGGCACAAGACTTTTGGTCACTGTCTGTCCTAATAGCTGAATAGACTTTGGACCCCATGAGGTCCTTTGAGAGAGAGATGGATCCAAACCTCAGGGGGTAAGTCTTTTCTCTGTAATGAAATACTGACCGCTCAAAAGTCAAGCTCTATGGGGAGCTCAGCCTTAGGAGCCAAAGCCCTCAAAGGAGGCTCAATGCATGCTACCGTACTGCTCAGATTAGAGTCTCATTTTGGAGCACAGGTGTCTAACACAGAGGCTCCCAGAGGGAGGAAGAGTTCTGAAGACCTTTGTTCCAAACTTACCTTGTCAGTGTCCGAGCAGACCATTCGGCTCCAAACTGGTTGGAGCCATATGAATCAAAGAACTCAATGGAGTCCAGCAAGAACATAGCCTAGACCCTGATGCAGACCTGCCCTGAGTGGAAGTTGAATCCAAGGACTCCAATCCAAAGGGTGGGATTAGAAGAGGACCAGCTACTGAATGAGGAGAAGAAACCATTCCCTCAGCCACAGAGGTAGTCAGAGCTGGGAGGCCCCCAAACTGATCTGGGTCTGAAGAAATATCCCTATCTTGTCCATGTATGCTACATTAAGCCTCCTAGTAGATCTGGCTGACCAAAAGGATGAAGCAGCAGAGGGGGGGGGGGGGTCTAGAATTATTGCACAGTTTGTCCTGTAAAATCAGTGAACACAGCATAGGGGAAATAATCTACTGTGGAAACCTCCGAACTGTGCTGGACCAGATGAGTACTGGATTCAAGAAAAGCAGTGGCTCAAATGTTTTTGCAATTTTTAGAAACCACTCTGAAGAGGCTGTACAGTCTTCAAGGTTTTAAATATCGTTCTTTGCCTTTGATTGTCTCCTTAGCTCTTCAGTTAGCTGGTTTCTTTACAGGAGAAGAGGAAAGTTTTGGAAAAAATGAAGGGATACTCATTTCCCACACGGGCTGCAGAAGCCCTTTCAAAATTAGTTTTGACATGCAATGGCCTGCTGGCCAAAGGTTTCACAAATGGCAAAAAATGTCTAACATGAGGGGCCTAGACAACACACTTATGTGCATCAGAGTCTGTTCATTTGTCTCGTCTGACAATCTGATGGAAAACGCATCTTAGATACATGTAAAAGCTACTGCAAACTACAGTAATTATGAAAGCTGTAAAAATTATAACGGCTGTGAATTTTTTTTTTTAACAGGAAACAGGCAAGGTCCAACGCCTAAGATGAAGAACAGGAGTGCAAAGGAGAAAAAGCAAGAAAAAGGATATTAAAAATGCACAGTTGTGTACACTTACCATAAATGTAGATGTTAGAGTGTATTCACTGTTGCAGTCATTACATTTGGGTTATCTGCTTGCAGTAGCCTTCAGTCGGCCTGATTAACAAAGTCTTGGGTCCTGTGTCGGTTGCTGTCCCTTCTTCCATGACGTCAGGTCGTCAGGGGTATAAAACATGCAGCTGACGCCATTACATCAGTTTTTCTTGCCCCAGATGTCAGGTGCCCCTCTAATGGGAAGCAATTAAATCTATAAATACAAGGATATACCTCCAACAGAAAAGCAAATACACCAAAAACTTTTAGAGCATAGTGAGAGTAGAGGTATAGCCAAAGGAAGAAAAGGAGGATGGAGGTATAGCCAAAGGAAGAAAAGGGGGCTGGAGGGAGGGTAACCAGGACTGCAACAGTGAATACACTCTAACATCTACATTTATGGTAAGTGTACACAACTGTACTATGTTCTTCATGTTTCATTGTTGCAGTCATTACATTTGGGTAGATTCCCAAAGCGAAGGTTGGAAGGAGGAATTTAAACAGAATTAGGACCAGCTATAAGGCCCTGCAAGACTGCAGTGGCAAAACCAGTCCTGAATTTAGAGAAAATTGGCAAAAGGTAATGCCTGGTGAAAGTATGTACAGAAATCCAGGTAGCAGCTTCTAAAATGTTCCTAGTAGGGGCGCCCCTGAGAAAGGCTGTAGAGGTAGATGCAGCCCTGGTTCAATGGGGTCTGATGCCCTGGGGGATAGGTTTTCCATGGTGATTATAGCAAAAATGAATGCAGTGGCCTATACATTTTGAAATGTTTGTTTTGAAATAGCTTTCCCCTCTGTCCCTGCAGCAAATGCCACCAGTAGTTGTTTAGATTCTACTTGGACAGGACTAAACCTCAAAGGAAATCTGAACTGTCTGTGCACATCTAAAGAGTGCAGTATCCACTCCCCTTTGTTCTGTGGGTTAGGAAAAAGGTAGGCAAATGAATGGACTGATTTAGAGCCACACTGGATACCACCAGGAGGGATTGGTTCTGAGGGACACCCTGTCCGCATGAAAGATGATGAAAGGTTCCATTGCCATAAGGGCCTGTAATTCAGATACCATTCTTGTAGAAGTGATTGCCAAAAGGAAAGCGGTTTTCCAGGAAAGAAATTTTAAATCTGCAGTAGCAGCAGCTGGCTCAAAAGGATGAAGAGTGAGTTTCTCCAAGAAAAAGTTAAGATCCCAGGCTGGAGTTGGAGCTCTCCTGGGTGGCATAAGATTTTGGCCTCTCTGAAGAACTGCTTGAGCAGTGGGTGAGAGAAGGAAGAAAGCTCTGTGCTACAATGAGCTGAAATGGCTGAGGCATGGATTTTGATGGAGGAAAAAGGCAAGCCGTTATGAAGCATCTCAGTTAAATACTGTAGATTCTGAGGTAAATTGGGCACTGCTGCATTCATTCCTTGAGATTGGTTCCAAGCACAGATTTTTTTCCATTTTGCACCATAAGATTTTCTAGTACTAGACCTCCTTGCCTCAAATGATATCTATCACTGATTTACTGAGGGATGGTAAAGGCGAGTTTAGGTAATTAGCTAGGCTGCTAGGTTCAGGGCTTGCAGCTGAGGGTGCAGAATTATGTTCTCCTGCTGAGACAACAGGGAAGGAGTCTGAGGCAGGTGCCATGGAGCCAAGCATGACACTGAGCAAGAGTGGGCACCAGTGTTGACGAGGTCAGTCTGGTGCAATTAAAATAGTCCTTGACTTGTCCTGTTTGATCTTTAGTAGTACCCTGGAGAGCAGAGGAGGAAAGGCATAAACTGATAGGTTTTTCCAGCTGAAGGACAGAGCATCCACTTTCCAAGCTTGCTTGTGGGGAATCCATGGGCAAAATTTGTCCAGTTGATGGTTCTGGGGGAGGCAAACAGGTCTATATCTGCACCCCCCCCATTTGCTTGTTAACATGTTGAAAATCCTTGGTTCCAGTTTCCCCTCGTGTGGGTCCCATGAGGTTTCTGCTTAGTCCGTCTGCCAGTGTATTTAGTTTTCCTGGCAGGAATTGAGCTTGTAGATTCGCTTGGTAGCTCAAGACTGTGTTCCACAAGGCCATGGCTAGTCTGCAGAGGGGGTAAGAATGTGTACTCTCCTGCTTGCTTATGTACCACATGACAGTGGTGTTGTCAGTCTTTACCATTAGTTGTCCTGGAAGAATGTGGTCCTTGAAGGCTATAAGAGCATTCTGTACAGCTAACATTTCCTTTTGATTTATGTGCAGGTGCATTTGATTTAGGTTCCATTTGCCCTGAATGCACTTCCCTGCCTGGTGAGCCCCCCATGCATAGTCTGATGCGTCTGTTGAGATTTGCTTGGCAGGCGGTAATGTGAATGGTAGTCCTCTGTTTTGGTGGCAAGCCTCTGCCCACCAAAGGAACTCTAGGCGTAGGCAAGGTATGATGGGAATCCTTGCTTCCAGATTCTGTGAATGATGACACCATAGGCTTTTGAGATACCATTGGAGTTTCCTCATATGCAGCCTTGCATATGGAATTAGAAGAATGCATGAGGCCATGAACCCCAAGGCTTGCAGTATTTACCTTGCAGACAGCTGGGTTTTTGTGGCCACTTTTTTGAAGTAAGTTGTCAAATTTATCCGTTTCTCTGGCAGGAGAAAAGCCATCTGGGAAGTTGTATTCAAGCTTGCTCTCAAGAATATAATTTGTTGACATGGTACCAAGTGGGATTTGTTTGCGTTTACGGTGAACCCCAGACAAGTCAGTACCCTTTGAACAAAGGCCAGATTGAAGACAATGTCCTTGCTTTCTGCCTGAATTAGACAATTGTCCGGGTATGGGTATATTTGAATATTTCTTTGCCTGCAAAATGCAATGACTGGAGGCTAGGCACTTTGTGAATACCCTGGGCACAGTGGATAAGCCAAAGGGCAGTGCAGAGAACTGATGGTGCATGCAGCCTGCTTTGAAGCGTAGGAATCTTCTGCAAGACTCCCTGACAGGGATGTGCAGGTATGCTTCTTTTAAGTCCAGTGTTGCCAACCATGCATCCTTGCCTAGCATAGGAAGCAGCTGGTGAAGAGTCAGCATTTTGAATTTTAGAATCGCCACAAAGGTGTTTAGAATAGAAAGGCCCAGGATAGGATGCCATGTATTGCCTTTTCTGGGTACCAGGAAAAGTCTCAAATAGAAACCTTGTCCCTTTTCCTCTTCTGGTACCAACTGAATTGCCCCCATGTTTAAGAGAGAGAGTATCTGATTTTGGGCCTCTGCCCACTGATGTGGGGGTAGATCTGGCCACCCACTTGGTGTTGGTAATGTGTGGAAATGAAATCTGTATCCTTGGGACACTACATTTAAAACCCATTTGTCCTGGGTAACGAGCTCCCAGTTTTTGGCCTGCAGACCAATCTTTCCGCCTAAAGGAGCATTCAGTTGGGAAGTGCTCGGAAGTCTTAAAAGCAAGTCATTGAGATGGTTTACCAAGGGGGGAGTCTTGCTGTTCCCAGGTTTTGGTGCGGAAACCCCACACTGTCTAGTCTTGTGTGTCCCTACGGACTGAAACCTGGGGTTTCTGCTGTGTCTGGGTTTGGCTTGAGAAGACCTGGAGGGGGCTGGAAAGGACCAATTTTTTTAGAGAGTCAGTGCCTACTAAATCTAGGAGGATGAACTTGTAAGAAATCCTTAACAGTCTGCATAGATTTAGCTTTATCTTCCATCTTTTTAAGAACTTCCTCAGTCTTGCTGCCAAACAGGTGGTCCTGATTTAAGGGAACATCCAACAATTTAGCTTTAACATTATCAGACAAATATTGCTCCTTAAGCCAAGCATGCCTTCTGTGCACAGACCCAGTAACAGCAGCCCTGCAAGAGGCCTCTATTGAATCAAATCCACATTGCAAAGTATGTTTTCCAACCTGTTCAGCAGAATGCAATTCTTTATTTTCAGCGCAGTCAGGAATTATTTTCTGTTTAAGCAATCCAATAACATGCTGTTGATACTTTAACATATGAATCTGGCAGTTTAAAGCCCTAATGGCAAAGTTTGCAGAAGTGCAACCTTTCTTATCCCATCTATCCAGTGCCCTGAAGTCTCTATCTGAGGGGGTAGGATTTTTAGCATTAGAAGCCGTAATTCCTTTCAGTCCCTGTGAAATAGTCTCTGGATCCACAATAGGATTTTTAAAAAGGAACTTGTGAGAATCAGGAACCCTGTAATATCTGTCAGGTTTTCTGAGAGCAGGAGGCAAGGAATCAGGGTCCAAATTAGATTCTGAGAAAGCATCAACAATGTCTAGTACAGGAGAAATAGCTAAAGGCCTATGCTGAGGCACGAGTAAGAAATCCCTAAGCCTCTTTTTTGAATCAGAAAAATCCTGGCTTTCCAGGTGGAAATGCTCCCATAGAGTATGTAAGGTTTCACCAAAAGAAAACTCCTCTGGAGGTGAAGCAGAGGGAATAGAGTCCTCTGCATCAGAATCCTCATAAGTAGAGGACGGCAAATCCAGATCAGAAGAATCAGAAAAATCAGACTCCTGTTCAGAAGATTCATAAATATCTTCAGTCCTAGGTCTATTAGAAGGGGGAGGTTGGTTTCTCCTGATTAGAGTTATAAGATCTTCAGCCATTCTTATAATTTGTTTTTTAGGCGTAGAGGCCTGAGCATGCGGCCTGAGTGTCGGTTTCTTAGTCATGGTTCGAGATTTTGGCCTAAATGAAGGAGGCTTTGGTTTAATATACAAGTCCGTAGGCCTGAATGCATCCTCAGAAGCCGGTGCCTGCACAGCGGCTCCGGACCCATCCAAGGTAGAGACATCCGCAGGTTCCACAGCTGAAGCATCTTGCGGCATACCGGACTACGAATGGGTCTCAGTAGAGGTCTGCGAGTCAGAAGTAGCGGTATCAGGGGCTGCGAAATCACCTCACTGAGTACCGGTGAACTGGCGACTGGCTTAGGAGAAGCATCGTCGGCAGCTTTGGACCTCGGCGGCCTCTGCCTTTGCATTTTTCTTTGAATCCCGGTAGTCAGAAGGCTAACCGACAACAGTTCTGGATAATTAAACCGAGAACTGAAATATTTAGAAGCGAAAATATACAGACGACGGATAGTGCGCTGTTTAAATAACACACAAAACCGAGAGCAAAGCACGTTGTGGTCAGGGCCTAGGCAAGGAATACAGTACGAATGAAAATCTTTGTGAGGTATTTGCTTTCCACAAGTAATGCAATTATTAACTTTTACTGACATTGGTAAGGAGCAAGAAAAAAAGTTTCCCCAAATGGGGTACTTAGCTTTAGATGAAGACTTCTGTTCTGAAACTCTAAAACGAAAATTTCAGGAGCCGGCCAACCGGCACTTGCGAACTGCTTCTGCTTCGGGCACCGCACGGCAAGAAAGACTAATGTAATGGCGTCAGCTGAATGTTTTATACCCCTGACGACATGGAGGGACAGCAACCGATGCAGGACCCAAGACTTTGGTAATCAGGCCGACTGAGGGCTACTGCAAGCAGATGACCCAAATGTAATGGCTGCAACAGTGAAACACGAAGAACATAAAAAAAAGGTTACCTGAAAGCTATTTAAAGATTACTTTAAGGTAATTTAAGAGCTGTGGATCAGAACTCGCATCCAATACTGAGCGCCAACAGATGACACACTTGTGGTGGCAAATGAGATATGAGGTAACTGGGTCATTACATGGAATTATGGGTAAGGGGAGAGGCCTGTGCACTGGATCCAAAGTTTGAAAGTGGCTGAAGTCAGATCCAGCTCAGTTCCAACAACCCATAAATTGAGGAACGGACAGAAAAAAACAACATTGGATCTGGAGCTACACACGATCTGTAGCAACATACTTGGTAAAGTGCAGTGGACAGGCCAAAAGGTAAGGCAGAGAACTGAATTTGATCAGACTTTTCTTAAGATTTAGTGTGTCTAAGTCTGGATGACTAGGGATGTGATAAGCATCTTTTATGTCTAGCGATACCAAGAAACTTGAAAGTAGTAGTAGAAGAGGTAAGATTGTGAAGTGAAATCATTTTAAATTTGAGCACCATCAAACAAATTTTGGAAAGAAAGATCCAGAACTGGTCTCCAAGCATTTTTTCTCTTTGATACTAAGAACATCCTGGAATAAAAACCCTTACCCACCAGGGAAGGAGGAACTATTTTTATCACTACTTGGGACACCGTGGGACTAGCATGTGATGAAGAACCAGTGGAAACAATAGAGTCTGACCTGAAGGATGAGAAATGACACCAAGGAAAAGAGGAATTTCCTCCCACTGCCATCTTTAACCTTAATGAATTACCTTCAGAACCAATTTGTCTGATACTATCTGCTGCCAAAAGAAAAAGTGAATTCACACTTTCTGGAAGAAAAAAGGAGCCAAGGCGGGAGGAGGTCACAAAGTCTCTTGAATAGTCATTCGGAATTGCTGGGACTGTCCTTGGGTTTGGGAAAATTTGAGGCTTCTTTTAGGAACCCCTTGCCATTTCTTCTTAAACATCTGTTTACCTGTATTTTGTTGAGACTATTTTGCTTTCTGCCAAAATTGGAGGAGAAATTAAAGAATCCCTTAGAAAATTTGGAAAAGGGCTGAAAAATCTTAGATTCCCTGGACCAGCTTAGTTGTTTCAGCACACTTTTTGATCACCTCTGCAGTAGAGGGGACAAAAACTAAAATTCTATCCAAAGGGGAATTTAAAATTTCATTTTTATTATATGTGAGGTTCTGAGACTGCAGCAATGTTAAACCTCTTCAAAACAGTATCAGTGGCCACAGCCCTAGAAGTATCAACAGCGACACACACATACTACATAATCAGTAGTGACCTATGAAACAGAAGAAACTAAATTTAAAGCAGATTTTTCCTCAAGAAGAAAATGAAATGTATGTACTTGCCATAAAGATAGATCCATGTTGCCTCTTTCCATCTGTTTTAACCTATGGGAGTAATCGGATCAGACTCTGATCCGAGGCTGGTCAAATCCTATAAATTTCAGCCTGGCAAGCTCTGCCTCATCTACCCATAATCTCTCACCTCTCAGGACAACTTCGGATTGAATTTGCCCCATACTACCAAACACACACTACTCAAATTTCATAGGCAATAGCTATGAGGGACCCTAGACAGAAAGGGAAAAAGGAAGATCTCCCGATTCGATCATCCCACAGTCAAAAGGCTGGCTAAAAAAGGCAAGGGGTCAGAGGGAGAGAGGGAAGGTTGAACCAGATCAAGAGACACCACACTGATCTATCATTATGACAAGTATATAACTTTTGTATCCAATGTTGTCTTTTCCACCTGGATTCAACCTGTGGAACAGAGTCCCCAAGCCATGTAAAACCCCAGGAAATTCTCATGGAAGGATATTGCACAATTATGTGTAACCAAAAGAAGCCCTGGACCTCAACTGAAAATGCAATTTGTAGTGGGCACAAAAGGTGTGAGGACCCACCCAGGTAGCAGCTGCACAAACATTGCCCAACGCAGCTCCGGAGAAAAAAAGCTGTAGAAGTAGCCACAACTCTAACACAATAACCTTTTGACTTAATGCTGCAAAGGCTTTCCTTTTAAACTATACCCAAAAGAGAGATGATCAGACAGCCAATTGGGGAGGGAAGCCTTGGGCACTGGCATGCCAAACCAGGTTTTAGAAAAATAAACAGATTAGGACTTTCTGAAAGTTTGTTCTATCCAAATAAAACCTCTACTATCTATGAAAATCAAGACAATGCAACAAGTATCCCCCTGTGTTGGAAACTCAGGGGAAAAAAAAAACAGGTAAATAAATGGGTGGATTCAAATTGCTCTCTGTGGCTGCCTTGGAAAGAAAGGAAGGGTGTGTGCACAGGGAAGCCCTGTATTTATGAAAAACTAAGTAAGGAGGTACTGACATAAGGCTTGCAACTCTGTTACCTGCATGGAGGAAATAACCATGACCAAGAATAAGGTCTTCCAAGATAACAATTTTTAGTCAACTATGGCAGAAGGCTCAAAGGGAGGAGCAGCCACCACCTAAAGCAGAAGGGTCAAATTCTACGTAGGGACAAGGTTCTCTGATCAGGGGACTAACAGAAAGCTACCCTTGAGGAAAGCCTTGGAAATTTTGAGAGTGGCTAAAGGCATACTATTTCCGCCCATGTGGAAATTGGCTGGCAATTGCACCTTAACAGTAGAATAATTAGAGCCCAAATGAAACAATCTGCCAGAAAGTCAAAAACAACTTCTATGGGGGCCAAGAAGGGATCCTACTCCTCAGAGGTATCCCAACAGGCATAAAATGCTTCTAATTGCTAGCATACACCTTACACGTAGATATCCTCGAGAGGTAGATGATATACAGCACTCTATCGGAAAACTTGGGATTTCTGGCTATCAAGAGATTTTGAGAAACCATGTGGTCAACTTTAGGATCTGAAAGTTGGGCAGATCCAAGCCCACTGGGTGAGAGATCGGATCCGGAATGGGATCCAAGACCCAAGGAGGGTACTTCAGAAGAGGCCAAAGGAAGCAGAAAACACATCTGACTTGGTCAAAAGGGGGGCAATGAGGATTACAGTTGCTCTCAATGGGCTGCAATCTGAAAAAAAAACTTTATAACCAGCAGAGTCAGGGGCTAAGCGCAAAGGAGACCCAAGGACCAAGCATACAGAACAGAGTCCTTGGATGACTGTCCTAGAGGAAGGAATGAGGCACAACTGCTGCATCTGGTGGTGTTAGGGGATGCAAACAGATTACAACACAGATTGCCCCAGTGCTAAAAAAAATCCAAGAGGCCACACAGATTCAGGGGCCACTCACATGGAAAAAATGTTCTTCCTTCTCAAATGGTCTGCCAATATGTTGCAACTCCAAAGGTCTGCCAATATGTTTCATCTCCTCGGGATGTGCACTGCTACTACAAACTGTTGAGATAAAACTGTCCACTGCCATAATCTCATGGCCTCTCAACAAAGAGGATATGAACGTGTCCCCCTGTTTGCTCAAGTACTACTGCACAGACATATCAGTCTGAACAGAGTCACACTTCTGGGGGAGAATGTCTTCAAAAGCCTGCAATGCAAGGATGACTGCCCTCATCTCCACGACACTGATGTGAATACTGGCCTCAGTATCAGACCAGGACCCATGTACAGTTCTCCCTTCGAAATGCCCCCACCCAAGAAGAAAGGCATCCATGGCAACTGTGCCCAGAGGAGGGGAAAGGGCAAACAGTCTCCCAGCAGACAGCAAGGGAGACTGCAACCACCACTGGATTTGATGCCAAGAAACCTCTGGCAGTGCAATGAGGAAACCTATCAGGTGTGTTAGATAAGACCACTGCACGTCATCCACTGCAGAACCCTCATGTTGTATCTTGCAAGGGGAACCAAACAAAAGGCATCTGCCACATACCACAAGAGCCTGAGAACAAGATGAGATACAGGTTTTGGGTATGAAATTACAAAACAGCAAGACCCTGCAGGACTAACACTGTCGAAACTAGTAGCCTTGCGATCTGAGAGACTGTGTCCAACTGGCAACCTATAAACTCTACCAACTGCACAGGAAGTTGTTTAACAACAAACGGCTATCAAATACCACACACAAAGTCAGCTGAGAACAAGGGCAGGAAAAAAATACCTGCAAACCTAACAACCCTAAACCACCATCTAAAACTACACAACACATACACTATAAACACTAACATACAAGGTAGTGGGAAAAAAAAATCAGCTAAATACTATCAAAAAGGATACAAGAAATTCAAAGAACTCAACCACTCTGCTATCCAGGAAGGGCACCAAATGAGTAGTCCCGATTAGCAGGGGATCATGGGTAAAGGAGGCAGAGCTTGACAGCGTTAAGTATATGGAATGTGGCTGGCCTTGGATCAGAGTCAGATCCGACTAACCCCCAGGTCAAATCCAGATGGAAAAGACATTGGATCTGCAGATAAACATTCCTCGTACTTTCACAATTAGTCAGCACGAACAAACATATGAGCCCGACAATGCAAAATTCCTAAAGTCAGAGTTGCAGAAGTAAATACTTTTTCCTATACTCCAATAATTTTCCCATCCTTATCAGAAGCAGCAGGACTGGAATTAACCAAGTGTTTAGCAACATTGGGATCAAATAAAGCTACAGCTGCTGGGTCAGATCTGGGAACAGTGTACAGGAAGAGAGGACATCCTGTATCTGCCCCTTCATCTTCCTGTTCAGTTTCAAAATTTTCATGAAAAGAGGTATCCCTCTTCCTTTTACCAGAAACTACTTTACAAGAAAGAACAATAGCATGAATTAAATCCTAAGCCACAGTAAACTACTCCTGCCTAAGGAAATGTGAGTAGACAAATGCTTAGCTTTAGGTTTCTTTTGCAGGAAGAATGTGGTCAACCATGTTACTAATGCCAGCACCAGCTTCACTAGGTATGGGAACAGAATTCTGACACAGAAAAGCCTTCCCTGTTCCCTCTCCAAGACCAAAAAGAGTGGCTCTCCCATGCCCACTGAGAGGACTCCAACAGCCACAGGGGATGTGGCTAATGCCCAGACCATGGTGACTGTAGGTGCTACACCACAGGGATCTGAAGTAAAAGATGAAGGATGTAAGGTACAACAAATGGCCACAGCAGAGTGACTCATCTGTCGTTGAAGCAAATCAAAGGCGGTTTGCTTAATTCTTTTCTTTTTGTGGCTGGAAGGAGGACTGACTATGGGACCAATAGTTTGTTCCATGTTAAAGCAAAAAATGGTGCCTCTTTCCCAATGAAGACAAACAGCAAAAGCCAGTAAAACTACAATCTTTAAAAGTCACTTTTTTCACAGAAACACAGTAAAAAGCACTTCAAAAACCATTTGCCAGTCCCAAAACAAGTACAATGAATCATTTCTAAATTGAAAAATGTTTCAGGTATTTTACACAATTTTTAAAGTGACAGGAAAAAGTGCTCCCATTTAAATGTATAATACAGTCTCATGACAGTCCGTTAAAACACAAACTCCTAGTTTTAAAATAACTTTTCTGAAGAGAAGCGATAAAAACACAAACAATATTTATAAGATAGAAGTTTTTCCCCCGAAAGGAACATCTGCCCAGCAAAGGAAAAGCACCAAGCTGACCATCCATCCTCAAAAGACTTATAGCATCTTAGTCAGCAGCAGTAAAGCTCTGAAGTGCTTGGCACCCAAACTTGTCTTTTAGTCAGCTCAGCTCGTGCTGCTTGACAGTTTGAGTGCGTAGAGGGTACCCTGAAGCTTTAGAAGCTGTCCAGCTGTTAATATCCTTGGCAGCATATCAACAAACACTCACTGTTACAAAAGAGAGAAATCCCTCTAAAACTTATGTCATACTCTTTGGCACACCCCACCATCTAACATACAAACATTTTCCATCAGTAATTTGAATGGAAGTATTATAATGAATGTCTGTGACTATAAATATCTAGGCGTCACACTAGATTTCTCATTAAAATTCAGGACCCATACTGATGACTTAAGCAAGTAATGTCTCAAATCAAGCTGGTGTAAGATTTCCCACCTTCTGTCCCCAACAGCAAGATTGGCCATTGCCAAAAATATACTAGTCCTCAAATTGCAATAGACTGCCATTGCTTATCCTGTAGTCAAGAACATAAAATAGAAAGAACACAGACAGTAGAAAATACAGCTTTCCAATCTGCACTACTAGCTGACTCTCGCTCACACCACTGTAACCTCATACAAGATTTAAATTGGCTTCCTGTCACAGTAAGAGCCACTAAAAGAACAGTCCTACCTTTTGGGAGGCTGTCAGGATAGCACCAGCACCTTTACACTTTCATGTTACAAAACTACAAGAGAAAAGACATTTTCTAAAGTGGGTACTGACACATGGAACCAGCTTCCTATCAAAGTTGGATCACCGTCAACAGTAAGACTTCAAAAAAAAAAAAGCACTGTAAAACCATCTAAAGCCGGAAGCTACATGCAACTGCTTTAGAGATACTGGCTAACTAAAGACTATGTGCTAACTCAGAGTTGTAACTCATGAATGTACAGAACTTTCAAACTGCATTTTTAGTGTGTGTATAAATGAATAACTGAAGCATACATATATTCGTAGAGCATTTTCTTATTTTGTATCTCTGGAGTCTGCATGTCCTCCCTGTGTTCAAAAGACATGTAAATGGGCGTGCCTTCGTTGAACGTTTGGCGTCGTGCTGGCACCTCGGCACCATAAAAATCTACTGCCAATCATTAGCGGACTGGAGTTTTGCTGTGGCAACCCCTAACCTGGAAAAGCTGAAAGAAGAAGAAACTGATATTTACATAAGCCTGTATCTCTGTTGATGAAACTTGCTCTCTGGAACCCAGGTCAAGGCTAAAAAGGGTCAAAGGACCAGCCCATTCACCTGATCAAGACATGCTTAAAAAAAAATGCAGAATTCTTCATTTTTTGGAACACTTGTGCAAGGAATGGGTGAATGAATTCTATGAAGTGTATTGGAATTTGGACTAGTCAAATAATTAACTTGTGAGTTATAAACAAGGCACACATTTTTGTAAAACTGTAAAAAGGTACCTGCTGAGGTACCAGCTGTGTAAAGTTTGTATAAAAGCCCTGCTGTTTCAGTGGTTTTCACTACTGTGGACTTTGAAGATCTGATGCAGCTCCTTGATACAAAGAACACCACGGCAGAGTAAAGGATGCAAGTCATCTAGGCTTTAGCAAAGAAAAAGAAGTTATGTACTCACCATAACGTTCCATCTGAGTAGGTAACTTCATTTGTCTGCAACCTGTGGGTATCACAGGTCAAGGGGAGGGTTGGTTGCAAACAAATGAAGTTACCTACTCAGATGGAATGTTATGGTGAGTACATAACTTCTTTATCTGAAGTAATTAACTTCATTTGATCAGCAACCTGTGGGACAGAGTCCCCAGCTACCAACAACTTGGGAGGCCCTTATGGGAGGATATTCCGGAGTACTGCAGAGCCAAAGCCCTTCCTCTGGAAATCAGATCCAATTTATAATGTGTAATGAAAGTGTGAGAGGAAGCCCAAGTAGCAGCTGAACAAATGTCATCCAAAGGGACCCTCGACCAGAAGGCCGCAGAAGTATCCACAGAACGGGTAGAATGTGCCCGAACCCGCACGGGCTCAGGTAGACCAGAGCTTCTGTATGTGAGAAGAATGCATTGTGAAATCCACATAGCTAAGGTTACCTTAGTCATTGGTTTACCCAGACAGGACTTAGCAAATGAAACAAAGAGCTGTTCTGATTTTCAAAAAACAGCCGTTCTGTGCAAGTAAAATCGTAACTGGCTATGTACATCCAAGCAATGGAGTCTATACTCTCCTTTGTTGTGATAATTAGGGAAGACAGGCAGGTGTGATAGATTGGTTGATGCTGGCTTCGGAAGCCATTTTAGGCAGAAAAGAGGGGTTAGTCCTGAGGGAAACTCTGTCTTTATGAAAAATGATGTATGGGGGCTTACTGCAAAGAGCCTGAAGCTCCGATATTCTTCTAGCTGAAGTAATAGCAATCAGGAAGGCAGTTTTCCAAGATACATACTTCAAGTCGACCGAAGCTGCAGGTTCAAAAGGGGGACCAGTCAGAGCCTGGATAACTAGGGTTAAATCCCATGGAGGAACTGCTTCCTTAACAGGGGGTCTCAAAAGAAAGTTACCTTTCAGAAAGGTCTTGCAGATCTTAGATGATGCTAGGGGGCCAAATTTGTTTCCAATGTGAAAGTGGGAAAATTGCTGCCAGTTGAACTTTAACAGTTGAAGAACTAGCCCCCTGCTGGAAGATTTGGGATAAAAAAATCGAGGACTGCTGGAATAGGAGCCGTAAAAGGGTTCAAATTCCTATGCACCGCCCAGATAGAAAAACATTTCCATTTACACTTGTAGACTTTTCTGGTAGAAGGCTTATGAGCGGCCACCAGAATAGTTTTAACCGAGGATGAGATACCAGGAGTCCTAGCCATCAAGGGAACTGGATCAACCAAGCCAAGAGCTTGAGGTTGTTCAGGTCGGGGGTCCTCAATCCTAGGGGGTGAGAAATCAGATCCGGAATGGGATCCAAGATCCAGGAAGGATGTACTAGATGAGACCGTAGGCATGGGAACCATGTTTGACGAGGCCAGAATGGGGCTAGGAGGATAACTCTGCTCCCCAACCGACGAGCTTTCTGTAAAAATTTTGTCATCAACGGAAGAGGAGGATAAGCATAAAGAAGACCGGATGGCCAAGCATGAACCAGAGCATCTCTAGGGTTTTCTCCCCTGGTGGGGGAATCAGAGCGAAAAACTCACTGCACTTTGTGTATGAAGGTGACGCGAACAGATCGCAGCAAGGTTGACCCCATTTGAGGAAGATTTGTTTCGCTACTAAGGGGTTCAGAGACCACTCGTAGGGTGAGAGGATAGTCTGACTCAGCTTGTCCGCAAGAATGTTTGACCGGCCCGGTATGTGCGTTGCTATGAGAAAGCAGTTGGTGGATATCGCCCATTCCCACACTCTCATGGCCTCTCGGCAAAGTGGATAAGATCTGGTTCCCCCTTGCTTGTTGATGTACCAGACCACTGACATGTCTGTTTGAATTGCAATAGTCCCTAGAGGAAGAAGGGCATGGAGAAGCACCGTCCTCATCTCCAGGACACTGATATGCAAAAAGGTCTCTGTGCGAGTCCACGTGCCTTGGACGGTTCTGCCCATGCAATGCCCCCCCCCCCCCACCAGAGAGACACGTCCATGGTCACTGTGACTTGGGGTGGGGACATGGAGAAGGGGCGCCCTTCCCGGAGGTACTTGGAATGGAGCCACCAAAGTAGAGACTCCCTGCAAACCCTGCATAGAGGAATACGGGCAGACAAGGGATGAAGCAGAATGGACCACTGGACCTGTAAGGTCCATTGGAGACTCCTCATATTCAGACACGCGAGCGGAGACAAGTTGATGGCCGCTGCCATGGACCCCAGAGCCCTCAGGACCAACTCCGCTGGAGGGGCAGAGGACTGAAGAAGAGCCAAAACATGGAGGTTTAGATTGCGAAGTCAGTCCGATGTCAGAAAGACTTTGGACTGAATTGTGTCTATCCTGGCCCCTATGAAATCCAAAATTTGAGTAGGCTGAAGGGAGGACTTCTTTTGGCTGATCGTGATCCCTAGATAGCGGGCAAGATGTAGAAAATAGTTTCTCGCTGAACATAGTAGATGCCTGGTGGGGGCAGCTAGGAGCCAGTTGTCCAGGTAAGGAAAGGACCTGTATTCCCTGAAGCCTCAGGTGGGCCGCTACAACTGCCATGACCTTGGTGAACACCCTGGGGGCTGTGGTGAGACCGAAGGGTAGGACCCTGAACTGATAGTGGCTGGCTCCCAGCCGAAAGCGGAGAAACCTCCTGGATCGCCTGTCCATTAGAACATGGTAGTACGCATCCTTGAGGTTTGTGGAGCACATCCAGTCTTCTCCTGTAACAGTGGGAGAATGGATTGAATGGTAACCATCCGAAACTCCTCTTTGGCAACGGACAGGTTCAGTGTGGACAGGTCGAGAATTGGCCGCAAGTCCCCTGTCTTTTTTGGCACCAAAAAGAACCTGGAGTAAAAGCCTGATCCGGATTGACCGGGGGGACGTGCTGGATGGCTCCTTTTTCTAGTAGCTCTTATTTCGAATGCTACCTCCCTCTGATTGGGTGGTACATCAAGGAGGCACCCCGACCGGGGAGGAGTATTTAGGAATGGAATTGAGTAACCTCTGGATATGATCCGAAGCACCCAGCGATCTGTCATAATGGACTCCCAATGTGCTAGATGCTCCGAGAAGCGCCCCCCCGACTGCCTCCAGAGAGGAGCAGTTGGGCAATCCCTCAGGGTTGCTGCGCGGGTCGATCAGAAAAGGGTTCCCTCGACCCGAAATTCTTCGGCCCCCTTCTGCCTCTGGGCCGGCGTCCACCCTGTCACTCTGCCTCTGAAGGACGAGGGATCAGGAGCGAAACATGATTGTTGGGATTTCTGGAACCACACCTTATTCTGTCCTCTTTGGTTCCTGGAGAAGGACCTCTGAAGAGCCGAGAAGCAGATCTTGACGGCAGACGTTTTTCCGTCCTTCTCGCTCTGGAATAGTGTATCGTGTACGGTTTTGCCAAAAAGCGTAGAACCGTCAAAGGGGGCATTCGCGAAGGACACCTTGAAGGGTTCCGCAAAGTCGCAGAGACTGAGCCAGGCCTGTCTTAAGACAATGCCTGTTCCACTGGCTCTAGCCGCTCCCTCCGTGGCATGGGAGAGAAGCCGCATAGAGGTATTTGTGATAGACTTGAGTGGCCATTCGCGCCGAGAATGTCAGTTTGTCCTTGGCCGACATGGACTCTGGGGGTGACCCAGCGTCCCGCTGGAGTCTAATCACGTGTGCCATATACTTCAGTGACATTACAGAAAAGGTCGCTGAAGCGAACATCCGCTTTCCGAGGCGGTCCATCGTCCGAGACTCCTTGCCTGGAGCATGTACTGAGGAACTCTCCTGTGCCAATTCCTTCTTGGTGGCAGCCGCCACCACCATGGCATCTACAGGGGCACCTTTGCTCCAAATTGTCCTGTCTGTGGGGGGGCCAAGAATCTTGGCCGGTCTCTTGGGTATTGGCTCAACAGTGTCCGGCTCCTTCCATGCCCTGGTATTTATGAGGTCCACAAGGGGATCGGCGGGAGGGGGCACACATGAGGTAGATGGGCCTACGTCGAACGCCTCCAGAAAGACAGACTCGTCCGAGGAAGGCTTTTGGGCTGACCAGCCCCCCTCTAATACGAAGCATTCCCATAATGTCTCCGAAGGAGACGTCTTTGGGGGTGACCTGGGGGAACTTTCCCCTTCCTCCAAGTCCGTGTCTTCTGTGAGTAACACGGGTGAGTCCAAGTGCCTCCTCTTGCACTTTCATTTGTGAGGGACCTCCTCGGGGGGGCTGTCCGAGGAGGGCTAACCAACAATGTCCTGTTCCTCTATGGGAACCATCTGGGACGTAGGCGCAGGCTGTCCCTGGGGCCGGATGATGGAAGACAGGCCCATCTGAGAGGGAATGGCGGGTGGATCCGTGGCAAGAGCCTGGGACCTCGAATTCCTCGAAAAGACCCTCTCCATGACGTCGAATGTTGAGGGTGAGCTGCTCTCCTCCCTAGGATCCGAAATCAGTCCCCTCGGATCCGGTGCATGGATCGGCGCCGGAGATGACCCAATCGGATCCGAAAGGGCAGTGCGATCCGACCTCAACAGAGCCGAAGGCACACTAACCCCTCCGGATCCGATGCTCATCTCATGGCCCCGAGAGCTCGGATCCAAAAATGGATCCAACAAACTCGAAGGTACAGTAGGCGTCAAAGTAGGAAACACTGTCGGCGCCGACACTACCCCAGCTCCGAAGCTACTTGGATCCAATGGCTCCGAACCCCGGTAGCGGGTTGGAGAAGGAGCAATGGGGGCAAAAAATGGGGTCGAGCTCCCCCCCCGGAGGGGGAGGAGGCAAGAGCACTCTCATCTGCAGCTGGGCCTGAAGAAATCGATGCATCATCCGATCCATGTCCGCGTCAGATAAACTTCTAGTTGACCTGGATGAGGCTGCCGAGGCTGGCAGGGAAGGCCGCCTGGACGACCTCGAAGGTGACCGGGTCTCCTCCTCCGGCAAGAAACGTGGAGAACGAAGCCTGGAGGGGGAAGACCTGGAGACCTTAAGAGGGGAGGCAAGCTGCTTAGATGGCGGGGCCGAGGGAGCTGAATCAGCCCGCCTCTTGTGGCTACGATGCCTGTCGCTCTTTATCCTTCCGATCCTTTTTTCTCGAGTCCCTTTCCTCCTGAGCCGAAAAGGGAGTTTGATCCCGGCCAGGGGAGCGGGAACGGTTGGTGGGGCAGCCGTGGCTGGTACCACAGAGGGGGAGGAGGACGAAGCAGAGTCCGGGGGCAAAAGGCCCACGAGGACTAGCTTAGTCTGCCTATCCCTCAAAGCCCTGGGGTTGAAGGCTGCACAGATAGTGCAGCCTGAAGAGAGATGGTCCAAACCCAGGCAAATAACGCACAGAGTGTGGCCATCCGCTGGGGACAGCTTATGGCCACACTTGGAGCATTCAGAAAAAACAGCTTTTGGGCCCTCTGACATACTGACAGGATTAGGCACACACCTTTAACACAGACAGAAGGGGGGGAGGGGATTTAAAATTACACTAAACTAAAGAGAAAACTAAAGATAAACTACCCAGATAGATTAAGGGAGAAAAGGGTACCACACACACTCAGAATGCAGTGATTTTAAGGGAAAAAAGTTAAATCTACTCAACTCACAAAACCCAACGCTAGGAGCTAGTTCTCAGATGCTTCAAGGAGCCATGGCAAACGAGATCTGAGGGTTAGAGGGAGGTAGCAGGGCATTATGGGTAGTGGGAGGAGCTTGGAGCTCGGATCTTTTGCTAGGAAAGCTGCCGGCTCGGATCTGAATCGGATCCGATACCCACAGGTTGCTGATCAAATGAAGTTAACTACTTCAGATCAAGCAAGGAGCCATACAGAAAGTTAAGTGCAAATGTTCAAAAGTAACAAGTAAAATAATTACTGCACAGCATATCAAGCTATAGGATGGCAAATTATGAGTACTTACACTGAAGAAAGTACAGCTACAGTTGAGACTGACAGAAGCCATTGCTGGAACGGATTCCTTTAAGGGGGTGAAAAAGGAAATTTAAGTCTCTTTCTATATGATGCAAAGATTTTCCAAGAATGGACACAGGAAGGTGCGCACAGAATGAAGCATGGCATGATAAAGCATCAAGAATTGTCTAATGTTCAATGCAAAATGAAAAGTTACTAATACTCATACTGGCCAGACAGGGCAATCAGCATGCCCTACAGGAATATGTTTAGCCTTCTGTAACTATTTAAAACAAAAGCAACTGCCACTGGGTTCTCTAGTCTGTTAAGTAGAGAAAAGAAATGCAACAATCAACACAAGATAACACACTTCTACCATACCCAAAGGCAAGTCACAAAATCTCAAAATTTTCAAAACTCACCTTCAAAATGCCAACAGTCCACAAACATCCTCATGTAAAGAGTAAAATGCATGCATCATCCTGTGTCCTAAAAGAGGGGAAAAACACTGGCACAAACTGTATACTACCTAATGTACTATGCTTATGCTGGAATGTGCATTTCCGGTGCATTTCCAATACATTAGGAAGTTGTCCCCAGCTGAGCAAGATGGCAGAAAAAGACTATAGAAATAAGAAATTTGGACATACGATAACATTATTTAAATAAGGTAAGCAACATTATTTTTTAAATAGTGATACTGATTAATAGCAATAATCTACTCCTGTGTGTGGGTAATGTAGGATTTACCCACGACTAGCCATGTTTGATCTCTCATGCTTCTCCTTCAAGATCAGTACCACACAAAACTGTCAACATCTCCTGCATCACCTACAGCCAATTGATGATTACCGTTTAACTGACTTAAAATAAAGAAATGCAAATAACCAAAGAATGCAAAATTCATGGAAACACTACACACTAATGATTAAAGTAATGTAAAGAACATATGTGAAAGAAAACCTATAAACATTTCTACAAAAGAATATAAGAGCAGCAAGAGGAATCCTAAGGCAATCAACAGTAATCTTTTTCAGTTTACTTGAGAGAAAAAAAAAAAAAAAAAAAGGGGGGATAGGGGCAACTAACCTGTCCAGGGGTCCTGATAGCATCAGAAGCAGTTTCGAGTTAATGGACGCAGAATCTGAATTAGTTTCAGCAGGTCTTTTCATTGAAAGTGTGTATGTAATCTTACCAGCCAACAGTCACTATTGCACAGTCTCAGCAAGAAGTCATAATGCTTTGCAGCAGCAAACTCAGTTTTATGAGCTATTTATCTAAAAAATTGCATCCAATGCTATTGGGACCACTACAGCAGGTCTCACCATCATAGAACTTTAATGTCCAAAGATCACGAAACTGAAACCGAAACCATAAATTCTGAAATATGTAGAAGACGGACTCAAAGTTCAGATAAAAAAACTA
The DNA here is from genome assembly GCF_019279795.1 of Protopterus annectens. Taxonomy (NCBI): domain Eukaryota; kingdom Metazoa; phylum Chordata; order Ceratodontiformes; family Protopteridae; genus Protopterus; species Protopterus annectens. Next base: position 1,271,205,515 of record NC_056731.1, on the reverse strand, counting down.
AATGTATATGCAGCAGACAAGTATATGAGATTGTCTTTCGGCTTTTCCCGGTTAGGGGTGGCCACAGCGGAACTCCGGTCCGCTAATGATTGGTAGTGGATTTTTACGTACCGGGTTACCAGCCCTGACGCACAACCTTCAACGAAGGCACGCCCCATTCACGTATGCCTCCACACAGAAGATGCTCTGAGAGTCGAACGGGACTACGTCTTGCTATGAGGCGACAACGCTACCGCAGCACTTACACCTAATGAAAATAATGCTTTCTGCATTGTGAGGGCAAGGTCTCTGCTCAAACCCAAATGAGGGCTCTGACCCTGCCCCTCCTTATTTGCATGTTCAAAATGCAAATCTAACCACCCTGGGAACATGACATGATTTCAGTGGAAAACTGTTTATTTTCATTTGCCATTTTAAGCACATGTTCTCTGTATTTACTTTCATGTAAAAAGTACTGCAGTACTTTGCAGCTTACAAGACTTCGGTTTCAGTATTACGATCTGCAATCATTTAAGTCTCAGTGTTATAACAAAACCTAAATCAAGTAGGCTACTCTTCAACAAACTGGGGACAGCAATCATAAGGATTCACCTCTGCAAAAAAATAACTGAAGCAATTCAGAAGAGTGCTGCTAAAATAGTGTAAAGTCTGTACTAGAAGCCTTACTAGGCAAGGTTACGTGTATTTAATATGTATTCCACTGAGGACAGGAAGAAAAAGCAAAGAGGTACAGTTTCTGACATCTTAACATTACGTATGTTCATGACAGAAGCATGTTTACAATAACAAAACCAAAGTGCACAAAGGCCTAAAACTTCTTCTAAAAAGATAGATGACAGCTCAAGAAGTGATTAACTTCTTTTCCCCCGGCAGAGTTGCACAAATGGTAAAGGTTTCAGATGCACGGGGAAAATTCAAGATGGAAGATTACAAAAAACAGTTAAGAGAAGGAGTAACAAGAAAAGTTAGCTATGTAGTTACCCAGCAATACAGCTACAACAAAAAAGTTAAACTTCAGTAACCTCTAGTACATACATCACAGCTGTTGGGACTGCTTGGCAGATGACACTTCCCCCTAAGCAGTCTAGAACCATCTCCCGTCATACAATGCATTACACAGCTCCAACTTGCCAATCCTTCTCAAAGAAGAAAAAGACAAAAGGAGAAAAGAGAAAACTCCAGACAAGATTCACTGCAGTTGGGAAACTGAAGAAGGGGTTACCAACAATGGACCACTTTCTGAAGACCTGTCAATATAGCAAGTACACAGCTTCCATAACTCATTAAGAGGAGGGCCATCTTCTGTAATCTCTGGAAAATGTCCCTAAATAATCCTTCTGGGTGGCCACCTTCACAGGAATACAGAATAGAAAACAGTAGTCAAAAAGGAAGACATGGACCGTAAACACTGACCAGCTTATAATGTCTTGCAAAGGTGTTCATAGAAGAGCACGCTACAGCAGCACAAGCATCATCAATACTGGCAATATGGAAAAAGGCAAAAGTAACAGCCATATCCCTACCAAATCAGCCCTGGGAGTTGCATGTAATAGCTATCCACATTTACCATGACAAAACCCAAAATAATCAGGCAACCACCTGGAAAAGATCCTACCAAGTTTAAACTTAAAAGATACAAACTGGTCATTCTTTAGGAAATATTAAATTTTTGTCAACATAAAATCTGAACAAACCATGGACATCCATACAATTGAAAAGATATTCACCATGTTTAGAATATTTAAGAAAAAAAAAAGTTATGTACTTACCGTAATGCTCCATCTGAGTTGTCTGCTTCAGTCTTCATCAAACTTTTGGGTCTCAGTTCCAAGCTCGGAACAGACTTATCCATCAGCAAACTTAGGATTTGAAGCTAGAACTCCTTCCACCCTACCCATACTGTCTAGCTCCTCTCAGACACCTCAGATCGAGTTTGCTGCAATAAATAAAAAAAATTAACATTCTTAAAAGTTGATAGAGCATAACAGTTGCTCAGGAGCTGAACACTGTAACAAAGGTTCCCACTATAATCTATCAGGTCCTTCAGAGATAAGGAAGGGGGAAGGTTGATGAAGAATGAAGCAAACACAGATGGAATGTTATGGTAAGTACATAACTTCTTTATCTGATGTTTGTTCAGTCTTCAAACATGTGGGACAGAGCCCCCAGCTATACAGGTCTGGGCAGCCTTATGGAATGCTATTGTTGGAGCACTGCAAAACCAAAAGCAGCCCTGTTCCCAGATATGTCAAGTTTGTAATGCAAAATAAAAGTGTGGGAGTTCGCCCATGACGCAACACAGCTGCACACATCTTCTAAAGAAACCCTAGACCAGAAAGCCTGGGAAGTGGCAATAGATCTCATAGAATGAGCTCTGACTGGTTTAGGAAAGGGAACATTATTCAAAGAATACACACAAATGATACAGCTCGTTAGCCAACCAGCAATAGTAGTTTTAACAGCAGCTTTAATTTTTCTGGAATCTAAGAAAGTAACAAACAACTGATCAGACTTCCTGAAAGTTTTTGTCCTATCCATGTAGAATCGCAATTGTCTATGGAAATCCAAAAGATGCAACATATATTCACACTTATTTTGAAAGTTCGGAAAAAATACAGGGTTAATAGATTGACATAGTATTGACTGACACAACCTTTGGTAAGAAAGAGGGATCAGTACACAAGGTAACTCTGTCTTTACAGAAAGTAAGATAGGGAGGTTTGGAAGATAGTGCCTGAAGTTCAGAAACCCTCTTGGCCGAAGTAATGGCCACTAGAAAGTGCTTCCCAGGATAAGAATTTCAATTCAGCCTGAGCAGCAGGTTCAATGGGAGGTAAGGTCAAAGCTTGAATAACTAACGCAAGATCCCAAGGAGGAGTAGGATCCTTGACTGCAGGTCAAAGGAAAGGACCCTTGAGAAAGGCTTTGCAAAGTCTGGAAGAAGCCAAAGATGTAGCATTCTCTCTGCTATGAAAATTAGAAATGGCTGCTAAATTAACTTTGTCAGTAGACAGACTGGCTCCCAAAGGAAAAAGACCAGCAAAGACATCCAAAACAGCCGAAAGGGGTGCCGTAAGTGGATCAATGTGATGCTGTTGGGCCCAAACGGAAAACGTTTCCACTTACTTTAGTCACAAACTGTGAATCTCCGGGTGAATTTGCCCTGAAGGGTGAGCAAGAAGGTCCGTCCGTGGTTCCAGGATCCACAGAGGGCAAGAGACCAAAGGAAGGTGAACCAAACTTGTCAAGGCCAAAAAGGGGTAAAGAGGATCACCTTGCTCTTCAACCTGTATGCCTGCTGAAGAAATTTGGGAATTAGGAGGGACAGGAGGAAAAGCATAAAGTAGACCAGAAGGCCAAGCATGAAGTACAGCATCTCTTGGTGACTGTCCCTATGGAGGATCAGGACAAAGTATGTGCTGCACTTGAACGGGGAGGAAAAAAGGTCGCAGCAGGGTTGACCCCATTTGAGGAATATCTGGTTTGCCACTGAATGATTCAGAGACCATGAGGCATCAGAAGTACCCTGCTGAGCCTATCCACCAATATACTGTGCTCTCCCAGAATGTGCATCGCAACTAGAAAGCAGTTGGTAGGAGGCAGCCCACTGCCACACACTCATTACTTCTCTACAAAGGGGTGTAGGACTGTCTGCTGTGATGCCACACAACAGACAAGTCGGGATGAATCGCAACTGTCCCCAGAGGAAGAAGGGGGTGGAGGGCTTGCAATGCTAAAAACACTGCCCTCATCTTTAGGACACTGATATGCAGATTGGTCTCCTGGGGAGTCCATGTGCTTTAGATGGTCTGTCCCAGGTAATACCCTCCTACCCCAGCTGGGAGGCATCTGTGGTCAACGTGGCGATGGAGGTGGAAAAATGAAAGGTCGACCCTTAAATACTTCTGGATTTTGAAGCCACTACAAGAGAATTCCTGCACACCCTAGACAATTTCAAAGGATGATTGAGGGGGTGATGCAGAAGGGACCATTGGACAAAGTCCATTGGAGAACTCTCATATGTAAGCGAGCTGTTGGTAGTAAGGTAAATGTTGCAGCCCATAGACCCCCACAGCCCTGAGAACCAGACTTGCTGTAGGGACTGGTACCCACTAGCATGTTTGATACGTGTCTGCAGGGTTGAGAATCCTGACCAGTGGAAGAAAGGCCAGGGTTTTGGTTGTGACCAAGTTGGCCCCTATAAAATCTATTATTTGCACAGGCTGTAACTGCAACTTCTGGAGGTTTATGGTGATCCATAAGGTAGGGGCTAGTTGTAAGAGAAAATCCCTGGCCTGGATCAGTAGATGCCTAGATGGTGCGACTAAGGAACCAGTCATCCAGGTATGGAAACATGCAGAATTCCATGCAGTCTGAGGTGAGCTGCGACCATTGCCATGCATTTTACAAATACCCTGGGGACTATGGTGAGACCAAAAGGAAGCACAAAGAATTGTTAGTGACTGGCTCACTGTCTGAAACGAAGTTACCTTCTGGAGCGTCTGTTCATTTTGATGTGATAGTACACATCCTTCAGATCTATCGAGCACATCCAGTCATCCTTCTGAACCGTGATCATGATGAACTTTGTGCGCTTCAAAAATTTGTTCCAAGTCAGGTCCATTATGGGCCTAAGGTCCCCTGTTTCCTTTGCAATTTTTGGGAGTAAATCCCAGGTCCATGCTGGTCTGTGGGAACCTCCTGGATGACACTTTTTGGAGCAACTTTGAAATTTCCAAAGTTGTTGCCTCCCTCTGACTGGGTGTAATATCGGGGAGGTGTTTGGGCTTGGGGGGCTTTAAAAAGGGAATGGAACAGCCTTTGGATACAGCACCTTGCACCCATTGGTTGTTCATGATGGCTAACCAGGCATCTCTAGGTGTAAAAAGCATTACCCCCAGACTGTCTCCAGAGAGGGAGAGTCAGGCAACACTTCAGGGATGCTGCAAGGATTTCTCCAAGGGAGAAACCAGAGATCTGATTACGCAGACCCCTTCTGCCCTGACGGCAGTGTCTACCACTGGAATTATTCCCCCCCTCTGCCCCTAGGGGGGAAAAATCTCCCTGAGCATCCTGAAAAGGACCCTGGGATTTTCTGAACCACAACTTCTTTCCAGTGCTGATTCCTGGAGAAGGACCTTTGCAGAGTAAAGAAACAGATCCAGACGGCAGACAGGGTCTTTGAGTCTTTCTCGCTGCGGGAGTGTGCGTCACGTACAGAAAATAAAGAAAGAATAGGAAAGAAGTTGAAAAATAAGAAGTTATGTACCTACCATAACGTTCCATGTTAGTTGTCTTCTCTCGCCTTCTTTCTTGCTTGATGGGTTCGGAGCCGATCCCTCGGCTCCGACTCGGCACTTGCTAAGCTCGAGAGTCACTTTTACCAGCTCGAGGCAGCCCCATATCCCATGATGCAAGGCGGTAAGTACCCAGATCTCGTTTGCTGACAAAGGGCAATAGCACCAAGCATAAACTACTTCCCAAAGGAAGAAAGAAAACTTACAGATGGAAGAAGGACCAGGTCTGAATGGTCTTCAGCATAACAGTTTCTTATAATAAGGTCTGTCCAGGCCAGGGGGAAGGAGGGAGGGTCACAAGAAAGAAGGCGAGAGAAGACAACTAACATGGAACGTTATGGTAGGTACATAACTTCTTAATGTTAAGTTGTCAATCTCGCCTTCATTCTTGCTTGATGGGACCGCGTCCCTAGCACCTCTATCCTGGGTGGCTCAATGGAACAAACTCTTGAGGACTGTAGAGCCAAAACTGGCTCTGTCCCTGGAGGCCAAGTCCAATTTGTAATGGGAAACAAAAGTGTGAGGAGTGGCCCAAGTGGCCGCTGCACAAATAGTGTCCAAAGGAAGTCTAGCTTGAAAAGCTGTAGAAGTAGCTAAGCTCCTAGTTGAATGTGCTTTAGGTTTTGAGCACAGCTGTTTTCCCCTGAGCGTATAAATTTCAGAGATGACCGAAGAAAGCCATCTGGACAAGGTCACTTTAGAAACAGGAAGGCCTTTTTTATTATCCGCATAGGAAACAAAAAGTTGATCAGATTTTCAAAATTTTTTTGTTCTGTCCAAATAATATCTAAGTTGACGGTGGACATCAAGAGAATGTAGCTTTTGTTCAGCTCTATCTGAATAGTTAGGGAAAAATACAGGGAGATCAATGGACTGATTCAAATTGTTCTTTGAAGCGACCTTAGGTAAAAAGGTTGGGTTAGTTCTCAAAGATACTCTGTCTTTGTGAAAAACCAAATAGGGGGGTCGAACCGAAGAGCATGAAGTTCAGACACCCTCCTGGCCGATGTAATAGCCACTAGGAATAAAGTTTTCCAAGAAAGATATTTCAGGGAACAAGAAACAGCTGGCTCGAAGGGGAAGATTCAAGGATGTCAGCACTAAATTTAGATCCCACTGAGGAGGAGGATTCCTGATTGGAGGCTTTAGTAGGAAAATTCCTTTCAAGAAGGCCCTGCAGAGCCTATGGGACATAATATTATGATCTGCTATCCCGACATGAAAATTGGAAATAGCAGCCAATTGAACTCTGACTGTGGAAGAAGAGGAGCCTGCATGAAAAATCTCTGCTAAGAAGTCCAGGACTGCCTGAACAGGGGCAGTAAAGGATCAATATTCTGGGCCTTAGCCCAATAAGAGAAACGTTTCCATTTGCTTGTATAAATCCTCCTGGTAGAGGATTTTAGCGAAGTTACTATGATGTCTCTAACTGGGTTAGAGATCAAAGGAAGCCTGGCTAAGGAAGGAAGTGGAGCAACCATGCTGTGAGGTTGAGAGAAGGGATTGACCGGTGCAGCTGACCCGATTGGTGAATCAGAAGATCTGGCACTGGGTCCAGATGCCACGGCTGCACCAAAAGGTGATGATGGAGGAACGGAACCAAACTTGTCGAGGCCAGTAAGGGCCAATGCGACTCAATTTGGCTCTCAAAACGGTAGCTTTCTGGATCACCTGAGGGATCAGAGGAAATGGAGGGAAGGCATAAAGAAGTCCCTGGGGCCAATCCTGGGTCAGAGCGTCTCTGGGGGGATGGCCTGATAGAGGGAAGAGGCTGAAGAAGTCTGGACATTTGCTGTTTTGGGGAGTAGCAAAAAGATTGCAACATGGACGACCCCATTCCAGAAAAATCTCTTCCGCTATAGATTGCTTGAGAGACCACTCGTGAGGCATGAGAATAGCTCTGCTCAATCTGTCCGCTACAATGTTGGTTTTCCCAGGGATATGCGTTGCTACCAGAAACCGATGAGAGGAGATCACCCATTGCCATAGTCTGAGCGCTACTCGACACAAGGGGTAGGACTTGGTTCCGCCCTGTTTGTTGATATACCAAACTACAGACATGTTGTCTGTGTGGACTGCAATTGTCCCTACGGGAAGAAAGTCGTTGAGGGCTTGCAACGTTAAAAGCACTGCTCTCATCTCCAGGACATTTATGTGCAGATGGTACTCGAACGGCTGCCACGTCCCATGATCCATCCTGCCCTGGCAATGACCCCCACCCGATCAGGGAGGCATCCGTGGTGACAGTGGCTATCGGGATGGGGTACAAAGTACCTGCCTTGGTGAACCTGAGGCGATGTGAGCCACCAAGCAAGATGCTCTTTGCATGCCTGTGTCACCAGAATCTGGTGACGCATTGGAAGTTGCTGGTATGACCATTGTGTGAACAGCACCCACTGAAGAAGGCGCATGTAGAATCGAGCCAGGGAAGAAGAGTAATGGCCGCAGCCATGAGACCTAATACCTTTAGAACCATTCTGGCCTGTACTTTCTTGCTGGCCAGAATGATCCTGACATGACTCTGAATGTCTGAAACTCTTTGATCTGTAAGGGTAGCTGACATCCGAACAGTGTTTAAGTTTGCGCCTATGAAGGTAATAGACTGGCAGGGCAATAAGGATGACTTTTCAAAGTTTATTGAGATGCCCAAATGAGAACAAAGGTCTATTGTGTAATCCCTGGCTTGTATAAGCTGATGCCTGGTGGTGGCTGACAGGAGCCAGTCGTCGAGATACGGAAACACCTGGAATCCTTGACGTCTCAGGTGAGCCGTGACCACTGCCATGCATTTGGTGAACACTCTGGGGCTGTAGTGAGACCAAAGGGCAGGGCTCTGAACTGGAAATGACTGGACCCCAGCCAGCGGAGAAATCTCCTGGAGCGTCTGTGAATTTTGATGTGATAGTACGATCCTGAAGATCTATTGAGCACATCCAGTTGTCCTTCTGTAAGAAGGGCAGAATTGACTGAAGAGTGACCATTCGAATCTTGTCTTCCTGACAGACTTGTTGAGTCTGCTGAGATCCAATATTGGTCTCCAGTCTCCGTCTTTTGGGGACCAAAAGAACCTTGAGTAGATTCCGGCTCTGAATGGTCTATTGTAACTGGCTGAATGGCTCTTTTGCAGTAGTTTTGAGACTTCTAACTCTGCAATCTCCCTTAGACCGGGTGGTACATCTGGAAGGGAACTTGAGGGAAGGGACTTTCCTCGAAAGGAATTATGTAACCCTTGGATATGATCGACTGTACCCATCTGTCTTGAGTGAGGGAATGCCAGGCTTCTTGGTACAGTGATAATCTTCCCGACTGCCTCCAAGGAGGGACAGCCGGGCAACACCTCAGGGATGCTGAAAGGGCTTATCAGAGAGAGGCTCCCTGTTTCCCTGGTTTTTCGACCCCTCTGCCTCTAGAGCGGCGTCTGTTGTTGTTACCTCTGCCTCTAGGGGTAAACTGACCACGTGAATCCGGCGTGACTCCTTGGGATTTACGGAACCACATTTTCCCACCTTTCTGTCCTTTGGGATAAGGTCTAGAAGGGTGGAAAACGGACTCCAACAGCAGAAAGAGTCTTGCCGTCCTGTTCGCACCTGGTCAAGGTTTCCTTCACCTGAGGGCCAAACAAAGCTGACCCATCAAAGGGAGAATTTGTGAAGGACGCCTTAAAGGGATCCGCAAAATCACATAGCCGCATCCAGGCTTGGCGTCTAAGAGCCACACCTGTACCTGCGGCTCTACTCGCTCCATCCGCAGCATAAGATATTAGCCGCATGGAGGAGTTTGCAATGGAATTGAGGGTTCCTAGCTGCGAAGCAATTTTTTCTTGAGCCCCTGCAGCTGTAGGATCCTGAACTACTTCACCCAGCTCCTTAAGGATATCCCTCTGGAGTCTGAAGTGACATAGGTAATTCAGCGAACGCATAGCAAAGGTCGCTGAGGAAAACATCCGCTTACCGTACCTATCCATGGTCCTAGAGTCCTTATTAGGAGGATGGACGGGCACGGAAGGATCTGCAAGTTCCTTTTTGGTGGCCGCAGCCACCACCATGGCATCAGCTGGGACACCCTTAGTGAGGAATTGCTTGTCACCCGGGGCAGTGATAAATTTTGAAGGCCTCCTAGGGACTGGCTCTACAGAGTCAGGAGCTGCCCACGCCTTTCGTGCAATAACCTGCATAAGGGGGTCGAAGGCGGAGACACCCAGGAGGTGGAGGGCCGAGATCCAAACGCCTCTAGGTATACTGACTCATCCTCAGAGGGATTGTTGGTGGGCCAGTTTCCCCTCTGTTTCAGGAGTTCTAGGATATCTGAGAAGGAGACATCCTCAGAGGGGATCTAGGGGATCCCTCTGACTCATCAAAGTCAGTATCCGGTGACAGACTCGGGGAGTCTACATGCTTCCTCTTACAAGTCCTCTTCCTAGGAGGATCTCCCGAAACATCAGGAGAATCCTCGGAAGAGGGGAAATTCCCAATGGGGAAACCTGAGGCGGAGGATCTCTGGGTCCTGTAGCAAGAGAAGTGGCAGAGATGTCAACAGGTACTATAGAGGGAGGAGCTACGGAACAGACTGCTGACTGATACCAGTGGCCAGTACACTCTTCATCACCTCGAATGCTCCCTCCCAGGCAGGTCCGAGAGAACCCGCTCCAAGAGCTAGGAACCCAGGGACCACCGAAGGGAAGTCTCCGAGGCAGATGTCGGAGCCGAGCTCACCAAGGCCGAGGCTCCAAGGGGAAGAGCGGTTCGGACAAGGGTCCGATGCCACTCACCCCTCGGAGGAGACCATGGAAGCCCGACCACGAATCCCTCCAAGGAAGGTCTCAAGAGGAGATAAGAGTAGAGGCTGAAGGAACAGAAGGGGTATCCGCCCTCCAGCCGTAGCAGTAACCATTCGAAGACTCCAACTCCAAGCTCTGGGGTAGAGTTGAAGGAGGAACTGTAACGGGTGTGGACCAACAGTCGCCTGTTGAGACGGACTATGTAACATTTGGGCCAGTACCTGTGACTTAAGTAATCTACTGACCACTCTCTAGGTCATGATCTGACAGTCTGGATGACCTTGAAGATCGGCTCCGATGGCTCCGTTCGAAGGAGAGGTGAAGCCGGAGCCGACAGTATCGGCTCCAAGGAAGGAGACCTCGACCTCTTCCTGGAATGAGCCATCGGAACCGATACCATAGATCCTGTCGGAGCCGAAGACTTATCGGCGCCGACAGGAAGCCTCGATGCATCGGCTCCAGCCGGAGCCGATACAGCCACCAAAGTAACGGTGTCGGAGCCGATCGGAGCCGACACCGATGCCTGTGCCACATGGGTGTCGGAACCGATCGGAGCCGACACCGAAGTGGTCGATGCAGATTCGGGGCCGATAGCCATCGGCGAAGGCTTTGTTAAGCCAGAATCGGCTCCAGCCGGAGCGATCTCGACTGAACGAAGTCGCGAGGCCGCAGGCTTAGAAACAGAAGCCTGGGCCTTGGAAGATTTTGCTGATTTTGATGGAGCCGACTTAGCCGGAGAGCCCTCCGGCTTAAGAAGGCCCCTAAGTATCAGCTTGTTGCGTCTTTCTTGCAGGACTCTCTGGCTGAAGGAATGACAAATAGCACAGGAGTCCTGCAGGTGAAGAGGCCCCAGGCAATACAGGCAAGAAGTGTGACCGTCTGTCAGAGACATCTTCTGACAGCACGAGTCACACTTCTTAAAACCTGAGACCCTCTCCTTTGACATGGTGCTTTACAAACACACACACACACACCAGTCAAAAAATTAACTTAAATAAAATACCAAAAGTTATTTCTATAAACAAACACACACACCCTAACAGGGAGGGGATGGGATGGGTAAAGTTTGACTAAAATAAATCAGAAAAGACAGGGATTTTCTGTCACAAAATGTAAATAATTAACTAAAAACTAATAATTAAGGGTTTTTTAAGAAAAAGGGGCTTAAATATCCAAAAAGTGAATCACTTACCAGGAGCTGGTAAAAGGAGGACCTCATAAGCGAAGCGGCAAACGAGATCTGGGTACTTACCGCCTTGCATCATGGGATATGGGGCTGCCTCGAGCTGGTAAAAGTGACTCTCGAGCTTAGCAAGTGCCGAGTCGGAGCCGAGGGATTGGCTCCGAACCCATCAAGCAAGAATGAAGGCGAGATTGACAACTTAACATTAAGCCACTTACGACGTAAAATACACACGCGGAGGAGCTCTAACCAATCACGATGCTTTCGCTGAGCGCAGCAGAGAAGACCTAGGTAACTGAGAGGAGCTAGACAGTACAGGTAGGGTGAGAGGAGCTCTAGTTTCAAATCCTAAGCTTGCTGATGGCAGAGTTGGTTCACAGCTCGGAAAAGAGACCCACAGGTTTGATGAAGACTGAACAGACAACATCAGATGACAAGTTAAATGAGTTACTAAAACTGCACTCTGCAACTGATAAGACAGCTTTTATCTTATTCTCACAATTTTCTTCTAAAAATTTACATATGGAGGTTTGAAAGAAAAGGACTGTACCTCCAAACTTCTTTTAATAGAAATAATGAACATTAAGGAAAAAAGTTATGTACCTACCATAATATTCCTTCTCTCCTATTCACTTTCATTCTTCCTCAACATTTGGGTTCGAGTCCGATCCTCTGATCCAACTAGGACACTTTTCCCGAATGGGCTCTTAAAGGCTTTGGCAAAGCCAAGCCAACCTTGTTACACATAGAGATTCAATTGGTTACACATTTTGATAAAGTTATATTGGTACCTGGTTCTCCCAATTTCATTTCCTAAAAGGATACGAATAATTGATCTGATTTTCTAAACTTCTCTGATCTGTAAAGACAGAAACATAAACTGTCTGTGGACATCTAATAAATGCAAAATGTATTGACCTTTCTTTGAAAAATTTGGAAAAAACATAGGGAGGTTAATGGACTGATTAATGTCAGATCCTGACACTACCTTAAGAAGAAAGGAAGGACTGGCTCTTAATGACAACCTATTCCTATAAAACATTAAATAAGACTAAAGAGGATAAAGTTTGGAATTCTGAAACTGATGTTATGACCATCAGGAATATAGTTTTCAAAGTCAAACATTTATGTCCAAAGAAAGTCTAAACACAACAAACATCAACACAATACAGGAGTGCTATTCCATGCACGAACCCTTTATTCACAATCAAAAAAAAGTCAGATCTGATAAAGTTCCGTTTTTTTGATAGTGAATAAAGGGAACAACAGCGCTTATTACCTTACTCCGCCTGGCGTCTGGTTCTTGCATGGAATAGCATTCCTGTACTGTGTGTTGATATAAAGTCAAATATTTCAAATCACATTTTGCAGACCAGGCCTGTAACATGAAATTCAGATCCCACGCTGGAGTAGGATTTTAAAGGGTGGCTTGAGTAGAAAGGTTCCCGTTATAAATGCCTTACAACGACATGAAGAAGCAAACGTGGAATTAACTCCAATATGGAAATTGGAAATGGCAGCTAGCCAAACAAATGTGGAGGGACTATCATTAAAAATTGAAGCCATGAATTCAAGAATTTTAGGTACTGGTGCTGAAAAAGTATCAATGTCTTGCTGCTGAACCCAAAAAAAGTTGCGTCTTACCATAACATTCCATCTGTGTTGTCAATCTTCACTTATCCTTGACTGTGGGTTTGATTCCGTAACTTGCAAAAGACTGACGTTACAACACCTCACTCCCCCAAAAACTCTTGAGCTTAGTTTTACCCATAATGCTCCTCTCAGAATTATTTCAGATCGAGTTTGCACTAGATACTGACTGACAGGAAATAACAACTGGAGACCATATCTGTACTCATAAAGGGAGAATCCAATCTATTGGGTTAGATCCGTTCTACCAAGAAGCCCGAAAGGTATGGGGAAAGTGGGTGGGAATGTCAAGGATAAGTGAGGACCGACAACAAACTGAACATTATTGTATGACAGAACTTCTTTATCTGATATTGTCAAGCTTCACTTAATCCTTCACTGTGGGACAGAGTCCCCAGCTACACAAATCTTGGGAGGTCTCATGGAAGCATATTCCTGAGCACCACTGAAGCAAATGATGGCTGTTCCTCTAGAGACCAGATCCAGCTTGTAATGAGTAATAAAGGTATGCGAGGATGCTTTCGTCTATAGAACCTGTTGAATGAAAAACTGCAGAAGCGGCAACTGCTCTTGTAGAATGTGCCTTTACAGGGGCTGGTAGTTGTACTTTTCTTTTTGTATAAATGAAGGTTATACACTCTAAGCCATTTAGCCAGAGTAACCTTAGAGACTGGTTTACCCAAAGTAGCTGAAGAAAAGGAAACAAACAACTGGTCAGATTTGCTGAATTCTTTTGTCCTCTGAAGGTAAAGACGTAATTGTCTATCAACATCTAGTAAATGCAGACAATATGCACCTCTGCTCGAAAAATTTGGAAAAAATACAGGAAGTTGTATCGTCTGGTTCATATTTGTCTCAGAAACAATTTTTGTTAGAAAGGATGGGTTATAGTTCGCAAGGACACACTGTCTTTAGGTAATGAAGCTTGCAAGACCAGGACTGCAGTTCTGAAATTTTCCTGGCAGAAGTAATGGCAACCAAAAAAAAAAAAATAG